>NW_021604634.1:930930-933607 GCF_004785775.1 Grammomys surdaster | reverse complement strand
AGATAGATAGATAGATAGATAGATAGATAGATAGATAGATAGATAGATTTTTAAAAGAGGGCATGATGCTGGGAAGAAGTAGGGTAAGGATGAATCTGGAAAGGGTCGGGGGTAAAGTGGCAGAGGTGAATATAATCAAAACACACTGTATGAATGTCTGAAATTCTCAAATAATTAAGAAAAGTCACACTCAAAAAGAGAGAGTTCAAGAAGAACTGAAAGAACACAGTGCTGGAACACTATCAGGTGCTAGAGGAGATGTCTAGGATTTGCCTTTATGATTCCCACCTTATTTCCTTAAGACAGGATGCCAGCTAGAGGACCAAGGCAACAGACCCCAGCAGCCCTCCTGTTTCTATCCCCCCCACTCTGCAGCATCAGCCAGCACAGCCACACCCAGCTAATTCTTGGATGCTAGGGATCTAACTCAGGTCTTTAGGTTTCCCCAGCAAGTGTTCTCGCTGAAGGTCTTCCCCAGCTCCAACAAAACACCTTTTTAAGGTGCTGGGGGAAATGTTCTACTTGCTTTCTTCACAGGGGACACCAGCCTGATCAGATTTCTTACCCCAAACACCAAAAAAAGCGGCACAGTGTTTTTCAAGTACCGAAAAAAGAGCCTGCAACTCCAGATCCTTCCCTCAGCAGAAAGTGTCATTTGGGAAACATGGAAAAAATCAATATTCTCAAGGGTGGGCAGATGAGGAAAGTGCTGCAAGTGGCCTTCCTGGGAAGAACGTGGATACATGGAGTTCTGAATGAAAAAAAAGAAAAAACATAGAAAGGACCAGAGTAGAAGAAATAAAATAGCAAACAAAATATGAGTGAATATAATGGGCTTTCCATTTCCTCTTGAGTCGACTCAATTATATTTGATAATTGAAGTAAATTATAACATTGTCTTATGTGGCTGTAACTATGCAGAGAGGAATATTTAAGACAATTATAAGTGGCAGATGTTAAAGGGACGTGGAACTAGGAGTTAAGATTGTGCTACTTCAGTTGAACTGCTAAAATGACGACAGACTGCCATAGTTATGCATATATAATGTAATAAGAGGAGTAATTGCTAAAAAGCTATGTGAAAAGATCTGCTCACACACTAGAGATAAATCAAGAGAACTCTGCAAAACCTTCAGCCCTGAGCAAGTGCTAATCTGCTTTCTTTGTGTGACTTTCCCTGGTCTAGATAACCCACCGAGATCAAACCGCAGAGATGTGACCTTTGGTGACTGGTTCCTTCAAGAGGCACACACTCACTTTGTGTTGTGGAGGGTGGGTATTTTATTCTTTTTTATGGCTGAATACTATTTCTTCCTGTGGAAAAGCCATATGAAAATATATACAAAGTCCCTACAGGCTGTCTGCAGCCCCTGTGGTGCCCCTAGGGTCTAGAACAGAGCAATTGCTTAATTTTAGAGCTGTTTACACTAAATGTGTCTCCTCACAGGATATCTGAACTTAAATCATATTTTTAACCAGGAGATTAAAATGGAAAAAAATTCCTTGATAAAACTTTATGATCTTTCCTTTGCTGACTGTGATATTATTTACATTCATTATAGAAAATGTGGCAAGTAATTCAACAGAAAATCGGAAAAAAAGTCACCTCCTATCTCAGGACTGCTGACATCCCCCCCCACACACAATTTCTACAGCACACACCCATATGAGCAGACCCCTTGAAGCAAGACTAGTGCTCACACACTGCTCTCTTGCTTCATGGTTTATTTTTAAAACTGTTTCTGCTTCTGTGGCATTTTTTGACTTTTTGAACTGCAGTAATTGCTTTTGTCATTGTTGTCACCAAATATCCACTAAGAAGCAATTGAGGTGAAAGGCTCAATCGGATTCCCAGTTTAATGAGCAGTCCAACAGGATAGGGAAGGCATAGAGGCAGAAGCTACTCTTGTCTGTGGCAATAGAAGAGTGAGCCTGCCCACATCTGGGTAGATGATTCTAGATCAGTGATTCTCAACCTTCTCATTGCTGGGACCCTTTAGTATAGTTCTTCATGTTCTGGTGACGCTGACCATAATATTATTTTCATTGCTACTTCATAACTATAATTTTACTATTGTTGTGAATGGTAATATAAGTATTTGATATGCAGAATATCTTATTTGTGACCCCTAAAGGTCACAAATTTTAATTTTTTAATTTTTAAATTTTTCTTTTTCTTTAATTTTTCTGTTTCTATGTAGTCTAAATACCAGGTTGTTGGATGGTGTCAACCACATTCAGTGCAGACCTTCCTGGCTTAGTTAATATTCTCTAGAAATGCTTTTGCAGACAACACCCAATGGCTTGCTTCAATCCAATCAGGCTGAAGTTAACTTTCTTTCTTTTCTTTTTTTTTTTTAAGATTTATTTATTTATTATATATGAATACACTGTAGCTGTCTTCGGACACACCAGAAGAGGGCATCAGATCTCATTACAGATGGTTGTGAGCCACCATGTGGTTGCTGGGATTTGAACTCAGGACCTCTGGAAGTGCAGTCAGTGCTCTTAACCACTGAGCCATCTCTCTAGCCCCTGAAGTTAACTTTCATAGTGAGATGCTCCTCGGGTACTCTGGCTATCCATGGGCTGCAGCAGTAACTAGGAAAAATAAAAAGAAAGGAAGAAAGAAGGAAAGAGAGAGGAGAGGGGAGGGAGGGAAGGAGGGAGGGAGGGA
>NW_021604634.1:897802-930830 GCF_004785775.1 Grammomys surdaster | reverse complement strand
AGAGAGAGAGAGAGAGAGAGAGAGAGAGAGAGAGAGAGAGAGAGAGAGAGAGAATAGGAAACAAAGAAACAAAGGTGGCAGCCAGGCCAGCATGAAGAAGACAAAATGTTTCTTTAGTGTTCTCACTCACTGAGAATAAAATTTAGAAGTCTAAACATTTGGTGTGGACAACAGCAACTGCACCTATGTCTGAAGGTGCTTGTGTCAGTGTCAGAAGACACAACATTCACATATAACCTGGGTTGGCTCATTTTATGTCAAGTTGACACAGACTAGAGTCATTTGGGAAGAAGAAACATCAACAAAGAGATTGCTCCTACCAGACTGGCCTGTTGGCAAGTCTGTGGAGCATTTTCTTGATTAATGATTGATGTGGGGGAGCCCAGCTCACTGTGGGGTGGAGCCACCCCTAGGTGGGTGGTCCTTGCTCAGCCCATATAAGGAAGCAGGCTGAGTAAGACATGAGGAGCATATCAGCATACAGCACTGCTCCATGGCCTCTGCTCAGTTCCAGCCTCCAGGTTCCTTCCCTGCTTGAGTTCCTGCCTTGACTTCCCTGCATGATGGACTCAGACTGTACGATGAAATAAACCTCTTCCTCAGGAGTTGGCTTTGGTCATGGTGTTTTATCACAGCAATAGAAACCCAAGCTGAGGCATAATCGTTGTGCGTTTTCATTGTGCGTTTCATTTGCAGTCACAAGGCCTCTTGCAGCAAAGGTTGAGGCCAGCTCTCCAGGTGTCTGCTCTGTCGATGACACACATCCTCTTCTCTTGTTGAGGAAGACTTGCTGGCAGGTGCTTTTGTGCTTTTGTGTTGCACTGGAAGATAACTGTCGTGCCAGTCCCCACTGCTCAGTTCTCCAGCTACAGACTGGGGACAGATGAACACCTCACCTGAGGCTGGCCTGAAGTAAAGAGCCAGGGGAGAAAGACCAGGCTGGGAGCCGGAACCCTTTTCTGATCCACACCACCTCTGTCTAGTGGAGCAGTTATTTGTACGTTTCAGTGGACAGAATCAAAGGGTGATCTGAATTTATTCCAGACAATTTCTCCTTTTGTTTTTCTTAATCCATGAGTATTAATATTCTTTAATCAGGATTTTTTTTTGAGGTTTTGTTGCCGTTGAGAGGAGGGATCTCTCCTTCCCCCTTCTAGAAATGTTGAGCATTAGTGAGAAGCTTGGAGTGATGAAATATTCAGAGTGTATTAGGAACTTTTGATAAAGGAAGAAGAGGAGGGACTGGGTGCACACTCTAATCACAGTGGCTATTACTATAATTCTAAGGTTCTGGGAGAACATCAATGCAGTTCACTGACTATAATGTCAGTTTGACACCCTGTCTTGCCGTCTATTGTTTCTTGTAAGGCAGGCTTGATGTGTGACAGGATTCCTTGCATCTCGGATCTCTCAGCCGAAGAAATAGGAGAGGAGACACAGCCCTGCGGATGACTCAGTGTGTTTAGCTAACCACTGCAGCTCTTTCTCCATGTGCTAATGAGTCAGCACAGGGCTAAATGCCACATGCATGCCCTTATTTAACTCTCACACAAATCTTCTGAAGTCTCTGCTATGATCAGCCCCACTTTCTAGACAAGACAATGAATATAGAGCTAGAGAGGTGGCTCAGTGGTTAAGACTCTGGCTACTCTTCCAGAGGACCTGGGTCTGAGTCTCAGCACCCATATGACAGACAGCTCACACCTGTCTATTAACTTTAGTCTCAGGAGATTTGGCACCTTCTTTTTGGTTCTTCTGTCCCCAAGCTTGCATGGATTCAGGCAAACATATAGACACATAAAATTAAAAAAAAATTAAAAAAAAAGAGGAGAGTGAATGCACAGGCTGTGGAGACAACTCAGTGGATAAAGACACTTGCCAGTAAGCCTAACATCTGGTTTGATTCCTGGGTTCTACACAGTAAACCCACTCCTAAGCATTGTCCTCTGACCTCCACACACATGCCATGGTACATGTCCACCATACGCATACAACATGCATACATCTGTGTAGGGCACACATGCATGCACACAGTAAATAAGCAAATATAATTTTAAAAAGAGAAAGAAAATTCTCAGCGTTACTCAGCACTAAAAAAAAAAGGCTTGAAATGCCACCCTGGACAAATGGAACCCAGAAGAGCAAACTTGGATGTGCTCTTCCATAATGTTCTCTTAGATGCCCAACCATGCTAGTCCTCCAAACTTGACATTTGTAGCAGCCCTCCTTGAACAATGTCAGAAAATAACTCTTCATATTCTCTGGGGTCTTATGTTTCTTTTGTTAGAAGCGTTTCTCAAACAGGGAGAAGACCCTGTAGGTAAAGTGTATGCCATGCAAACATGAGCACCTGAGTTTTGATCCCCAGCGTCCATGTAAAATCCAGGAGTGGTAGTATGCTCCGGTAACCCTAGCTCTGGTGAGACAGAGGCAGACAAATTCCTGAAGCTTCATGCCTAACCAGGCTCACCTACTCAAAGACCTCCGTGACACTATTTCAAAAGCTCAGATTGGCATCTGAGGACTGATACTTGAAATTGAGCTCTGGTTTCCAAATGCACACATATGTACCTGCACACACACAAATACACATGCTCAAAACAATTTCAGTACAAAGAGTAGAAGTTCAAAGGATTGGCTGGGCAGAGCATATGTCTAGTCTCGTGAGAGCCTAGCTTGCCAGGTGAGCTGCCTGTGTGTGCTCCCTAGGTCTGTGGGATCCCAGAGATGAAGGGCAGAAGAGGTAGGCATGCCAGGGTCTGTGGCAGCTGGCTAGTTAAGATATGGATTCTGGGCAGTTTCCCAAGCCCAGAGGTTCACAAGGTAGATCTGAAATTGAGAATGAGATGCTCAAACATTCCCTCTGGATGTGATCCACAGATGCTGCTGAAGGAAGACAAGGGATCATCCACTCTGACTTCTGGACCCCAGCAAATCCAGAGCCACACACAAGCTCATCTCAGCCACAGTTTGACTGAACTGTACCCTGGCTACTCCCAGCTGCCTTCAGCTTTATTTTAAACCTAAACACTCAAAATCTAAACAAAAAAAATGGGTTCTGAAATTACGGATGAGAACACCAACAATTAGCCAGCTAAAGGTAGGGAGGGAAGCAATCCAATGATTTGACAAATAGAATCCAGAGCATAACCTGGCTTTGGGCTTTTCACACTGATATTGTGGGAGCAGGCAATATCTGGCATAAGTAAGTCTTACATCTCCTGTTATAAAATACCTGAAACTGACATACCAAGCCTTTTATTTTAATATAAAATTTTTGAATTCTGACATGAAGGAAACTGCTAGTACAAGCATACGTTCTTTTGTAAAATTAACATGAATTTCTGATTTTGCCCATATAAGCTTGCTCATTTGTAAATGAATAAGAGATACTGGAGCTCAAATCAAACACTGAACTAAAGATGAACAAGATGACTTGGTGTGAAAAGGCACTTGTTGCCAAGCCTGACAACGTAAACTCTGTCCCCAGAACCCACGTGGTAGGAGAGGGCTAACTACTGAGAGTTGTCCTGTGACATGGAGAGAGAGAGAGAGAGAGAGAGAGAGAGAGAGAGAGAGAGAGAGAGGCACAGTTGCTAAAGTGATACATGAAACCTACCGCACTGGTTTTATTTTGGAAATAGTGTGCCAAAATTATGTCAATAACATGTTTTCTTAAGGTTTTGTGATTAAGTTCTAAAGATTGCTCCAATTAAAGTTTTGGCATCATTTCCTGCTTTCTAGTGGGAGTAGGACAGAGAACAGCCAGCTGGAGTTTTTCCCAGTGCCTAGGAAGACGCAGATGTGAACAGGTATGTTCCTGTATGCAGGATCACACAGTCCCAGATACAGACAAGGACTGATGGCTGGAGTTTAGAACCATGCAGCAAACTGGAATGCACAAAAAGCTGGTTTATTCTGGGACCATCCCTGAAAACAGAGCCTGGCTTCTCTATTCACTTCTTCCAGTCTTCAACTTAAACTAAGATTTTCACAATATGAAATTTTCATGGAAATTGCCTCCAGCATAATAGGTCCAGGTAATTTATCTGATAAAAGAATGTCAACATCAAGTACAGTATAATTTGCGTAGTGACAAATTGTAGCCATCCTTCAAGGCAGAAAAAGGACACTGCTGTGCATGGAATGAATCAGGGCAGGGTCAAGTATAAACCCTTGGATTTAATATACAGCTCCCAGAAGCATTGCTCTGTCTTTTCAGAAGATAAATGCAAATTATAGCTAATAAAGTTATCATGAGTAATTGCTGTCCCTCCTCTCCTGCATGGCTAGTGAGTTTGGAGTGGCGATGAAGCAGTTATGAATGAGACACCTATAAATTATGAATTAGGAGGCATCCGATGGAATGCTCCTCAGTTTTAAAGATGAGTGGGATCAGCTGTAAATGTGAGGTCAAATTGACCAAGAAAGTGGTGAGATGTGCTGTATTCAAAATGTCCTTGAGACCTCCATCTCTGCCTGTGGAAGTGTGTGAAGGTATTGCAGTGAGGAAGACTGAGGTGTTTTGTTTTCACAGGATAATGGCTGGACATAGTAGGAATTAGAGCTATCAATGTGGAAAACACACATCCGCACAGTATCGTGGATAGATAAGATTATTTATTCCTACAGCATTTGCTAAAAGTCAGACCCTGGCAGCTAAGGGAGATGTAATGGAACCAGATACACAAGCTCCAGCACTTTCTACCTACCATTATGGCAAATAGATAACCAAAAGTAGTGGGGAATCGGAAGATCAACCTCCAACCCCTACCCCCAACTTACCTCTGAATGCTTAAGGAACTATGGGAGGGAAGGGAGGCTTGCAGCAGCCACTTGCTTCAGTAACTAGAGTAGGACACATGATAGTGGGGAGCCTCCTACGTGGTACCCACCTGTCTTAAAACCAAATGGCCAAATATTCAGCTTAGGGATGATTGAGAACATGGAGTATCTTCCCAAACAAGAGTACACATCTTTATTTGTAGTAATAAATATTCATAATCTTGTCCTAGGGCTTCTTCCCCACCTTAGACCATTTATGTTCCCAGATGAAAGACACATGAAGCCTTTATAATTTTAATATGCCTCAGGCAACACAATAGCTGGGCAGCTGCCTACACTCCATGCTGTTAGAACCTACCTTCCTATCAATAACCTCAGGTCATCACTGACTAGTTACTATGTTCCATCTGGGCTGTGCTGAACTCTAATTGGGCAGCCTTCTGGGCCATGTTCTCTTGGCCCTTAGCCCATAGTGGCCTCTCCTTCCTCCTGTTCATTCTTCCCTTATTCCATGGCAGCTTCCTTCCCCCTTTCCTTCTCATGGTCCTGTCTCTTCAAGCCCTTGAAACCATAAGCCCACCTATGTCTCTGCTGCCCAGCTATTGGCTGTCAGCATTTTTATTCACTACTCAGGATTAACTTAGGGGGAGGGTCCCATGGGCTACATACAGATACCAAGTCTTCAGGGACAGCACATAGCATTACAATAGACAGTAAAATTCAAAAACCTCAACATTTACCAGCTGTCATCCTTTCTGTTGGGGCATGCAGGTAGAGGCTTGCAGAGAGTCACTGGTTCACCATCTCTGTCTCTGTCTACCCAACACTGTGTCTACTTACTATGAAGTGAGATGCCTCCTCTGCTACACACTCTTTCCAATATGTCTTACTTCTGCTTTTATTTAAAAAGTGATGGGATCCGTTGACCACAGAGTGAAACTCTGAAAACCATGAGCCAAAAAATGAATTCTTTCCTTCTCTAGGTTTTATTTTGTTTTAATATCTGATTGAACCTGATGTATTAGGTTTGGTCCACTAGATTCAATCCATTCATTAACTCCTTAAGTGAGTATAAATTGTCTGATGAGAAGAAATCTACCAGAGGAAAGAGAATGGAACAAAGAACTTGATTTTAGAAGACAAAGGACAGGTTGAGAGTGGGATGACATTATAGCTCTGAGGAGAGTGAGCTCCAAGGTAATGGGGAGGAGAGCTGAGAAACAAGCCAGTACACACCACAAAGCTCCCACAAGCCTCCCTCAAAGTGTCACCACCTGGTGACCAAATGTACAAACAGGATTCTGCAGAAACATTTAACATTCAAAACAGAATTTATGAAGGCATTTTCTTAGTTGCAGTTCCCTCCTCTCAAATGACTTTAGTTTGTGTCAAGTTGACATGAAACGGATGCAAATTGTTGAAGTAAATATCAAACCAAAACTGGGAGCTTTCACAAAGGCTGTTTTAGAGACATAGGGACAAAGGAAGACATGAGCTGGACCAGTTCAGCAGGAATGAACTGATGGATGATAGAAAGTTGGGTAGACTGTGTAAGCAGGACAACCAAAGACAGCCTGAGAGGAGTTATGATAGGAGTTTGTGAAGCATAGGAGACAGTCCCATAGGCTTTGTGTACACTTGACAGACCTTAATTAAAGAAGACAATACAAGTTTGGTGACATCCCAAAAGCCCTATTCAGAGTTAGGGACAGAGGTAGTTCTGTGGTTGGCTGTTTTCAGAACAAATGGTATTTTGTCATTCCTGTGGTTTGTTGTTTGTTTGTCATGTTTTGTTTTTAACATTGAATCTGAGGACTGAATTATGTGTACAATGAAGCCATGAGAGGCCCAGTTTGATGGTTAATTTTGATTGCCAACTTGACTGGATTAAGGAGAGCCCGAGAGATTAATAACTCCCACCTCTACATGTACCCTTGAGAGCATTTCTAGAGAAGATTAAGTAGATGCTTTGAGTGTGGATGGCAGTGTTCTCTAGGCAGGGGGAGGAAGGAGATATCCTGTTAATAAACCATTCTCTCTCTCTCTCTCTCTCTCTCTCTCTCTCTCTCTCTCTCTCTCTCTCTCTCTCTCTCCATCCTGTCTACCATGATGTGAGTTACTTTCTCTACCTCCTCACTGTTACGATGGACTGAATCTTTCCCACTGTGAGTCAAAATAAATCCTTCTCCTAGGTTGTTTTGCTCAGGTATTTTGAGTCTTTACTCTGATTAATATGCACAGATATCTGGCAAATATTATTTTTTCCTTTTTCTGAAGTTGCCTCTGGAGAAGATGAATATTTAACTCTGGATTGAGTCAAGCAGATGGCCTTCTCCACTGTGGGTGGGCATCATCTGATACACCAGTGCATACCTGAAACCAAAAGGCCAAGGAAGGTTGAATTCACTCGGTCTTTTTGAGCTGCATGGTCTTCTTTGTCTGTGGAGTTCCTGGTTTTCAAGGCTTCAGATATAACCTGGAACCTACTCCACAGCCTCTCTGAGTCTTTGGATGATCTTACTGGCCTTTCTGAGTTTCCAGCTGGCAGCTTCACAGGTACTGCTATTTGTCAGCCTCAATGATCATGTGTTAGTACCTTGTCATACATATCTCTTCACATACTTATCCCTAGAGATCACCTATGGTCCTATTTCTCTAGCGCAGGGTGTAGCATGTAGTTCCTACTACCTTGCCTTAAGCTCTGTGTGGACCTTTCTATCAGCCCAACCCAGACACACACACACACACACACTAGCTTTTTTTTTTATATGCTTTAGCTCAATGGTTGGGCTCTTCTAAGCCTTCCTCAGCCATCTCACCCTTCTTTTCACTCCCAGCTCAGCACCTTAAATCTGCCCGCATCTCAGTTAGTCTCTCATCTCCCGCCTGCTTCCCCAGGCCCAGTCAGGGGAAATGGCTAAGGTTAACTCTGCCTGAGATCTCACATGGGTGGTGACACTTTCTCTTTCTGAAGCTAGGTGAACCTCTCTCTCCTGCCTTGTGTCTGCTAGCCTGCCTTCGGGGAAAACTAGAAGTCCTGCCTATTCCAACCAGCTCATTGGCCTTTAGCATCTTTATTTGGTCAATCAAGAACCAATTAGGAAACAGGACCTTCAGGGTTCATGAGCAGATATTTGATCAGAGCATCAGAACCAGCTCCTACAGCAGGGCTTCTTAACTTTTTGCCACTCCTGACCACTTTGCCTGACTCTTTCTTATGACTTCTGCATGCATAGATGTGATGGTTAATATTGCTAGCTCATTTGATTGGATCTGGAGTCAAATGAGACAGGCCTCTGGGCATCCCTGAGTGGTCAGTTTTAGGAAGGATTGACTGAGGCCGCAGATCCTCTTCCTGAGTAGGTGGCACCTTCTGGTCCAGCCCAGAAATAAAAAGGTATGAGGAGAAGGCATGCTGGTTGTCTGCCTGTCTTTGTCTTCATTTCTGGAGTTTATACCTCTGTTACTACCTCACCATCTTCACTGACAGACTTCCAGCTCCAAGAATCTTTAGGCTCTGTTATAAGCAGATGATTAGATCGCCTAGTCCCAACTGTGCAAGCAAATCCAATAATTCTCTTTATAATATAGAGCAGTGGTTCTCAACCTGTGGGTCATGATCCCTTTGGGTGGCATCGCCTAAGATCATTGGAAAACACAGATATTTACAAAATTACAGTAATGAAGTAGCATTAGAAATATTAGGAAGGTTGGGAACCACTGCAAAAGAATCCTAACACAGCAGGTATATGAGGTAGATATCCAAGTGAAACAATTACTGATGGCAAGTTGTAATTCTTTTTTAAAAAAGATTTATTTATTTATTTATTTATTTATTTAATGTATATGAGTACACCATTGCTCTATTCAGACACACCAGAAGAGGGCATCAGATCCCATTACAGATGGTTGTGAGCCACCATGTAGTTGCTGGGAATTGAACTCAGGACCTCAGGAAGAGTAGTTGGTGCTCTTAACCACTGAGCCATCTCTCCAGCCCCAAGTTGTAATCCTTAAAAACAATTCTTACATGTGAATATAAATAAACAATTATTAGACACGGAAGAAAATGTACACATTAGCAGGATATGAGGCTCAGTTTCCTATGAAGAGTTAAATACTGTTGGAAGACTTGATATTGCAGGACACAAAGCATCTTCAAAAATTTCCAGAGTTGATCAATAGCTTGAATTTATAATTATGAATACTGATAATGTTTCTAATTAAACCATTGTATTCCCACAAGAACAGAGAACTTTGTATGTATAATAAAAACACTGCAGTTCTGACCTGAGGTGCTTTAGATGGTGCTCATGGGTACTGCTTGGCATGACATGTGCAAAGGTCACATGATGTGTGTTCAGACACAAGGCTGCAGTGAAGTCACATGATACAACACAGTCAAGGACTGCCCAAAACTTCTCAGATTACTGTTTGATTTTGAATTAATTTTTCGTTGTCAAACAGTCAGAAAGCTATTACTGGTGTCAAAAATTCTATGACTTTTACATTATGTGAAGCCACGTGGAGTCAGGGTTCATAGTTTTAAGAATCTGGACACTAGAGAGTCCTATCAGTGTCTTGTAAGAAGTGTTGGACACTACACTAATATCTGAGAACACATCTCAGGTTCCACTGGAGTGGGTTGTCCCAGCTCAGTTAAACTTTTCTGTGAATGTCCTCACAGTGATGTCCAGAGGACTATCCTTTAGATAGTTTTAAATATCAATTAGACAATCAAAATGAAATGCCACGTCATCTTAATTCACTAACATTAACTCTCAGAGCACAGCATTACACTTCACGCTCATTGATGCGCTTTCCATGGCAAAGGAAGGGTTAAAGGATGCAGAGTTCTGAAAAACTGTCTTAAGTGAGAGGCTGAGCCTCTGTAGGGACTCCATAAGGCACAAGCAGCAAAGAGGTGTTCAAAACAGCAGCAGAGTTCTCTGATGGAGGTCTGGGCAGCAGGGCATTTCTAGTGTCACCGTGGAATGCTTTGGGTGTAATAATCAGAAGAACTGTCTTGAAGCCTCTGAAGTTGGGGACAGAGGCAGAGAGGCAGAGAGGCAGAGGCAGAGGCAGAGGCAGAAGCAGAGGTCCTTTGCTATGGCAGTTTCCTAGATGAGGGTCTTTAAGCTATGTCTGTCATATTTTGGTCTTGGGGTGTTCCTTTTAGAGTCCCAGGTGGAGCCTTAGGAGTGACTGATAAGTGCATGTGCCCGGTGCTCCTGATTGGGTATTTTTAAAGGTCGCATTATTTATTGACATAAAATAAATGACCAGTTTGTGTCTCCTGGTGATGTGATCTTCCTCCTAGAAGATGGTGGGTGCTTACCTGTATAAACAAGATGCAGAATCACTAATGTCAAGAAACTTGATTTGTCAAATGCAGTTGCTCAAGGCTAGTCAGAACCTGAAAGTGGCTATTCTATACAATGCAGTGACTCTAAGCCGACAAAGATCTTCAGCAACATAAAGGGGGAGCATGGGAAGAAGAGTGATCACAGGAGAGGAATTAACCCTGGTGCAGAGGCAGGTGGGGGACTGCAGTCAGTCCCACAACTCTTGAAGGTCTGGTTTAGGTCAGCAAGGGAAATGGCTTTTATGATGTACCTTTGAAAACAAAGGCTAGACCTTAGGTACCTGGATGGGTTCATATCTGAAATGTACCAAGGAAGTGCTTTCCTCCTGTGTGAATCCTGCCTGAATTTGAAATTGTAGGCTGCATGCACCTTCACTCCTGCAGCCAGGCTTCCATGAAATGGAGTTGTGTCCCCTGGACAACGTAAAACAGCTGGGCGAGAGTGCTCAGGTGAGGAGGGTCCAGTTGCAAGGTCTTTTTGTGAGTTGTGAGGAGGATGGGGAGAGGGAGGAGGAGGAGGTGTGTGTGTGGGGGGGGCAAGAAAAACTAGATATTGAGATTTGTATGTTTCTTCAATACCTCTTGAACAAAATTAAAATTTGGTAAATACAACATAACTAACTCTCTATTTTAAAGTTTCTTTTATAAAGCATAGTATTTTTTTCTTTGGGTAAGAAACTATATGAGTATGGGACTTCCACTTAAAGCAAGGTCTGAACATTTTAATTGCATTGCTAAACTATGGGGTTGGGGGGCTCAGGGAGGTAGGGAGAGGGAGACGGAGAGGGAGACGGAGAGGGAGAGGGAGACAGAGAGGGAGACGGAGAGGGGGAGGGAGAGACAGCGAGAAACAAAGAAAGAAAGAAAAGGAGCCAGTGGCGCCACAATATCAAAGTTTAGTAACAGGCGGGGGCGGGGCTTAAGGGCACCGTAGCACCTTGCTTTTCAAATCGTCATCAGGCAACGCCAGTGGAGGCGGGGCCCATTCTAGCCACGCCTCCGGAACGCTCCCTCCACTGTTCTGTGACGCCATCAGAGGGCGCCGCGCGGGGGCGGGGCGCCGCCCTGGGTGCTTCGGCCCTGGCTGGAAACTGAGTGGGCTCGGCTGGGAGGTTACGCCGAGTTGAGGCTATTGGGAGGGCAGGCCGGAGCATGGCGGACCAGATTCCTCTGTACCCCGTGCGCAGCGGGGCGGTTGCCGCAGCCAGCCACAGACGTGCGGCCTACTACAGCGCCGCCGGGCCTGGGCCAGGTGCCGACCGGCGCGGCAGGTAACGGCGGGCCCGACCCTTCCCGGCACCGAGGGTTTTCCCTGCCGGCCCATAGTCCTCACGGAGCCATAGAGCCGGGCGCGGGCGGGCCGCGGATTCCAGAGCCCGGGGCCACGGGCCGAGCCGCGCCCAGGGGTTCGGAGACTCCGCCCGCCTCTCTCGTCGCTTCGGGAGCCCCAAAACTTACTGTGTGGGCGAGCAGGCCGGGGTGACAGCTGCAACTCATAATGAGTGTGACAAACATGCCTTGCAGAGTATCACTGATTTTTCGAGACGTGGAGCGCTTATTAGGCCCACTTTATACTTAGCCACGAGTGTACACAATACTTTCTGTTGACAGGAGATGTTTTGGAAGAGTAAAGTGAGGATTCAGAGAGGTTAAATTGTTTAGTAGGGCCATAGTTTAGCAATGCAATGAAATGCCCAGATTTTGCTTTAAGTGGAAGTCTCATATACAGTTTCTCACCCAAAGAATAATAATGGACTTTATGAAATAAACTTTAAAATGGAGAGTTAGTTTATCTTGTAGTTGCTACATTTTAATTTTGTTGTAGACCCACCGAAGAAACACCCTTAATATATAGAAGGAAAAAAAATTACAGAGCTCACTGAATATTTAGTTTCTTCTGAATCAAAGCTTTTAAATACTTTGTATTGAAAATTCTTTATTTAGAGACAAGGTCTCACTGTGTATCCTTTGGCTGGCCTGGCGGACCAAGCTGACCTCAAAGTCACAGAGATCCACCTGCTTTGCTTCCTCCAGTGCTAGGATTAAAGGGGTGCGTCACCACATGCAGCCTTCTTTCTTTTTGTGAAAACCGGATGGCTTTCAAGGGGCATCAGGATGGGCAGTAAGAGAACTGGTGGAAGTCTGGCTCTGGCTGTTTCGAGAGACTTACTGGGCAAATGTTCGAATATGTTAGAGAACTGAATTGGATCTTGGTCCTTGTACTTACTAGTAGTTTGGATTGGGCCTGTCTCTTTCTCTATACCCTCATTTGTTCGTCTTTAAACTGGTGTTTCTTTTTTTTTTTTTTTTTTTCCTCATGGGAACATTTGCTGAGGATTACAGAACCTCTGTAAGGTGCCCCTTTTCCGAGTGTTTGCCTGGAGGTGGATACTCCAAGCTTCCATTTTTCCTGTTCTTGATGGTACCAGAAGAGTAATTGCATAGTAGTTGTGTAAGTGATTAATCTTAGGAGCTTATTGGAGAATATGCTGCCGTGTAAAAATCTCATCTTGTCATAATTTGGGTCTTGTTGCTTTATGTATTTTGAAGCTCTACTGCTTGATGGCTACATATTCAGGATCCTAAGCGTTGTCTAATGTCTAATGTCTAAGCGTTGGGTCCCTGCTTTTATTATTTCATTGTCTTCGTTTCTGATTATTATCTTTGTTCAGAAATCTATGTTAGATATTAGAATTATTATTAGATATTAGATTATTACAGTGTCACTCCTTTTTTCTGGATTAAGGTTTATATACTGTTAACTTCCTTCCTTTGTTCATTTGTTTTTGTTTTTTTGAAACAAGGTTTCACTGTGCAGCCTTGGCTGTCTTGGGGCTTGCTCTGTAGACCAGCCTTGAATTTACAGACATCCACCTGTCTCTGCCTCCTGAGTGCTGGGATTAAAGATTTGTACTACCACCACCTGGCTTAGTGTTACTTTTCAATTTATCTGCGTCAGTCATCCCCACCCCCATCCTGTCTTTCCCTTTTCCTCTTCTCCCTCTCCCCGACCCTCTCCCTACCCTCTAATCATCAGGGTCTGACAATGAAGGTCATGATGGCCTAGAACACCTTATCCTCCTGTGTTCACATCCTGAGTGTTGGGATTACAGGTATATACCACTATACCTGGCTTAGTTTTTTTTTTTTTTAAATTGATCTATTAAGACCATTAAGACCAAGCTGATTTTCCATAATCAGAACCTATTTGTGGCATTTTATTTTCTGTTTCTTCTGATTTTATCCTTAAACCTTTTTTCTTGAGTTCTTTCGGGTTATTGAACAAACTTTTTTTTTTTCTGAGATAGTTTCACTTTGTAGCTCAGGCTGGCCAGGAACTCAGTACATAGCCCTTTAGCACTCACAGTCCTTTTTTGACTCATGTGTAGTGGTTTTCAGTGCATTTCTTTGTGTAGCTATTACTTAGAGTAGCTCTGGACATTATTACAGTGTATATACACATAATGCATCCCAGTATACTGTTGATATTTTAAGGATAAGATTTGCCTCTTTTGTTCTTTTATTCATTTCCTTGGTAATAGACTTGTAATGTTATATGTAAGGTTTATGTTTTAAAAGTAGATAAATATTTCATCTATGTATTATTGAAAACCCATATCTGACAGTGAGTGTTATAACTTCTACTTTTTCTCTCTATTTAGAAACCTCATGAAGAGAAAGTCTTGGATTATATTTTTTGCCTTTTCTCTTGCCTGCTTATTTTCTGATATTCTAGAATTTCTTACTTCTGCTCCATTTAAACATTCTGTAGCCATTCTTTTAGTTTTCCTTCATCTGAGGATGTTTTCTTTTTTTTTTTAAATTTATTTATTTATTTATTTATTTATTTATTTATTTATTGAACATGAAATGCTTTTTTATAGCATGTTTTACAAGGGGAGGGGGTAAGAGGGGCCAGGTGGTGGAAAAGTACAAAATCTTCTTGGCCTGTGCCTTGAAACATGTCATGGTCTATACGGTACACTGCCTTGAATTATGATCTACCTGCTGTTCTTCAGAAGATATGGTATACTGCTTGAGTTATGGTCTCCCTGCTATTCTTCAGAAGATATGGTACACTGCTTTGAGTCTATCTGCAGTTGCCAAGCCGGATCTTGCAGTTGCCAAGCTTCAGGGAACCTTGTGCAGGTGGGAAAAGGTAGGGGGTGAGGGTAAGGGCGAGGATCCTGGCTTCTGGCCCATCTGGATTAGAACTTCTAATAGCAGGCATCACGGGTGATTCATTTTTACCTGGAAAGAAAAAAGAAGGGGATTCTCAGGGAGATTTCTCTTCCCTGGATGTAAATTGTTATTCATCGTATTTATGGTTGGGCCTGGCTTTGTGAGAGTATCTATTTTTTTCATTAATATTTGTGGTAGCCGGTTAGCTGTGCCTTCTGTGGTATTGGACAGGCATATCAGTCCTCGGCTCCATAAGGGAACTGGGTCTGGGGCATTCCCTTCCCCATATCTGTGGCAAAGTTTTGTTGGTCTTGGTGGTGCCCGAGGTCACCAACATGGTCAGCAAGAGATTTGCCATGAGCTTTCAGCTTTAGAGAGAGAAAAGTGAACAAGGCATGATGGAGAGTATTTCAGGGGGGCTCCTTCTGAGGGGGTACCGTTCCCCCTCTTTTGTTTTTAAAGCCAATTTTTCAGAGTTCTTGTAAAATCAGGGCAGAAGCGCCAACAGTTGCTCCTTCTACACTCAGAGAGTCATGAAGACCTTATTTAAGGATATATAAATCTATATTAAAATCTTTTGTCAAAGGACTTTTATAGCATCACTGACAATTAATCAGACTATATGATATATCGATTGGAAATAGCTTTTTCTACTTTTTGTGAGATTACCTCTCTTCTGTCAATTAACTGTTGAGGAAGTTAGGGTTTACCTCTCTCTTGAGAATATTGAACAGAGATTTAAGTTCTTTTGTGGAGAGCTTAAAATAGGATCTTAGCCAATTTGCAACTCCTAGAAACTTTTGAAATTAATTTAAGATAAGTAAACTCCCTTTTTTAAAAAAAATCCTTTATCTGTGTGGGTTTTTTATTGGATATTATACGTATTTACCTTTCAATGTTATCTCCTTTCTCATTCTCCCCCAAGATCCCTTATCCCATACCCACTCCTCCTAATTTTTGTGATGGTGTGCTCCAAACATCCTCCCAGTCCCATCTCCCTGCTCTCGAATTCCCACACAGTAGGGGATCCAAACTTTCGGGGACCTTGGCCCTCCACTTTCACTGAAGTCTAACAAGGTCACCCTCAATTCCCTATACAGGTGCGTGAGTCCCTCCCTTTGTGCTCTCTGGTTTAGACTTTGGGAGTTCTGGTTGAAACTTTTGATACTCCTTCTAGAAAGGACCAACACATTTATACTTTGGTCTTCCTTCTTCTATGTGAGTTTTATGTGGTCTATATGTAGATTCTTAGACATTGTGAGCTTTTGGTCTAATATCCACTTATCAGTGAGTACATACCAAGTATGTTCTTTTGAGATTGGGTCATCTCACTCAAGATGATATTTTCCAACTCCATCCATTTGCCTAGGAATTTTGTGATCTGATTGTTCTTAATAGCTGAGTAGTACTCCATTGTATAAATGTACCACATTTTCTGCATCTGAGGATGTTTTCTTTTCCCCATTATTTCTGAAAGTTAATTTTAGAAGTATAGTAACTGTCTCCCTCACAGTTTTACTTTCTATGTTTTCAGGTTTATGGGTTATAGACAGCCATGGTTTGAAAATATTAAATGGAAATTTACAGAAACAATTTAGATACTTGAAATATGCTGCTCTGAATATTTATGAAGTCTAGTGGTTGTACTCCTTCCTGTCTGAGATGTGAACCATCTCCTCTCTGCTCTCTCTATATTACCCAATGATCAACCACTTGAAATTTTTCTGTACTGTTGTGGCATTGAGTTTTTTGGAAGTTCAGTGTTGAAATGATTCCCATTTTACCTGATAATACTCCCAAGTACAAAAGACATGAATCTGGCAATCTTTTTAGACTTATATTGTTACTAACTGCATTACAGGAGTGTATGTATAGGAAAAGTCATTACTGTGTATATTGTTTGGTAATGTATGGTTTCAGACACCCAACAGGAGACATTCCTGGAGGAAAAGAAAAAAGAACTGTATTGTGATAGAGATGACAATCTATCCAGCATTTGAAAAATGTTCCGCTTCCTTGAGCTTTCCTGATTTTTGATGAGAAACCTGTTGTCAGCTGAATTGTTTGACTCGTCACTGAAGCCTTTAAAGAAAAACTCAGGAGTTTGATGGTAGCAATTTTACATGAGTCTCTTTTGGCTTATCCTTTTTTTTTTTTTTTTTTTTTTTTGTTTCCTAGTAAAACTTCAGAAGTCTTTTCTTGTGTGTTTTTCCCCCCTAGGTTCTGAGTGTGTCATTTTCTTGTGTGTCATTTCCTATTCAAATTGGGAAGTTCCTGTTCTGTCTTCATGCTAACCAAATCTTCCTTCTGTTCTGTTCTTGAGTCTGCTTTTTTTGTTTTGAATTTTCAATTGGTTTTTCTTCATATTAGCTGTCTTCATGGGATTAGATTTTCCATTCTTTACTCGTGTGTTAATGATTGCCACCCCCCTCTCTTTCTTCTTTGTGAGACAGGGTCTCTATTATGTAGCTCTGGCTGTTCTAGATCTTTCTATGTAGACCTAGTTGCCTTAAACTCAGAGATGCACCTGGCTCTGCCTCTGCTTCCTGAGTGCTGTGCTTAGTCTCTCCCTTATTTTTTGAGGCAGGGTCTCTCATTGAATCTGAACACACTAGTTGGCTGGGTTGGCTGGATAATGAGCTCAAATGTTCTTCATGTCTCTGTGTCCCTATCTTGGGTTATAGACAGTCCTCCTGGCTGTTATTTATTGGATGCGGGATTCAGACTCAAATCCTCATGCTTGGATGGCAGGCAGTTTACCAACTGAGCCATCTGCATAGCATTTTTTTTTAAGTGATAGCTTTTTAAAACTCATAGCATTTTTCTTTTAATGATAGCTTTCTAAAACTCATGTCAGAATATTTTATCATCTATAATTTTGATGCTAACATCTCTGGATTCTCTTTTTCTGATTCAAGTTGAGCTTTTCCTTTTTTTCTTTTTTCATTGCATCCTGAACATTTTGAGTATTATGTGATAAGATGAGATTTATTTAATTCTTCATTTTTACCAGACTTCCTATGATACTGTGTAGTAGTAGGTGGGGAATGTATAAGACACTGTCTTGAAGGACCAAGTTCCCTGCATAGCTTTGACACTTGAGAGAGGAAAGGTGTCCTGTTTGTTCCCACTTGAGATGCCTACTAGTCTTTGTTTGGGAGAGGAGTGTCTGGTTACTGAAGCCTGAAGGCCTCAGGGACCTGACCTGAAAAAATCACACTATTCTTTCCCTCCTCCTGCTCACCCCCCTCCACTGTGTGTGTGTGTGTGTGTGTGTGTGTGTGTGTGTGTGAGAGAGAGAGAGAGAGAGAGATATCAGAGTGATCAGAGTGTTGTTTGTCCATGTTTGTTAATGCTTTTTCTTTGCATTTTCTAAACTCAGAGTGGTGGAGTTACTGGTCTTGCGTAGAGGCACTTGCCAGATTATAACAGCTAAACTTAATTGTTTAAAAAGAGACTCATGCTGAGAACAGATGGGTGTTGTCTGATTATCTGCAAAAATTAGTGTTTCTTGGTAGATGTAACACAGATTTTTATAATGCTTGTTTTCTTATTTTAAAGATTATACATAATTTCATTTGAATCTTAAAAGTTTTATAATTATGATCTAATATTTTAGTAATTACATTTTTTTTCTGTGATAGTTACAATTGAAGGGTCTGTCTTGTTTGCAGGGTTGGGGACTGAGCCTGGGATTGCTGTGTTAGGAGTGCTCAGTCTCCCATGAGTGCTAAGATGATGATAGTCTCCTTGTTCAGGCCGAGAATTTTCTTTGGGGTTTCAGAAGTTTTTATAAAAGTTAATAAAGGATTTCATTGGAAAGGGATGATCCATCCATAGTTCACCTTGAAAATAAATTCTTTACACTTGTCAGAATAGGCTTGTTTCATTTAGTTTTCACACATCTCAAAGTATTAGTATGAAGATAGGATTAATAATGGGTCCATAACAATTATAGGCTACTAGAATTTATGTCCTGAGCTAACAGGCCTTGGCCCTTAAAGTTTTTTTTATTGTGTTTATTTAATATTGGATATTATATTATTCTAGCTCAAAACTTTCTTTCCATGTATAGTATTGGTATAATTTCTTATTCTAGAATTTTTTTAGAGTCCTTATAGAACTTTTTAGAAATCACTAATTTATTGGGGCTAGTGAGATGCCTTAGTGCTTAGGAACACTGGCTTCTCTTCCAGAGGATCTGGGTTCTATTTCCAGCATCCTATGACAGTTTACAATTATCTGTTACTACAGTCCCAAGGAATCCAGTGCCCTCAGGTGGCTTTTTTGAGCACCAAGCATACATGTGGTGTAGAGGCATACATGGCAGAGAAAAGACCCATACATATAAAAAATAATATAATAAAAAAGTTAAAAGACAAGAGAGAGGGAGGTCAGGGGGAAGAGAGAGAAGAGAGAGGAAAGAGAAAGAACTACTAGTTCAAGACTGTAATCACTTCTCAGCTTCAGGGACTGGCTAGTCTTCCTCATTGTTTCTTGCTTTTCCAACCGAGACTGTGGCATGGCTTCTGATGCCATCTCCTTAATTACTTTGATGGTGGTGGTACTGGTCATTACTGCTTTAGTTTTAGTTTTAGTCTATTTTGTGCTACAAAAACAGACAGTTTGAGTCTAGGTAATGTATGAAGGGCAGAAGTTAGTTCTTTCTTACAGTTCTAGAGGCGATGTGGTTCGATGTTAAGGCAGATCAATCCAAGCATTGTCTTCTTGCTCTTCTTTCTGTGTGGCAGAAGACCATGAGAGAGCCAGACCCCTTTCTGGTAGCATTCACCCTTTTTGAGGGTGCCCTCGTGACAGAAATACCTCTGGTTACAGTCTCATCGCCTGACACTGAGGCATACACATTAAGTTGCTGTCACACATTTGGAAAATATAGAGACAAAGGCCAAATATACACACGTTAATAGTCACACCTGATCTCTCGTGACCTGTGGGATCTTATGAAGAGATGTGGGCCCCCTATGACCACCGTACTTACCGAAAAGACCAGACTCAGAAACAACTTAAATGAGATGCCTGCCACTTCACCCACATGTACATCTCACTTAAATGGCCCATGAGACCAAGCAACTTCTCTTCAACAGCAATAAAAACTTCAAACCCCCAGTGGCTTGATGACCTCTGGAAACTCCCCTGTTGCTTGGTATCATTGTGTTTCTATAAATTTTCTCTTTGTCTTTTCATGCATTTGGTGAGTTCTTTGTACTAATTGTGCCACTACCATCTATAACCATTTTCATGGTGAAGGGGATGGAGCGAGCATTCCAGCCCTAGCGCCCCTTTTACTTTCTGCTGTTAGAGGCAGAGGAGGCCAGTGTTCTCGTCGGGAGGCCTCTTCATAATGATTCCTGGCTGACACTGTTGACCTGCACAGTTCTATTTGATGGAAGGCATATGCACTGTTCCCTACACAGCACTTACTGGCTGAGTTGTTTTTCTTCTTTGTTAGTATGCAGGCAAAGGAGATTATGTTATTTATTCTAAAGTTTTGAGCATGAGGTACATTTTAGATTAATGTACTTTAAATTCTCAATATTTTCATTCAGATAGAAACAATAGAGCTGTCAGATGCTTAAGGTACCGCGTAAGTGTAAGCCCACTCCTTAACCTTCGTTCACTTACAGTCATGGAAACTTGATGCCCTCCAGTACTTGAGCAGTCTATTGAAAGCCTGTGGCAGCAACTGAGGTGGCATGTCCTCCTCCTTGAATGAGCAGTACACTTGGGTCCATGTCATTACTTCTGTTTTCTTTGTTCACATTGTTTTTACTCATTTAAAAAATGTTCCCAGAATTATACTTAATTGCTGGAAACGCTGATTTCTCTTGAGTGACAAACCAATTAAATGTGCATGACACCAGGCAACAAAGAGACTTAGGATTCTATGCTTATCTTGCCTCTGAGGGAAAAAAAATCCATTATTCATCATCGTATTGTTTTTAAATACTGAAGTAAAAATTTCAATACAATAGGAAAATTGCTTTGGGAGGACTAAATTGCTTGCCAGTTCAAAGGCTGCGGTTCTGAAGTCTAGGTTCCTAATCTTGGTGTTGCTCATCTTCTCAGCCTCCTGAACTAACTTCTCATGCTGCTTTTCTAGTGTTAAAGTCTGACCTTTTCAACAGGATCCTTGAGAGAACCTTAATGGAAAAAACCCTCCAAAACTCAAATCTTATTTTATATATATTAACTGGTGTTCTGAAGTTTGATTGCAGTTTGGATAAATATTTATTTTTCTAGTTTATGTAGAAACTTTGTTGAAAGACATAATCTTATGCAAGAAAGAAAAAGGACCTTTTCAGGGAAAATACTTTCTTCAGGCTCTTTCATGGATTTCCCACCCCCACCCTCCCCCCTCCCCCAGAAATCACCTAAAACGTAATTTGTAGAAGATTATATGGAGCTGGTAAAGTGAGTTGACAGTTTGATTGGTTGAGGGACTGTTTAAAGAGGGTGAAAATAAGTGCCATTTCTCCCTCACTTTCTCCCAAAGTGTATTTGTGCTTATGTCATCATTCTTGGTGGCAGTGAGAGCCAGGGAGATGGAACTATACACTGTTGCCTGTAGCCTCAGGAGCTCCTTGAAGAGACCACTCTGTAGAAGTCAGAATACTCAATTTATGCTGCAGAAGAGAATTTCAGGTCAAGTCAGTATGAAGTAGAAATGCAGATTTAAGCTAGGCATTTGAAAGGAAAGACAGGCCTAAAAGAGCTGACTTAGTCACAGACACATATCTTTAATCCCAGGACAAAGGAATTGGAGACCAACTGATTTCTGAATTCCAGGTCAGCCTGGCCTACATTGTGAGACACTGTCACACATAGACACATGCATGCATACATGCACGCATAAATAAGTAAATAAATGAAATTATAAAACATTATTGGGCTCCTCAGGTCAAGGTACTTGCTATGCAAGCCTGAGGAGATGAAAGGACAGAACTAGTTCCTAAAAGTTGCCCTCTGACCTCTACATATATATGGGCATATCTATATGTGTATAATAAGAAATTAAAAGGGTAGTATGACATGCCCTTAAATGGGCATGGGCTTCTCAAAACAGTCTCATTTAAGTTTCTCAGTAAAAGCTTGCTACATGATTTTGTTTTTTTTTGGTTTTTGAAATTATTGTGAGAAATTAAAAGATTTAGTAAAAAGCAAGTTTTAGTAAACTTTTGGGATGTGTTTTAGTTGGTAGTGTTCTTACCTAGCTCTGTGAAATTGAAGCTGTGGTTTCTATCCTCAGCACAGCTAAAACCATGGTGGTAACATCGGTAGTGCTCACAGGTGGTGCTCACAGGTGGTGCACACCGGTAATCCTAGTACTTAAGATATGGAGACAAGATCAGGAGTTTAAGATCATGCACATTTACATAGTGAGTCGGAAGCCAGTTTGGGGTACATGAAACCCTGTCTTAAAACTACCACCCTCCCCCATACAAAACCCCAACAAATAAAAGAATGAGATCATAAGGTGGTTTCTGAGATGCACTGATAGTTTATAGGCTCATAAGATAAATGCATGGCTCACAAACTAAGACGTTTTTACTGAAAACAAGGTTTGTTATCTTGTGAGCCCTTCTTGATTCCCAGTCAGCAAGGTTTAGGAGCCCAGCCCCTTTCCTTTCCTATGATTAGTTTCCCCTGTTTTCCTATACTAGCCCATTATATGTGTGTGAGTTATTTTATGTGTATGAGTGCTTTACCTGCATGTATGTATATATGTGTACACTATGTGTTGTGATGCCTATGGAAGCCAGGAGAGGGTGTCCGATTCCCTGGAACTGAAGTTACAGACAGTTGTGAGCCCAATGTTAGTGCTGGGAACTGAGCCTGGGTTCTCTTCAAGAGCAGCAAGTGCTCTTAACCACTGAGCCATCACTTCAGCCCTCCCTGATACATTTAACCAGTTCTTTGGTCATGGGTATTATAACCTTTTCCATTTCTTTGGTTCCTCTTTTAAAGAGCTCAGTGTAGTTACTGTTGTCTTTTTCAGTAAAATTGTGTACATGTTTAATTCTATGGGTAACATCCTGCTCTTTTGTAGATGTATATTACTGTATAGTAACATAAAGGCTTGTAATAAATCCTCACAAATTGTTCACAGTTCCTGCCAGCAATAAAGAATATCTGTCCAAGGAAAAGAGGGTGGGTTGTGGGGCTGTGGAATCCTGGGTGTTCGGCCATGCCCCCAGAACCCAGAGACCTAACATACAGCCCCCTTGCCAGGTCACGTAAGGCACGAGACTAACAGGTCTCTGCCTCAATATTTACGTATTACCTAAAAGCCCTGCCCGCTTCCAATATAAGCAAACCCCTTCTGACATTTTTTGGGAGAGCGTGTCACCATCTAAACTCATCGCCATGTCAGTAAATCTCCACGTCTTAAATCTCCACGTGTCTCTTGAAATCCTGAACTCATTGTGTAAGTCAAAACTGGTGTAGGGGCCCCTCTCTGTTTCACCAACCTGTGGGGACCTGCTCTCTCTGCACTCTTGCTGTAGCCATCCCGGAGCATGCCTCCCCCATGCAGCAGCGATCTGTGTATCGCCTTCACGGCGGGCCTGCAGCTCTCTGCTTCCACGGCAGTGTGCCGCAGGCTAGACCAAACCATCAATAGAGAGTGCTGAGCCTCGGTGTCCGGGACGCCCCTGCTGCGCCCTGGCTTGCGCCTACTGTGCAGCTGCCCTGTGACCCCCGGGCGCGAGCTTCTGGCCGCCACGACCCGCCCTGCCCACGCTGGCTCACTACCCGCGCCCCCGCCTGTGAGACTCACATGCGAGTTTTGCCCAACACAAGACTACTGGGCATGTAAAATGTTAAGAATTACTTTTCAAAATGGTAGGTAATGGTGCATGTCTGTAATTCCACCGCTAAGGAGGCTGTAATGGTGCATGTCTGTAATTCCACCGCTAAGGAGGCTGGGCCGGTAAGGTCTCAAGCTTTATTTAGGCCAGCCTGAGCTATACAGTGAGCCCCTATCTCAAAACAATAACAGAAGAATTACTTTATCCACTTGGCAAGGCAAAGCACATTTTTAATTCTTTTTAGAAACAAATTATTCTCAAACTTGTTTCTAATGACTAGTAATAATTTGAAATGAGATTAAAACTTCTTTCTGATGCTTCCCTGGTACTGTCTTGTCCATGCTCACTTCTTCATCCCTAGCACTTACTTCGCTGCTCCATCCGTCCTCATCTTGAGGGCCTCTGCCCTATGCTCCTTCTAGAACCTTCGTTAGTATATAGTATATGCTTTCTAGTATATAGGGAAGTACATCATTACTGCTCTGATGATACTTGATAAAAACAAGTTAAAGAAGAGTTTGTTTTGGTCCTGATAGTATGGTCTGTCTTCACTGGGAGAGAGAGGAATGTGCCACATTGTGTCCACAGTGAGGAAGCAGAGAGAGATAATGTTGGTACCCAGCTTATCTTCTGGATATTTCATGTAGGATCTGTCTGTGGGATGAATCCACACACACTAAGAATGGGTTTTCCCCAAACCTCCCTTGAAGCATTCTTCTCATGAATACAGGCAGACAACAAAGATGACCATCACAAGAAGGGTTCCTGGATTTGTTTTCTTTCTAGATCTCTCTTAGTGAGTTGTTTACTCGTTTTTGTCCTGTGTATGTGTGAGCTTAACATGAGCAGGGCATGTGTGCTGGTTTAATGTGTTGTGCTCACTGCCTAGGACAAGGGTAGCACATGCAGGAACTGAAGTGTCTAGTGCTAAAGTATTTATGTGGTTAAACATAGTTTTGTGAGTTTGCCTGTATTCTTTGTGAATTGCCTTTGCTCATTTGTCATCTGAAGTGTGCTTTTATGTATTTTTTGTAAGAACTGTTTATAAAGATGACCCCCACCCCCACCCCTTCTTCAATGTACAGAGCACAGACATCTGCAGTGCCTGCCTGGTGCCTGGTAGAAGTCAGCACTTAGTTTAGCCGTTGTCATCAGGTCACCTAGTCTCTATGGCTCAACTGAAGAATCAGGAGGTCTTTTGCATTCTGTTTTTCAGTATGTGACATTCTTTAGGTTTTTCCACCTTCCTAATCCTGTGACTCTGTAATTCAGTTCCTCATATTGTCGTGACCCCAACCATAAAATTACTTTCATTGCTACTTCATAACCGTAATTTTGCTACTGTTATGAATTATAATATAAATATCTGTGTTTTCTGATGATCTTAGGTGACCCCTGTGAAAGAGTCATTGGATACTCAGGGATCATGACCTACAGATTGCAACCACAGCTCTATATGATTCTTGAATTAAGTTGCTCTTTTGTTTTTTCTGTGAGGAGTTACAGTCTCCTCTTTGTCTCATTGGTGATTGGTTTGTGCCTCCAAAAAGTATGTGGAGATTTTAATGATATCTTTCTGTTACTGTTTAAAAAAATACCTTCTGACAAGAGAATATATGTGATATAATTTTACTTACTTTAAAGTTAACAAGTTGGTGCTATGGCCCAGGATGTGGTCTGTGAGTGAACTGAGGAGAATGTTATTTTGTTGTTGGGTAGTGGTTTTGGGTAAATAGTGTTTAGGTCACAGTGGTATTAGGTGTGTCTTTATCACTTCTTTGATTTACTTTTCTATGAACAGAGAAGAGTTGTGGTGTAGAGTGGCCTTGTCAGTTTCCCACTTGATTTCCATCAGTTTTGATGCATGTGCTTTGAAGATTTAGTGCTAGGTGCACACTTGTTTAAGATTATTAGATTTTTGCCTTTTAAATTACAATAGTCCTGCTGATTGAAGAATACTCACCTGAATTCAGTTAACAGCACACATGTTAGGCAGCTAACAACCTTGTATAACTCCAGCTCCCAGTGGTCTGAGGCCTTTTATGGCCTTCCACACTAAGTGACGTATGCTCACATCCATATACACTTAAATGAAAATAAATCTTTAAAAATGTCTTAGCTGTCCTAGTTAATATAGCCATGTAGCTTTCTTTTGAGGAGTCTTCACACCATGTCATTTCCATTCTTTTATTTTTAATTTTTCAACCCTACATGTCCCTTTATTTAAGGCATCTCCTTGAGGTAGTGATTTTTGTACTCCAGAGGCTGTCTGACAGTGTGCAAAGACACAGTTGGAAGACTTTTCTTGTCCCGAAAAGGGCTGATGCTGTTGGTATTTAGTACCTCGAACTGAGGTCCTTTTGAACTTTCTGTGTGCACAGGACAACACTCCACGATAAGGAATATGTGGCCAGGATGTAGGTTGTGCTCTGTTGAGAAACCCCACTGGGAAGGTCACAATATTCAAAGCTAGTTTAGCAGTGTACCTTGAGCTTGATCATCTTCCCACCTCATGTAGAACCAGAGGGCCTGCCATGTCTTCCATTCCTGTAGTCGTCATTGTCTTCACAGTATTGAAGTGGAACTCACCCCACACAGAGCTGACATTTTACTTTGCATGGTCCTGCATATGTGTAAAGGACTTCTGTTGTTGTTGTTGTTGGCTCTTAAAATTCTGAATTTCTTCCAGATACTGTTTTTAATCTTGAAACCTGGCTAAGGATTCTTTAGGGCAGAGCTGCTGACAAAAAATTTTCTCTTGGTTTTCCTTCATCTGAGAATATTTTGGGTTGTTGGATATAATATTCTGTCTGGTATAAACTAAAGTTTCCAGAAAAAAAAAAGAAATTACATCTGTATAAAGATTCTACAAAACTAAATGACTGGAACTTAAGGATTATGGAGAGTTACAGTACTGCAGCCGATTATGGAGGGTATCAACACAGGAGGCCCAGAGCCATGTTGTCTGTACCTGCTGCAGTTCCTTTATAGCCATTTATTTCCCATTGTGTGTCTGACCCAACAGCCTCTAACAGTTTTTAATTTTTTAAAATGAGCATTTTCAAACAATTTGGAAGGTTCTTCTTACTCCCCTGTCTCCCTCTGTACCCTTCTACTTACCTCCCCCGCCCCGCCCCGCCCCGCCCACCCCCCAGCCCCCGCCACATAATCCTCTTCCCACTTTGATGTCTCCTGTTGCCTCCTTCTTGAACACCCTTCTTCTCCTCTAGTGATCTACTTTCTAGTATTGAAGCCTCCATGCTTGTCCTTGTAAATAAGAGTTTACATGGGAGAGAGAACATGTGATTTTTCTGAGTTGGCTCAGGTGATATACATTTCTATTCGCTGTACTTTCCTCCAAAGTTCCTTTTCTTTTTAGCTGTACATTGTGGTATATGTTCATTATGGGTTCTGTAATGGCTGAACTAGTTTCCACTCTTCTAGCCATGAATACAACTTCCATTTTCCTATATTCTTTCAACATTTATTGTATCTTTTCTTGGTGCCATTCTGACTGGGCATCTTGAAATAATTTTGAATGGCTAACAATGTTGAATACTTTAAAATACACTCATAGGCCATTTGCACTTCTGTTTTTGAGGACTGTCTGTTCATTCATTAGCTCTTTTGTCGATTGGCCTCTCTCTTGCAGTAATTTTGCATATATATGCAAGTCAGTCTCTCTTTCTCTTCCCCCCCCCTCTCTCTCTGAAACAAAGAAAGTCATTATGTCATTTACCAAGCACTGGTGGAGACCACAGGTCTGCAGGTTACAGCAAAGCAGGAAAAGAATCTGTTGTAGGATCAGATGCCATCTGATGCTTACTTAGCTTTATATTTATATATATATTCTAGATAATCTTGTCTGTAATATATGTGGCTCAACTTTTGCTGGCAAAGTTAATTCTCATACTGTAGACTATCTGCTAACTCTGTTGACAGTTTTCCCTTTGTGAACAGAACCTTTTAAAATGTCATATTGTCTCATTTGTAATTCTTGGAGCTATTTCCTGTATCATTAATGTCCAGCTCAGAGAGTACTTTCCTGTCTCCAAATTGAATTGTATTCACTCTCTACTCATTTGCTTTGTATCAAGGTAAACCTTTAAAATATATACTTTGCAGACCACTATTTTCTACTGACATCAAAGCTAAGTAAGCATCAGATGGCATCTGATCCTACAGCAGGTTCTTTCTCCTGCTTTGCTGTAACCTACAGACCTGTGGTCTCCACCAGTGTTTGGTAAATGACATAGATAATAACTTTCTTTGTTTCCTAAGAATAAGATCTTAGTGTACTGGCCTCTATGACTGTGGTCACCAACTGGACTCAGAACAAACCATCTCTTATTGTCTTTGGAGTGAGAGCTATATTTTGGGTCAGTACAGTTCTTTTCCTTTAGCTTTTTAAAAATTATAGTTCCTCTGTCCCAGAGCTTCCATTTTCTTCTGGAGAAGCTTCCAGGAGTTTGAGTACATGTTCCTCTACATCCCGCCAGCCATGTTAGTTTGGAATACTTCTCTCTTTATGTGGAGAGTAAATTTAAGTTTGTTTTCTCTCTCTCTCTCTCTCTCTCGTTGTACTTGTGGGTTCTAACTGGTTCTGTTTGCCTTTTGTTTGAATCTTGGATGAAGGAATTGGGGTTCAGCTTGAATGATTTCCATTTGGCTGTAGAAACTCAAGAGGTGGTGTTCATTTTTTTTCAATCTGAGATGATGCCTTCCATAGAAGCCCATTGTAAAATTAAATGAAATAGCAGTTGTTTAATCATCATTATAGTTTCTGAAAAACTGCTTGTTATCAAAAGGTCTTTTTAGTATCAGATTGTGATTGAGGACAGTGTTGATGGTAAGCTGCTGTTTCTTTAATGTAAGAGTACTGTTTGGGTCATAGTTCAGTGGTAGAGCACTTTCTAGCATGTGTGAGGCCCTAGGTTCAGCCCTAGTAACATACACACATATGGACACATGCATGTACTCAGGCATACACATACACATGCACCCGCTGCATACATGTGTACATACAAACACATGCATACATACACATAAACACACAGACTGTTGAGTTTGAAAAAGTATGCCAGTTGAGGTTTTTTCATTGAGTATAAGTTTAGCACAGGTATGGCAGAGATGCTTAATAAATGGGACTCCCATGATTGTCATCTCTGACTACAAACCCAGGACAGTGCTCATTATATAGATAACTGTACTTTCTGAAGTCACCTTGTAGAACTTTGGTGACTATACAGTTCTGTAATATATCTTAGAGATGTAGATTTTTGGCTAAGAGTAATACTCCAGGTTATTTTCTTACCAAGCTGAATACAGTGAGTGGATTTTAGACAGCCTTGGTCATTTAGTCACTCAACTGCATCTCTCTGAGGTCAGTTGCTTCAGCTAGCACAGGCTTCCTTGCACAACCTTTTCCTTAGCTGTTTATCATGGAGAGTTAATCATCCACCCCAAAGGGAAGTAGTATCATTATGTAGTAGGTTTCTGTTTTTAAACAATAGTTTGCCTCAGTTGAAGGCAGCTTAGTTTGAAAAAGACAAAAGATGATGTCTTAGTTACATTTCTGTTGTTGTGAAGAGACAGCATGACCAAGGCAACTTTTAAAAGAAAGCATTTAATTGGGGGCTAGATTACAGTTTCAGAGGGTGACTCCAATACCACTTATGGCTGGGAGCTTGCTAGGCAGGCAGGCAGGCAGGCAGGCAGGCAGGCAGGCAAGCATGGGACTATAGTAGTAGCTGAGAGACTATATTTGATCTGTAGGTTGGAGGGAGGGAGGGAGGGAGGGAGGGAGAGGGGGGAGAGAGAGAGGAAAGAGGAAGAGGAAGGAGGAGGAGGAAGAGGGAGGGAGGGAGGGAGAGAGAGAGATTGAGAGAGATTGAGAGAGATTGAGAGAGATTGAGAGAGATTGAGAGAGATTGAGAGAGATTGAGATTGGGCCTGATATGGGCTTTTGAAACCTCAGAGCCCACTTCCAGTGACACATCTCCTCCAAGGACACACCTCCTATTCCTTTCCAAAACAGTTCAACCAGGGACCAAGCATTCAAACATGAGACTTTGGAGGCCATTCTCAATTCAAACCACTACAGGTGAATCGTAAAATTTGGCCTGATGTTATCCTAGGTGAAGTACACTGTAACAGAAGACTTCTTAGCTTTTTATTCTTCCCTTTAACTAGGTACCAGCTGGAGGATGAGTCTGCCCATTTGGATGAAATGCCGCTGATGATGTCTGAAGAAGGATTTGAAAATGATGAAAGTGATTACCACACATTACCTCGAGCTAGGATAACACGGAGAAAGAGAGGACTAGAGTGGTTTGTCTGTGGAGGATGGAAGTTCCTCTGTACCAGGTTTGTCATTTGTTGCTACCTGATTATCATGTGCACAAAGATTACACATATAACTTTAGCAGCTAGCTTATTTGTTAAGTGATATATCTATTATGTTGGTATGAAAACTAAAGAAAATGCCATCATCGTGGAGTATACTAACAACATTAATCCACATCAGAGGATGCTTTCTGAAAGGGAAAAATGCAATTTATTATTTTATGAGACATTTTAATGATTAAAACCTGAGGAAAATGAGTAATTTTGTGCTGATGCATAGTAGAATTTTATTTGGTATATCAATGTAAATGACATTTCTTTCTTTGTCAAAAGGGTTAATAGGAACTTTAAAACAATGAATTTAATAACTATAATTATGTGCATTACTCAGCTTTAATGATTTCACTTGGAATAAGATTCTTCTGTTTAATCAAGTTATTAAGTTAAAAATTCTTCAGATTTCCAGGCATATCCATGGTATTAAGTTAATCTGATCTGATTACCTTTGACTAGATTCTGGTAAGGTAAAGTGCAACTGTTTGCCTCACATGCCATCCCACGGAGTCATCTATCCATTAGACTGAATCTTTTAAATGATGAATTGAGGCCATTTGCATTTAAGGTTCTTACAGAAAAGGGGTTTGTATGGTCTATAATTTTTTTGGTGATGTTCTGTTTTATTGGATTATTGGGATTTCTTTTCCTTTTCCTAAATTAGTTTTGGGGTTTATTGAATTGCTGTTTTGGACATGGTTCCTTTTAAGCCTCGTTTATTTATCTGGAGTTCCATGATCCTTCCTTTTCCCCACTTCAGAATATTCTAACAACTTCCTATGTGCCGACTTGGTTATATCATGGATTGCCTTACCTCAGACTCCTTTATCTCTATCAAAGCTGAAATGCAGTTTTGCAAGAGATCAGTGTTGGTTCACAGTAGTTTACTTTCAGGCCATGGAATATTTCATTCTAAGCTCTTCTGACTTTTCTGGTTGCTCTAAAAAGTCTGGTAATTGTGATATTTCTGCCTTTGTATGTAAGTTGTGTTACACAGGCTGTTTTTAGGACTTTTTTTTTTTTTTAAGCTTTATTTCTGACATCCTGACTATGTCACAGAGAGTCTCTTCGCTGTTATGTCTATTTGGCTTTCTATTACCTCTTATGTTTAGAAGCCTACTTTCTGGAAATTTGGGGAGTTTTCTGCTACACTGTACTAAGTACCCTGTCTATTCCATTCAGTTTTACTTCTGCTCCTTCTTTAGCTCCATAACTTCTCAGGTTTGGCCTGTTGAATGCATCAGACTTCTTGGAAATAGAATTCCTGTTCCTTACTTTTCCTTACGTGTGCCTCTGTATGACTTTTGTGACTTTGTCCTCCCTCTCTGAAATCTGTTAATGCTGATGTCTGCTGTGGACTTTATTTGGCTGACCATCTCCTTTATTTCAGTTATTTCTGCTTGATTGTTTTTCAGTGTTTTAGTCTTGCTAATTTTTCTCCATATTTTGAATTTCAGTTTTAATTTATTGTTATATTTACTTTGGAGATTTTCTTGTCAAGGTCTTGGTTAGGGTTCTTATTAATTCATGTATATTTGTTTGATCTGATCATTAGTTCATTTGAACAATAAGACTAAATTCTTTCTCAGACATTTCAGCTCTCTAATTTTGGACTCCCTTCTATGAGAGTTGGTTGGTTGAAGATAGGTCTGGGTGGTGGATGTACCATATTTTTTGTTTGACTTTGTCTTGTTTTATGACTGTTGGAGTGGGTTTATTTTGACGTCTTCTCCCAAGCCTAGTTAGTCTCTTTTCTATGAGTCTTCTTAGGGGAATATATGCTTGAAGTTCATCTAAGGGGACTGATGACACTTGGTGTTGATTATAGGATGGGTTGCTGAAGTGATCTTCTCTTGGCTATGTGCCAGCAGGACTAAGGCTGGGACTGGACACCTAACACCAAGGTGACCAGATGGGATGAAAACCTGGGTCACCCTTTGCATTCTGTGTGCTTGCTAGATACAGGATATAGAACTTCAGGTCCAAATTAACTCTGTCTTCTCTCTGAGGATGATGGTTAGAGCCACAGTCCCAAAGTAACTGCTGTGGTCATATTAGTATAGACAGTAGTTCCCTCAGTAGCCACTGGAACCTCAGAGATGAGAACCTCATACCCATAGTGACCTCAGAGACTCCCTGAAACCAATGTTCCAGACTCCCAGGGAACTGTGGGCACACTGGAGGCAAAGCTCGGGCTCTACATTGATCTGAAACCACTTGACTGAATTCCTGGTTGCACAATCCTCTTTGGTCCTACAAGCCTGAGGCCTGAGCACTGGTTCTTTCTGTTTCTACAGGATCCTGAGACCTGAGCACTGGTTCCTTCTGATTCCACTAATGCTACATACATTAGTAAACAGATTTTCTGATTTTTTTCTTCTTTGACAGCTTTTGTTTTAAAGTGGAATATATAGCTGTTTTACATTTTATATCTGTATGGTGCTTCTATAATGGAAAATGCTAAGAATATATTTGAAAATGTATATGTCAACTGCAAAAGGATCTGGGTTTAAGAATATTGAAACAGCTCAATAAAATCTGTAGGTGTACTTATAAAGTACTTTATATGAATAAATTGTGATTATGGGATATATAGCATGAGATATCTTTACATTCTTGTTGTGTGTGTGGAGGTGTTCTATAACAATCATGTATTTAGCAATCATCTTGGACCTAATTCTTTATTGCTTATATATTTTCAGTTTTAAATGTTTGCTACTTTGTTTCCAGAATACTAGGTATTATCATATTTGCAGTTATTGCAGCTACTTATGGTGGCTCTCACAGCAGATGTATAAAATTTGTTAATTGCAGGAAGAAGTTTTTAATGACTATTTCAATATAAATTAGATTGTTAGGAGTATTCCTGATTCTTGATGGCCCCTGCACATTAAACCTTTGGGTGCTGTAGCTTGGGGAATTGCTCATATTGTAAGATGACAGAATATTATGTTGTTTTGGTCATGGTAATCAAGGATGCTTGCTATTAGATACAGTAGTCTAACTTGTAGGAGATAATGGGAAAGATCTGTATTTTGGGGATTATTTAATTATAAATAAAATATTAGAAGATAGATACTTGACATGTAAATATATTTTATTTAATGCTAGAACACTGCTTTGATTGTAGAAACATTTATGAAAAGCTTATCATAAAACATTTCAAGGGAAAGTGTAATTTGTGTATTATTGGATTTACTTACTAGATTTGACAGCATAAAGCACTGTATATGTCTAAAAGTGTTCTCTGTATAATCAGTAGTTTAGGATACATAGGAATGTTATTAAGGAAATACCCAGTTATTCTTCTAGAGACTTCTCTTTTGTTGTTTCTTTTATTTTTTACTGTTTTCTGATGTTTTGTTTACATAACTCTGCCCTAAAAAAACTCCCCATAGTTTTTGGTTCGTGTTCTCTCTCTCTCTCTCTCTCTCTCTCTCTCTCTCTCTCTCTCTCTCTCTCTCTCTCT
>NW_021604634.1:871265-897792 GCF_004785775.1 Grammomys surdaster | reverse complement strand
TCTCTCTCTCTCTCTCTCTCTCTCTCTCTCTCTCTCTCTCTCTCTCTTTTAAGCTCTACAAGTCAGTAAGGGTCACACACAAGTTTTTTGCTAAGGCTTAGGGCTTCACATTGTAGCACAGGCTGGCCTGGAACTCACTATGTTGCACAGTCTGCTGCCTCAGCCTCCAAAGTGCTAGGATTACAGGTGTGACTCACCACACCCAGCTCTTATTTTCCTTTCAGTTTTATTTATTTTTAGTTTATGTGCATTGGTGTGTTGCCTGCATGTGTGTCTATGTAAGGTGTTAGATCCTCTGGAACTGGCATTACAGACAGTTATGAGCTGCCATGTGGGTGCTAGGAATTGAATCTGGGTCCTCTGGAAGAACATCCATTGCTCTTAACTGCTGGGCCAGCTCTCCAACCCTATTAGAGTATTTTTTTTTTTTAATATTGTTAAGGTTTATGCCTTTTTCTTTGAGCAGTGGGATCACCTAACTTCTTCTTCTGGTGAAATTTATGGTTGATATGAACAAGTAGGATTTGAGGAGGCTTCAGTCTGCACACCTCCAGCCTATTATCAGCATATTTGTTCAGTTCTATGGAGTAGTGTAGGACTTGGTACTTCCTCTCTAACACCTATTTAATTTTGTCTGTGCACAATGACATCATTAGCAATAACACATTTCCTAAATTTGCAATGTATTTTTTTAAATGCTTAGCTTTGTATATTTACTGTTTTAATTTAGGTCTGTCTTTGTATATTTATATATCAAATTAATTATTTGTAGCAGATGAACATTTTGTAATACAATGAATTCCTGAGGAATTCCTGTTGAATTTTGAAAGCAGAAAACAAGCGTTTTTATAAGTAGCTGTATTTACTTTGAGGTACCTGACCCATAGTTAGTTTGTCCTGTGGTGGTGATCTATAGGACTCACTATAATAATAGGAGCTTCTAGTCTCTTATATCCCATGGAAGCTAGCAGCTAGCTGAAGATCTGAGTTCTCAGTTTTTTTTTTCTTTTTTTCTTCTGATCAAATAACCAACCTTAGATGGTGACCCTTTTATTTTTGCTTTGGAGAATGGGTTTAGACATTTAACATTTTTATATATCACTTTGTATATGTTTCATATAATATAAAATTAATGTTGCAATACTGTATAACATTACATATGTATTTCTATTTTTTATATACTTGCCTAAACCTTAGTTTTCCTTAAAGAGAAGCAAGACTATTCTTTTGGAATTAAATGCAGGGTACTCTGTAATTCCACAATCCAAGTCATGAGAACTAATACAAAAAAGTTACCTGGGCTTGTTTCCTGCTTGATACAGATTTTACATTGCTGAGCGCAAAACTTCTGATTTAACAGATGTAGACAGGGCCCAAGAATGAGCTTGTCATAAACTCCTATGTGATGCTCACCTTCTAAACAGACAGAGTGAGAACTGGATCTGTCAAAGTCATTCCTTTTTTTTTTTTTTTTTAAATTTTTAAGATTTATTTATTTATTTTATGTATGTGAGTACACTGTTGCTGTCTTCAGACACACCAGAAGAGGGCATTTAATCTCATTATAGATGGTTGTGAGCCACCATGTGGTTGCTGGGATTTGAACTCAGGACCTCTGGAAGAGCAGTCAGTGCTCTTAACCGCTGAGCCATCTCTCCAGCCCAAAGTCATTCCTTCTTAAGCATAGTAAGAAGCTTTAACCATAGTAAATGCATTCAAAAGGTTTCTTTTCAGTACATATTCTTTCATGATAATGAAGCCTACAGAATTGTGCAAAGGCTTCATTATATTAAATACACTCACAGGGTTTCTTTCTTAGCGTTTCCATTGCCAAGGCAATTCTCATAAAAGCAAACCTTTAATTGAGGCTGGCTCACAGTTTAGAGGTTTAGTCCATTTTTATCATAGCAGGAAGCATGGCAGCATTTGGGTTGACATGATGCTGGAGAAGGAGCTGAGAGTTTTGCATTTTGATCAAAAAGGCAGCCAGGAAGAGACTGTCTTCCAGGGAGCTACTAGAAGGGTGTTTTCTGCACTGAGTGGAGCTTCAAAGCCCACTCCTAGAGTGATCTACTTCCTCCAACTAGGTCACATTTCTGAATAGAGCAACTCCCTGTGACAAGTATATTCAAACTCCCACATTCCACTTGCTGGCCCCCATAAGCTCGTTGAAGTACAGAATGTATGGGGACCATAGTTACACATAGCATAATGAAAAACACATGAGGTCCAACTTCAAAAGTCCCCATCTATAGCAGTCTCAAAAATGTTAAAAGTCCAAAGTTCAAAGTCTCTTCTGATATTCATCCAATCATGTAACAGTAATCCCCTTTCATGTCTTGTAGAACTTTAACAATGCTCTTCAATGTGATGGTCTTCCCAATTGTAACCTATAGCAGTGAGGTTCTGGTAGGTCTCCAGCATCACCTCTTCATAGAGACTTTTCTGGGAAGGATCCAGCAAATCCCACTCTTCCCCAGTGAAGGTCACATGGGCATCATAAATCATATGCAGTCGTAAATCACTGCATCCTAAAATATCTCATACTGGAAAAATTCAACAGGTAGGAAAAATGTCACATATCTGCAATCCAATGACTCTGAAGCCTCGGTTAGTATTGATGTCATAAACACATACCATCCATATCTCAACATCAGAGCTTATATGAGGTCCTCACACAGCACCCAACAGCAGCACTCAAAGCAGGACAGAAAGAATCACTGAAGCCTGCACAGCCAAAACAAACTGGCCGAGTTCTCAGTTTTAAATAATTAAAATTAATATGCCCGTCTGTGGCTACTGGATTGTGTATTGGATAGTGTCAGCATGGGGTCTTCTGGTAGCAGAGTTAGTGTTCAAGAATGGTGACTTTGCGAGGATACCACCAGAGACCTACAGAGTCAACTAACTTGGGCCTCTTGGGGCTCATAGAGCCTGGGCCAGCAGCCAGGGAATATACAGGTCTGGGCCTAGGCCCCCTAGATGTTTGTAGCAGATGTACAGCTTGGTCTTTATGTGAGTTCCCTAACAAGTGGACTGCATGATTGGGCCTCAGTGGGAGAGGATGTGCCTAGTTCTGCTGAGACTAGATGTCCCAGGTGGGATGGTACCGAAGGGGCCTCCCCTTTCTGTGAGGAAAAGGGAAGGGGGCTATATGGGAGGAGGGATTTATAAGGGTGGGACCGGGAGGAGAGGACTGAGAGGTTGCTATGATTGTGATATAAAGTGAATAAAAAATAAATTATTGGGAAAAAAGGATGGTTGCCTTTGTTCAAAGGCATAGGATCATGATAGGTTAGCATTAGACAGAAAGATTAATGTCCAAGGAATATAGACAAAATATTGATTTCTAAATATGTAGACTTAGTTTAGATCATTCAAAAAACATATGCAATATATGTATATCTTTTGTTTAATGCAGTTGCTGTGATTGGCTGATAAATGTTTGTCAAAGGAAGAAAGAACTAAAGGCTCGAACTGTATGGCTTGGATGTCCAGAGAAGTGTGAAGAAAAACATCCTAGGAATTCTATCAAAAATCAGAAATACAATGTATTTACCTTTATACCTGGGGTAAGATGATCACATCCTCAATGTCACTTGATGTCTCAACTTTTTGCCTTCTGAAGATAAATGTAGAAATTGCTTATTGATACCACTGTTTGGCAGTTTCACCCCTCCCCACTTCAAATACTTTGTTATTTGCTTGGCTCTGTCTTCTTAAGAAAATGCATAACTTTATAATTGTTTTCAGTTATTGATAAACATTTGTTTTATGAGAATATAAAAGTATAGAAATAGTAAAGAACAGGTAAACACAATTTAATCCTGGGGACACTTGAAATTTGGAGAGAAAATTGGAATAAATGTTAAAGTCTGCAATGAAAGTCTGCCAAAGGAAGTATATGATTTGTTCACAGTAACAAGATATGTCTCTGTATGTATTTATAGACACCTTTTTATATCAAGCTGTTAGTCTCATGCCTTGTTACATTGTTAACTCTTTAGTTACCAGTAATTGAGTATATTGTTAAATTTAAATACTGAAGCTTAAATATCTTATTAATTTTTGTTTCTAATACTTTTAATTATAAAACTGGATTTATCATGATTTTGCAACATTGGACTAATTTTTTTTGCTATCTATATATCATCTATTTTAATAAGTTCATGCTTCTTTATCAGTGTCAAGGTAGCTGATGTGGATTATATGTCTTTATTTTACAGGAATTTGTTTTCTTTCTAATCATTGATTCTTAGAAATTAACATGGCTGATCTGTAAAAAAAATTCAATCATGTCTTACAGTACTGTAACAAAAATGTTGGCAAAATTTAGCTGTTAGTTCTTACTCTATTTTCTAAGAAAAGCTCCTTATTATGTAGAATAAAAGTTGCCTAATCTTTTGTATTTAATAAAGTAATTATAATGAATTTCTTTTGGACCATAATGGTCCTCCAAACTCCAGGTCCCCAACCAGTCAGTAATAGGCTTGATCTTCATAATCAAAAGAACAATCTTATATTAGTACAATAAAATGTAAACTTTCAATCAGATAAATATTCTCATCTTTTTTTGAACAAAGCCACTGTTTCTCCTTAAGTTTAAATTCTTGAATACAAAGTGTCTAAGAATGATGCATTGTCCTAAAGATTACCAAGGTCATTGAGTATATCGTAAAGTATTGGACATAGTTAATGCCAGCAGTGTAACTCAACTTTGATGAGTATGAATTCCCACAGCCATTGGCTACATTCTGAGAATACCTGTTGATGGCTCTGCACAATGCCTGCTTACTATGTGCATGATTTCCTTCCTTATCAAGTCTCTGAAATTAGTCTTTTCATCTAAAACGTAGTATTTCAGAAACATTTAGTAATTACACAGTAGGAATTCTATGCCATTTTTAGCATAAATGGCAATTTCTGAATTGCTAATAGATATAATTTGTGCTGAGATTTTGTAGAAATTACTGAAGAAAAAGAGCTTTCTTTCCTGCTGAGATTAATTTATGAAATAATTCAAAACATTTTTAGACAGCAATTGAGCATGATTATGGATATAAACATATTGAGTGTAACTGTTTTTGTTACCCACAGAATTGTATGATGATGCAGGTACTTCAATATGTACAAACTAGTTCTAGCTCTTTAAGCCAACAGAAACCATTTAACCCGTTGATCTCTTGTTGAAATTGCCATGTCTTCCACCTAGCACAAGGAATGGCTTCCAAGGAGACTTTGATTTACAGTTTACAACTTTGCAAGCTTAACTGAAAGTAGACTGCCTTTTGAAATTTTTCTCTTCTTTTTTCTTTTTGATAGAGTCTCTTTATTAGTCCTGTTTGTCCTAGAACTTACTATGTAGACCAGGCTGGCCTTGAGATCCTCCTGGCTTTGCCTCCCCAGTACTGGGATTAAAGACGTGTACTGCTAGTGTTTGTTCTTAACTCTTAACTCCAATAGATTCTTTTTAAAATAATCTTTTCTTTTCCTTTCTTTTCTTTTCCTTTCTTTTCCTTTCTTTTCTTTTTTCTTATCTTTTCTTTCCTTCCCCCCTCTCTCTTTCTCTCTCTCTCTCCTTCCTTCCTTCCTTCTTTCCTTCCTTCTTTTCTTTTTTTTCAATGTTGTAATTAAACCTAGGGCCTCATGTATGCTGGCCCAGTGTTCTACCACTGAGCTGTTATCTTTAGCTGTTACCTTCTGGAGAAGACTCTATTTGAGTAAACAAGCAAACAAAACTTTCTAGTTTTAGCAATCTTAAAATTATTAAATGATGAAATTTATTTCATATTTAAAAATAATGTGAAAAATCAAGTACTAAAAGACACTAAAGAGTATATGTAGCCTGTTTTTTTCCCCCTGAAAACTGGTCTGTTGTTTACATAGTTTCTTGGTAGTGGGTTCTATTTTGAGAGCTAAATCAGTCAAGTATCATGTAGTCATACTTGTATCCATTGGTTTGTTTAATATATATTGGTAAAGCTTAGTGTCTGTGCTAAAAAGTACACTATTATATCTTATGTGTATGTGTATCTCTGTATATGCACACACACATATACATAATGTATATGTCAAAATTAATTTAGTCTGAATCATTTTTACTGATGGAAATGTATTTGCATGTTATGGTGAGTTTAATTGATTGAAGTGTTAATAAATTTTTCTTGAAAATTCTTGAGGTTGTACTAATTTCTCTATTCCTTTCTAGGTTTTGTATGAACAATTCAAGTTTTTCTTGAATCTCTATTTTCTGGTAGTGTCCTGCTCACAGTTTGTACCAGCATTGAAAATTGGCTACCTCTACACCTACTGGGCTCCTCTGGTAAAAATACCTCTATAGTTATGGTACATTTTTTAATACTTAGCATATAATTTTAATATTGAGGGTTTGGGATAAATCGGCTGTATTTAAACGTTTGTTAAAGAACATGCTGAGTTTAGTGACTTAACTCCCAAGTCCTATAGTAAGTGTGTTGTCAGTGCACCTGCCTCCAGAGCTATAGCTGTGTTATGTCCCTCCTGCCTGGGTCCTCTGCACCTGGACTAGGGCAGGAGTAGCCTCCTCCTGTTTTTTCCTGTGCCCTGTAGCTGCTGGGAGTGTTGTTGGTTGGCTCTGTTGAGTTACTCTCCTGTATCTCACCTGATGGTAAGTTCTAAGGTATTTGAATGCAGGGTAGTGTCTGTTTTTTTTTTTTCCCCCACTGTATAATGGTTTTTGAAAGGCTGATAATGGTATACCTCTTTTACATATATTCTGTCTTTGTAGTTTTATAATTTGTTGATTATTTTGGTTGCTCTTTTTTCTATTAGATCAGTGGTTTTCAACCTGTGGGTCATGACTCCTTGGGAGTCAAATAACCCTTTCATATGTGTCACCGAAGACCATTGGAAAACACAGATATTTACATTTTGATTCATAACAGTAGCAAAATTACAGTTATAAAGTAGCAACAAAAATAATCTGGCTGGGGGTCATCACAACATAAGGCATTTATATAAGGGTTGTAGCATAGGAAGATTGATAACCACTGGGTTAGATAACTAGAGCAGTTCAGCAGATACAATTATTCCTTCTTTGCACGTGCTCACATCCCCAGCGTGTGACCTTCACAATTGAAAGTCTGAGTGATCTGTTCTTGAGTTTGTCCATGCTGGCTTATGTATGTCCCTTTCCTAACCAGAGACTTTCCAGTGAGTGTCTCCAAAGGGACAGTGGGACCTTTGTTCCAGGTCAGGTTTAGTGCTCATCATTGGTAAAGTCATACTCAGGTGTTGTTAATGACTGCAGGCCACAAAGCCATGAGTAGGATAGACTTGAATCGTGCCAGTGACATTCCGTGATTGTATGGAATATAAACACAAAGTTCCTGAAGAAGTGAATTCATGTGTCACTTGATAGAAGTTAGGCTCACAGAGACATTGGCACTGATCTGGGAGCAAAAGTGACATATGGCACACCTCCACTGTAGCATGGCAGTCTGACTGAGCCACCATTCGCAGGGTTGTCAGTGTATGTGAAAGACCTTTAAAATGAGCTTACTGTTTTGAAGGATTTATTCTTTAGAGGTGTGGTGATTGGTAAGACAAAAGAATGCTTAGTATTATTTTTGAGTAAGTTTTAAAATAGAACTGTGAAGACTATGGAACTAGAAAGGAGCTCACAGAGGGGATAGAGATGTATTGAGGAATATGGGGAGACCAGTGGGACATGTAAGGCATGAGAGCAGAAAGGAAGCTATAGGGAGTGGGTAGAGGTGTACAGGGTAGGGGAGCAGCATAAAGGATGATAAGAGCCCAGGAGGAAAAGAAAAAGACAAATTTAGTTTGAAAAGGCTGTAATGAAACAAAACACTATATATGCTAACTAAAAATTTAAAGTGTGTGTAGGATCAATATACAGTTCTTTCGACTGGGTCCTTGTATCCAGCACTAGTTAGTATAGGCAATATTGATACAACAGTGAACAAAGCCTATGCTAATACAGCTTTAATTGTCAGGGAGAAGACAGCCTAGAAACAGATACATAGTGCTAGGCTTCTTAGTCATAGCTGAAAAGAAGAAATAAACAGAATAAAGGGTAGAGAAAGATAGGAGTAGGTTTAGGTAAATTTTGGTCAGGGAAGGTGTTTTGGAGGGCGTGGCAATTGAATGTCAAGATAGTTGACCTTGTACAGAGTAGGACAGGAGTTTCAGGCAGAAGGAACGGCAGTTGTGTGTGGGACTTGCTCCAGAGCACAAGGTTCTCCTGCAGCAGAGTGTAGGTGGGAGGATACAGTGACTGGAAAGGCTAAGAGGGGTAATGAGTTCCTCCCTCAAGGGCATGAGCATGTGGCTTACTATAGCAGAACACTATGGATAAGGAGACAGTATCTGAGGTTGGAGAGAACATCTGTGAATGGAACAGGGTGGGATTTTTCTCTGGATGAATGTGAATCAGTGTTCATGTTTACGCAGAAATTAGAAGAGTAGTTTCAGGTAAGTAACTGTGACGGTTGAATATTGATTGGCAACTTGATTGGATTGCTGTATTCCCTAGAGGTTAGGAAAGCACATATATTTGTAAGATAATTAGACTTAGATCATGGGGGCTCTGGTCTAGAGTTGCTTTGCTCTCTGCTGTGATGGACTGACACATGAGCTAAAATATAAAAACAAACATTTCTTTCCTTCAGTTGTCTCTCTCTGTATGTTCTTACAGAAGTGCAAAGAGAGGGAGTAGGTGACTGTATTCTTCCACCCTCTAAAGATATCTTTTGAACTGAATGTGTGGTTGTAATTTTCTGCATTTCTTAGTAACTTTTAGGACTAAGAAATTATCATTAAAATAGTATGCACTATTGTCTTGCATTCTTTAAAACTATTTTATGGAAGCTACCTTACTTTGCAGCATGTTTTTCTGGCTAAACATAGGCTTATGAAATTAGGCCATGTTTGCACATGTATATGTGTCAATTTCATCTTTCATTTCTCTATTTTTTTAAAATAAGATTATATCTTATTTGTCTATTCTCTTGATAGGTTGTTTCTAAATTTTGTGAGTAGAGATTGTTATAACTAATAATTTGTTTATTCATAACTCCTTATGTACATTTGGAAAACAATATGTATGCTACATACTTCCAAGGAGTTTATTTTAAATGTTTTATTGATTCATTTATTTTTGAGACAGTTCTCACTATGTAGGCCTATGTATCTGTAACTCATTATGTAGACTGGCCTTAAATTCACAGTGATCTACTTGCCTCTCTCTCCTAGTGCTAAGATTAAAGGTATACTACCATGTCGGGCTTATTTTTATTACTTTTTGATAAAGGCAGTATAACATTAAAGAAAATTTTACAACAATTAAGTATTTGCTAATACTAAAAGCAACTATATTTATGATTTTAATGTGTTTATTTCTCGCCTCCTTTTCTATAGTTTTGCTTACTGTTTAAATATTATTTGTAGTTTGGATTAAAATTTATTTTAACTTAAGTAATGATAGTCTGAGAATACAAATTCTTAAAAATCTGAAGCAAGGTATATATAGTCAGTCATATTTTGTTTTTGCGTTTTACTTTTATTAACAACTTTGGTTTCACTATTTTTTTAAACACTAATTTATTTTGTTGATAAGTTACACTTTGTATTCCTGGCTGGTCTGGGACTCCCTACATAGACCATGCTGGCCTCAACTCCGAGAGTGAGCTTCCTGCAGCTGTCTTCCAATGGGTTCCTCCAGGCTTTAAGAAAAAGGAAAGAACCTTTTATTTGGATACTTAATGATGAATTTTATTTGATATTTTCATAAAATTGGTTATTTTAGCTATGGTTGGAATGAATGTGTGTATTTGTACGTGTGTATGTGTGCACAGAACATATTGTACACCAAGGTAGCTTTCTTTGCTCTCATGTTTGTACCCATTTCTAATTCTGGTTTCATTTTAAGTCTGTTCGCTTGACCTTTTAAGGTATGGATTTGTTTTTGAAGTGCTTTGTAATTTTTTGGCATGTAAGTTTTAACATTAATTGTATTTAGATAAGTATTTTAATATGGAACCACTTTATTATTTATGTAAGGAGTAGTGAAAAGCTGTTTTTTTGTGTCACTTCTGATAGGTCTTTAATTCTGGTGTCATAGTTAGATCTGAGAACTGAGCTACTTTTATAGTGTTTTCTTTTGTTTCTTGGTTTTGCAATAGCAAAATTTATATCTGAGAGATAAGAAGGATGACTGCTCATGAATATTTGGGCTGCTTGCATGTATCTTATTTGATTTAGCAGCATTCTAAAAGAGTGAACACATGGGTTCATCTTCAAATCCAAGAAACAGATTTCTGTTATGTTGGCTTTGTAATACAAACTTACCAAAGACATTTAAAAAATAACTGTATGGGACTTATTACAGAATTATAAGATAGGTTCAGTAATTTTTATTATCAAATATTGTTATTATAATGAATTTACAAATGATGTCTTTACATCACACAGCTAGCTTAAGGAAGTCAGTCACCCAAACACATGCCCAGTTCCAAACTCTACATCTCAGTGAAATATAAAGAAAGAGTGGACATTTTAAAATCACGGAGATTTGCTTAAGGTTTTACATTTTAATGAGAATTTTAAGCACTTATTCATTGACCTAGGCCAAACAGTATATTCTTCAGTGACAGCTAAGGGGAATAGCTAGGGGATAAGAAGATAAAAAAGGTAAAAAAGCTTGGATCAGAAGGTCTTAACACAAGCTATGTCTTACGAAAAACAAGTTTATTAAGAATCATACACATACAATTTGCAAATAAAGAAAAATGGAACACAGAGAAAAGCTGTCATACAATGAGATGAAATTTGTAGGAAACTAATCAAGCAATGTTGTACAAAGGTTACACAGGCTATCTCAAGAACATTTGCAGACCTAGCATAGCTGTCTCAAGATTGATAACCAGAGCTCCTTAGGGTTGGAAGAGTTGGGGTCTCAGAATTTAGAGCCTTGGTTTTCCCAAAACTTTGACCCCAGTGCACTATTGATTCTCCTAAGTATATTCCTGGATTTAGAGAACAGTCTGTTCTTTCTCAATACCCAGGGCCTCAGGGAAAGCCTAGTGCTCAGCATCACTACAAAACAACCTCCTCCCCCCAGTCTATGACTAGAAAAACCATAAGCTTTATGACTTCTTGCACAATCCCTGTGTCCTTTGTCTCCATTCTGTTCATCCTCATCACCTGATTTTACCTCGTTTTTGTCTTTTTTCTAAGTGTTCTGCTCTACCCACACTTACATCTGTTCACATATGTACATTTATACATCATAGATTTGGATCTACATATCAGTGAGAACATTATTTTTTTCTGAATGTGGGTGACCTTGCTTAATACTATGCAAGTCTGTCAATTTTCTGTTAATTTCTTGGTTTCTTTTTTTTTTTTTTTTTTACAGCTGAATAACTATTTTTAAAATGTGCATCCTCTCTATTATTAGGGAACTGCTCTTAAAACTACTTTGAGATACTATTTCTTCTGACTCCTGAGAAGGGATGGTTATCATCAAGAAATTTGTCAACAGTGGTTGGTGAGGATGTAGGGAAATATACCCTTACTTTGGGTAGAAGTACAAATTAATGCATGCCACCATTGTGGAAATCATTTTGGAAGTTCCTAGAAAATGGTAAATAGAACTATCATGTGACCCAACTTATTTAACTCCTGAGCATATAGTCATAGAATTCCATAGCCTAGCATAGAGATATTTGGACATCCATGTTTATTGCTGTTTTATTTATGATAGCAATGAAATGGAACCAATCAAGGTGTTTGTCAATAGGTGAATGGATAATGAAAATATGGGACATAGAAAATGGAATAATAATCAGCTGTAAAACTTAATTAAGATTAAATCCACAGATATTTGTAGATACATTTATTAAAATAAAATTTAAAAATTTTAACCAGAAAACTTAATCTTTTTAAAAAACAATGTCCAAGGCACATTTTCTTTATACACATATTTATATTTTGAAATCTTTTCTCTGCTTGCCTTCAAGTTTGGTCACATTTCTCAGAAAATGATGTTAATTAGCATTTCTAGATGCTTCTTCTCTTAAAACCACTAAAACAAAACCATCTTATAGCTGATGCTCATAAAACTGAGAGCCTATTGTCCACTACTTTATTAAATAAATTACTTCGAGCGTAGTATATTCCCTCTTCTTTGTATCTAATTGTGAATTTTAAATTTTGTTTATAAGTATGGGTGTTTTGCCTGCATGTGTATCCATAGAGCAGAAAAGGGCATTGGATCCCCTTTTGCCATGTATGTGCTGTGAATCAAATCCATGTCCCCTGAAAGAGCAACTAGTGCTCTTAATTGCTTGATCCATCTCTCTCGTACCCCCAAACTGCAGTACTTTAAAACTAGTATTACTCTCATTGACGTTATTGATTAGCTTTATTGCTGAACCACTTTCTCTTGTGCTTTTCCATATGCCCAGAAACATAAAATGAAAATAAAGTGATTTTTTTTAACATTCTGAGTCAGAATAAAATTAATTTTAGTTAGTGAGGGGGACCAGATCTATACTTGGGGAAGTATTTGTATACATACGTTTATGTGTTGTATGTACTTGTGTGTATGTATGTGGAAACCAGAGGTCAGGTTTGGGTGTCTTTCTCCTCTGATTCTGGTCCTCATGGACTCTCTGGTGAGCAAAGTGTGTCTGTCATGGTCGACTTGGTTTCCTAGGAGTAGATACACAGGAATGCAATAGCTGGGCATATAGTAGATCTGTTTTAGATGCCCTTGTGCTGTGTTTGCAGTAGCTGGGCTTCTTATGTTAGCAGTGTATGAAGATCCCTTTTGTCCACATCTTTACCAGCATTTGTTTTTGGTTTTTTGTTCTCCCCTTTAATTGAGAGTAAATTTTTTTCCCTTACATAATGTTTCCTGATTACAGCTTCCTTTCCTTCTACACTCAGCTTTTTTCTACCTGCCCTCCCATCCAGATCCACCCACTTTCTGCCTCTCATTAGAAAACAAGCACGAGGAGATGGTGATGCACACCTTTAATCCCAACACTCAGGAGGCAGAGGCAGGAGAATCTTTGAGTTTGAGGCCAGCCTGGTCTACAGAGCAAGTTCTAGGACAGCCATGGTTACAAAGAGAAACCCTATTTCAAAAAACAAAAAATAAAGGAGGGAGGGAGACAGGAAGGAAAGAAAGCAGGCAGGCAGGCAGAAAGGAAACAGTTTCTATGGAATGGTAATAATATATGATAAGACAGAATAAAAACTAACATGCTAGTTTGGACCAAGCAAACAAACAAATAGAAGGGAAAGAGCCCAGGAGGAGGCACAAGAAAATGAGACTCACTTCTCCATATGCTTGGGAATCACATAGAAATAGTAACTGAAACTCTATAATTTGTAAGGTAAAAAGAAGAAAATATATGGGCACTTGGTATATATGTGTATTATATTATTACATCTATCTGTAAAATAATAGATAAAATTTAAACAAGAAGATCCCTGATATGACATTATGAGGAGAGAGGGAACCTCTAAAGATGCCCTTGAGTTCATTTTCCTTTGGCCATCTACTGCTGGGCATGCAGCAGGTTACCTGTAAGAATAGTTTGTTTCTCCAGTGAGACTCACTTGGAGGGAACTAAATTTTTATATGTAAACCATTATCAATTGGAGATAGATCTGGGTTAGGGATCAGGGCATGTGTCCACTTCTCCATTCAGCTCTAGAACCACACCTGGTGCAGGCCCAGTGGATGATGCTTCAGTGTGTGAGTTTAGATGTGCATTGTGCCTGTTCATATGGAGGCCCTTGTTTCCCTTTGGTGTCCTCCTCTGGCACTTACACTCTTTCTCCTTTTCTTCTTTGGTATTCCCTGAGTCCTGGTTTTTGGTCATCCAAGCAGTGTCAGATATGGGTTCCATCTTGTGGAGTGGGCCTCAAGACAAAGCAAAAATTAGTTGGTTACTCTCATAAACTTTGTGCCATCATTGTGCTAGCATACCTTGCAGACAGAACGCTATCATTGATTAAAGGGTTTGTAGCTGGATTGATGTTCATATTTCTCTTTTGGTAGCCTGCAGAGTACTTTCCTTTACCGAGCATACTAGCACACAGAGGAGAAGGCTCTGTAGGTAGGTACCAGCTTGACCTCTCCATGTCCAATGAGTTGTGTAGGCATTGTCTTCAGCAATAGGCACTTGGTATCAGGTTGTGTAAAGCAACCTATAATTTTGGCAACAGCCTGGGTTGTTTGGGAGGATTCCTAGGGGATTCATTTGGCTAACAACTCAGTTAGATGAAACCCAGTCTCTGTATTGAAAACTTCATGTAGTGACAAAGGATGTCCAGTTAGGACTCTGTCTCCCTCATTATTTGGTGATTTCATTTAGGTAGCCTGTGTATTTGTGTATATTTTAGGAAGCTTCTACTGTATTGTGTATCCATACTACTCCTCAAATGGCTCTTAATTTTAGCTGTATTCCACCCCTTGTTCTCCTCTTCTTTCCTCCTCTCTGCTCAATTATCCTGTTCTAGTCCCCCTCAGTCCCCCTTTCTGCCCATGTTTATTTTATTTCCCTTTTCTAGGGGGATCTGTGTCGCCCTTGACCCCAGTCCTTTACTTTATACCTAGCATCTGTGGTTCTATGGATGATAGCTTGGTTGTCATTGATTTAACAGCTCATATCCTCATGTAAGTGAATACATACATGGGTCTAGGGTACCTCACCTTTTTTTTTCCCCCCTTGTTTCATCCACTTACCTGCAAATTCCTTTTTTTCTCCCTTAAACAGCTGAGTAATATTCCATTGCGTGAATACCTCACTTTTTTTAATCCATTCGAATGTTGAGGGACATCTAGGTTGTTTCTAGATTCTGGCTATTATGAATAAAGCTGCTATGAACATAGTTGAGCAGATGTCTTTGTGACACTTGATTGTCACATCCTTTGCTGAAGCATCCTTTGAGTATCTGCCCAGTTGTGGTATAGCTTTATCTTTGGTCCATTCCCATTTTCCTGAGGAACTGCCACACTGATTTCCATGATTTCTATACCGGCTGTACAAGTTACACTCCCACCAGCAGTGAATGAGTGTTCCTCTTCCTCCACATCCTCTCCAGTGTGAGTTGTCACTTTCTTTTTTTTAAATCTTAACCATTCTGACAGGTGTAAGATGAAATCTCAAAGTAGTTTTGATTTGCGTTTCAAACCCTGATGGTGATGGGAGTTGAACATTTAAAGAAATGAGGACACTTAAAGAAGTGTTCTCAGCCATTGTGTTTCACTTGTTGAAAACTCTGTTTAGATCTATACCCCATATTTTAATTGGGTTATTTGTTTTCTTGATACCTAGTTTTTTAAGTTCTTTATTTATTTTGGATTTTAGTCCTCTACTGGACTTGGAGTTGGTAATTTTTTTTTCTCATTCTGTACCCTGCTGCTTTGTCTGCGTAACAGATTCTCTTGCTAGACAGCAGCTTTTCAATCTCATGAGGTCTCGTTTGCTACTTGTTCTTAGTGCCTGTGCTAACAGTGTCTGTTCAGAAAGCCCTTTCTGATGAGTTCCTCACTTTCTCTTCTAACAGGCTCAGTGCATCTGATTTTATGTTGAGGTCCTTGATCCATTTGGAGTTGGAATAAGTATGGATCTATTTGCATTCTGCTGTATGCACCTACCAGTTTGAGCAGCACCATATGTAGATGATACTGTCTTTTTTCCAGTGTGTATTTCTGGCTTCCTTATCAAAATCAGGTGTCCATAAGTGTGTGGATTATGTATATATCTTCAATTTGATTCTCTATAATTTTTTTGTGTGTATGCCAATACTATGGTGTTTTTTATTACTATAGATTGATAGTACAACTTGAAATCTGGGATAGTGATACCTCCAGCAGCTGTTTATTATTCAAGATTGTTTAACTGGTTTTTTTCCCCCTCTTTCTCTCTCTCTCTGTGTATTTCTATATGAAGCTGAAAATTATTCTCTCAAGATCTCTGGGGGGCTGGAGAGATGGCTCAGTGGCTAAGAGCACTAACTGCTCTTCCAGAGGTCCTGAGTTCAATTCCTAGCAACCACATGGTGGCTCACAACCATCTGTAATAAGATCTGATGCCCTCTTCTGGTGTGTCTGAAGACAGCTACAGCGTACTCATATAAATAAAATAAATAATATAAGAAAAAAGATCTCTGAAGAATTGTGTTGGGATTTTGGTAGGGATTGCATTGAATCTGCAGCTTTGATAGTGTGGCCTGTTTTACTATGTTAATCTTACTGATTTATGAGCATGGGAGATCTTTTCATCTTTTGTTATCTTTTCTAATTACTTTCTTCAGCATCTTGAAGTTTTTATCATACAAGTCTTTCACTTGCTTGGTTAGAGTTGCCTAGGATATTCTGTATTACTTGAGACTATTGTGAAAGGTGGTGGTTCTCCCATTTGTTTTTCTGTCCATTTGTCATTCGTGTGTAGGAGGGCTGTTGATTTTTGTGTGTTAATTTTGTAGCCTGCTAAGTTTGCTAAAAGTGTTTTTCGGCTGCAGCAGTTTCTTAGTAGAATTTTTAATATCACTTAAGTATCTTATCCTATCATCTACAAATAGAGATATGTTGACTTCTTTTCTAAACTTTATCGACTTGATTTCCTTGAGTTCTCTTACTGCTCTAGCTAAGACTTCATGGAAGGACTGTATTGAATAGATGCGGAGAGAGTGAACAACCTTGTGTTGTTTTTTTACTTTAGTGGAATTGCTTTGAGTTTCTCTCCATTTAACTTGGTGTTGGCTATGGGCTTGCTAGAAACTGCTTTTATTATGTTTAGGTATGCCCTTTATATCCCTAATCTCTTCAGGACTTGTGTCATGAAGGGGTGTTGGATCTTGTCAAAGGTCTTTTTGGCTAATGAGATGATTATTTGTTTTTGTTTTCAGTTTATTTATATGGTGGATTAGATTTATCAATTTATAAATGTTGAACCATTTCTGCATCTCTGAGATGAATCCTAGTTGATCATGGTGATGATCTTTGTGGTGGTTTGGTTTGCAAGTATTTTACTGAGAATTTTTTGCATCTATGTTCATAATGGAAATTAGTATGTAAATCTTTTTCTTTGTTGGATCTTTATGTGATTTGGGTATCAGGACATCTGTGGCTTAGTAAAAAGAATTGGGCAATGTTTCTATTTTGTGGAGTAATTTGAGGAGTATTGGTGTTAACTCATATGATAGAAATCTGTGCTAAAACCATTTGGCTTTTTTTTGTTGTTGTTGTTGTTAGGAAACTTTTAATGACTGCTTCTATTTCACTAAGTGTTATAGGTCTGTTTAAGTGTTTATAACTGAACTTGATTTAACTTTGGTGTTATCTATTGAAAAAATTATCCATTTCTTTTAGACTTTCCAATTTGGTTGAGTGCAAGTATGTATGATTCTCTGGATTTCCTAGGTTTCTGTTGCTATGTTCCTCTTTTCTAGTTTTGTTAATTTGGATATTCTCTCTGTTTAATTTGGATAAGGGTTTGTCAGTCTTACTGTTTCATTGATTCTTTGTTTCTCATTTTTTATTTGTATCTTTTTTATGGATTTTGTTCCCATGTTTGATTATTTCTGCTGTCTTCTATTTCGGGGTGTGATTGATTTCTTCTTTTTGTTCTAGAGAGTTCATGTGTTGTTTAGTTGCTAGTATGAGATTGCTCCTTCTTCTTCTTCTTTTTTTTTTTTTTTGGAGGCATTTAGTGCTATGTGCTTGCCTGCTAGAACTTCCTTCTTTGTGTCCCATAAATTTGGGTATGATCTGTAATTTCATTCAATTCCAGAAAATCTTTCTTTCTTCATCCATTTTTTCATCCATTAGTTGTTCATTTTTTCTTGAATTTGTAAGCTTTCTATTTTTTTCTGTTTTTGTTGAAATCCATTTTTTTCCCAGTAATTTATTTACTTTATGTACCTGTGCCCCATCCCCCTTCCCAGCTCCTCCTTCTCCACTCTTCTTTTTTCTCTGAGGAGGAAACACCTCCCCTCCCCCACCATTAACCCACCCTAGCCACTGCAGGACTAGGTTCATCCTCTCCCACTGAGGCCAGACAAAGTAGCCCAGTTAGGAGAACAGGATTCACAGGCAGGCAACAGAGTCAGGAACAGCCCTGGCTTCCAATTGTTGGGGGACTCAAGTGAAGCTAAGCTGTTCATCTGCTATATATGTACAGGGAGGCCTAGGTATAGCTCATGTATGCTCTTTGGTTGGTAGTACAGTCTCTGAGAGCCCCCAAAGGTCCATGTTAATTGATTCTGCTGGTCTTCTTGTGGAGTCCCTATTCCCTCTGGAACGCTTGATTCTTCCCCCAATTCTTTCACAAGACTCCTTGAGCTCTGTCTAATGTTTGGCTGCTGGTCTCTGCATCTGTTTTCATCAGCTGCTGGCTAGAGCTCTCAGAGCATAGTTATTCGAGGCTCCTGTCTGCATACTAAATACTTGAGTATCATTAATAATTGGTTCTTGCCCATGAGATGGGTCTCAAGTTGGGCCAGTCATTGGTTGGCCATTCCCTCAGTCTGTTTCATTTTCGTCTCTGCACTTCTTGTAGGCAGGACAAATTTTATGTCAAAGGTTTTGTGAGTGGGTTGGTTTCCTTGGCTACAGGTGGTAGCCATTTCAGATTCCATATCCCCTCACTTCTAGGAGCCTCAGCTAGGGTCACTCCCATAGACTCCCTGGAGACTCCCCCATCCCAGGTCTCTGTCAAGTCCTAAAGACCGCCCACCCCTCCACTGATTTCCATTCATTCCCCTGGCCCTCTCTCCCTAGCTTTCCTAATACCTCCGCATCTCCTCTCCCACCCGGTTTTAGTTTTAATCCATGGTGGTCACATAGGGTGTATGATGCTTTTAGTTTTCCTTCATCTGTTGAGACTTGCTGCTTTGTGTCTGAGATGTGGTCAATTCTAGAGGTGCTGAGAAGAAGGTATATTGTTTTGTGTTTGGATAAAACATCCTATAGACAATTTTTAGGACCATTAGGGTTATAACGTTTGTTAGCTCCAGCATTTCTCTGTCTAGTTTTTGTCTGGATGGCCTGTTTATTGTAAGGGTATCGATGTCTCCTACTATCAGTATGTGCAGGTCAATATGTGATTTATTCTTTGCTTATGAACTTAAGTGCATACATTTTTAGAATTGCAGTGTCCTCTTAGATTTTTTTCCCTTAGTGAGTATTTAGTGTTCTTTTTTCTTCTGATTAGTGTTGAAGTCTATTTTTTCTGATGGCTATACCTGCTTGGAGTATCTTTTTCAATCCTTTTACCGTGAAGTGATGTCTGTCCTTGATGATGTGTTTCTTAGATGCAGCAGAAGGATGAATCCTGTTTTTGCATCCATTCTGTTTGTTGAGGAATTGAGAACATAGACATGGAGGGATATCAATGAACAGTCTTTGTTGGTTCCTTTTGTTGTTGTTGTGGTGTGGTGTGTATGTTTCCCCCCTTGATTTGCTTCTCTGGGATTATTTATTCCTTGTTTTTTGTTGGGTGTGATTCACCTCTTTAGGTTGGAATTTTCTTTCTAATGCCTAATGTACGGCTAGGTTTGTGACACTTAATTTGGGTTTTTATCACAGAATGTCTTATTTTCTCCATCTAATGTGATTGAAAGTTTTGCTGGATATAGTCTGGACTGCTATTTGTGGTCTCTGAGTCTGTAGAACATTTCCAGGCCCTTCTGGCTTTTAAGGTCTTGATGGAGAAGTCAGTTGTTATTCTAATTGGTCTGTCTTTATATTTTGTTTGTTTTTTCCTCTTTCCGTTTTTAATATTCTTTCTTTGTTTCATACATTTAATGTTTTGATTGTTATGTACTAAGGGGAATTATTTTTTTCTTCTGTGATTTTCTTAAAAAATATTTTCTGAGCCGGGCGGTGGTGGCACACGCCTTTAATCCCAGCACTTGGGAGGCAGAGGCAGGCGGATTTCTGAGTTCGAGGCCAGCCTGGTCTACAGAGTGAGTTCCAGGACAGCCAGGGCTATACAGAGAAACCCTGTCTCGAAAAACCAAAAAAAAAAAAATAAATAAAAAAAAATATTTTCTGTGCCTTTAACCTGGGTTTCTTTTTCTTCTATTTCCATTATTCTTATATTTGGTTCTTTCATAATGCCAGGATGTTTTTGTAGATTTAGCATTTTTCTTTGATTGAGGTATATCTATTTTTTCTACTCTGTTTTCAGTACCCAAGATTATCTTTTCCATCTCTTGTATTCCATTGGTGAGGTTTACCTGCAAGGTTCCTATTTGAGTTTGTGAAGTTTTCATTTCCAGATTTGCCTCAGTTTGTTTTTTTTTCTTTATTCAATTTCCAATTCCAGGTCTTGAAGAAATACAATTTTAGTTTGCATAGATTTCTTAAAGTCATTTATTTGTTTCTTTTTTAAGGAGTTCTATCATATTTATAAATGCTATTTTTCAGGCCTTGTCTTGTGCTTTAGAATCTTGCAATGCCCAGGGCCTATTGTGATAGGGTTGCTAGACTCTTATGGAGGCATATTGTTAGTTTCTCAATGTTTTCACATTGATGTTTAGACATCTGGGTTTGGAAATGATTATACTTCCTAGGTGTTGATAGCTGATTTTGTCTTTGTTGGGTAGATGTTTGTTCCTTGGGTTTTGTTGCCCTTTCTGGTTCTTCGGTGAGTGTTTTGCCTGTGTGTTGCCTGATAGATAATTCTTTTGGGATCCTGATAGGTGTGACCACTGGGAGTTCCCAGTAAAATGTCTTCCCAGACAGTGAGGCCTGACAGTTAGGAATGGGAACGTTCTGATTGCTGGGATACCAAGGGAGTACACAGGAGGAAAGCAGGGTGTCTGCTTAGTCCCCAGCAATGGGGACAGAGAGTGATGAGAGGTTACATATATAGTCTTCTACAGAGCTGAGGATGAGATTAGGGGCTTGGTTTGGATTCATGGAGTGAGAGGCTTGCCATCTGCAGTTAGCTTTCCTGCTTCCTGGGCTGGAGTCTGTTGTCTTCTTCATGACTGACATTCTGACTAGGATTAGGTGGGATTTCAGTCTAGGTTTAATTTGCATTTCTCTGGTGGCTAGTGAGGTTGATCATTTCTTAATATGCTTCTTGGCCATTTGTATTTCGTTTTTGAGACCTGTTTTTCTCTTATTAGCCCATTTATCATTTGGGTTTTTGACTTTTTGTTTTGTTTCTTTTCTTTGTATATTTTGAAGTTATTGTATTTCTTCCATATAAAATACTTTTTTTTTTGTCAAGCAGATCATCACTGTGTATGAGAAATCAGCTTAAGAAGTATCATCTTCTTTTTTTTTCCTCAGTCTTTTTTTTTCTTTTATATTGTGTGTATGTGAGCATGAACTGGAGTTACAGGGGGCTATAAGACCCTATGTGAGAATTGAACCTTGGTTCTGGAATACTAATCTGTGGTCTTAACTCCTGAGTCCTTTCCCCAGCCTCTGATTCTTTTCTTTAGATTATATTTCTTATGAAATTTAATTGATTAAGCCTTCCATTCATTTGGATCTTTTCCACCTTTTTATATTTGAAAGTTTAAATTTATACAATGAGAACTAACAAAAGATGAAAGGTATCAAGATCAAAATAAAAATGAAATTCACAGGAAATTGTTAGATATGTAGAAATTTGAAAAAAAAAAAAAGGATACCACAATATTTTCAGTAGAATTACTAATCAAGAGGAAATACACCTGGACATGAGTTTAAGTTATTTCTAAGGGAACATAGTTTAAAATATTTTCATATTTTGATCAGATGCTAATAGAATCAATCAGGACATTTTAGGTTTTAAGTATAGCATAGAGAACATTTACTGTGATTTAATTATAGGGTAATTTTCTGTTGAAAGTAATTTTTCCCTTTCACAGGCCCCTTTTCTAGCTTTCTGGCATTTACCCTCCCTCACTCCCACATAGTTTCACTTATATAAAAACTGTAAAGCTCAGCTACACACATGAGAGAGAACACATGCTTTTTGTCTTTCTAAGCCTGGTTTACTTCACTTAATGTAATGTTTTCAAGTTCTATGAATTATCCTGCAAGTTACATAATTTTATTTTTCTCTGGCTGAACAAAATGCACTGTGTATGTGTGTACCACAGTTTTCTTGTGCATATCTGTTGATGGACATCTAGGCTAGATCCATTTTCTGGCTATTTTGAAAAGAGCAGTGTTCAACATAGATATGGAGGTGTCTATTTTGGATACAGGACCTTTGGAAGATGCTTGGGAGTTGTGTAACTGGTCTTTATTGAAGTCATGTTTCTAGCTTTCTGAGAAACCCCCAAACTGATTTCTGCATGGCTTTACAGTTTATATCTCCAGCAGTGGTGAGTATGTATTCCTTCCTCACACCCTCTCCAGCATCTGTTGCCATCTTTGTTCTGGGGTAGCTATTCTGACTGGGATGAGATAGAATATCAGAGTAGTTTTAACTAGTATTTTTCTGATGTATGAAGATGTTGAATATTTTAAAACTATATATTGGCTATTTTAGTTTCTTCTTTTGAGACCTCTCTGTTTAGCTCATTCTATTTTTTTTTATTGGATGTTTTATTTACATTTCATATGTTGTCCCCTTACCCCATCCCCCACCCACCCAGGAACCCCCTATCCCCTTACCCCTCCTCCTTCTTCTCTGTGGATGTAACCCCTACCTACCCCCCCACTCCCACTTTCCCACCCTCAAAATTCCCACCCCCTGGGGCGTCCAGGCTTCATGAGGTCAAGGATCTCATCTTCCACCTATGCCCAGCAGGGCCCTCCACTCTTATGTATTCAGCTGAAGCCCTGGATCCCTCCCTAAGTGCTCCCATGCTGGTGGTTTAGACCCTGGGAGCTGTGGTTGGTTGGTATTGTTGCTTTCCTCATGGTGCCACAAACCCTTTCAGCTCCTTCAGTCCTCACTCTAACTCCTCCATTGAGAACCCCATGATCAGTTCAATGGCTAATTGTGAGCATCTGCCTCTGAATATGTCAGACTCTTGAAGACCTCTGAGGAGACATCCATATCAGGCTCTTATCAGCATGCACTTCCTGACTTCCACATCAGCATCTACCTTTGGTGACTGCACATGGGATGGATACTCAGGTGGGAAGGTCTTCAAATGGCCCCTCCTTCAGTTTCTGTCCCTCACCTTGTCTCCATATTTGCTCCCTTGAGTATTTTATTGCTCCTTCTAAGAAGAACTGAATCACCCCCACTTTGTCTTCCTTTTTTATGAGCTTCATGTGGTCTGTGAGTTGCATCTTGGGCATTTCAAGGTTCTGGGCTAATATCCAATAATCAGTGAGTGAATACCATGTGTGTTCTTTTGTGATTGGCTTACTTCACTCAGGATGATGATTTCTAGTTCCATCCATTTACCTAGGAAACTCTCGAATTCATTGTTTTTAATAGCTGAGTAATACTCCATTGTGTAAATATACCACATTTTTTGAATCCATTCCTCAGTTGAAGGACATCTGGGTTCTTTCCAGCTCCTGGCTATTATAAATAAGGCTGCTATGAACATAGTTGAGCATATGTCCTTGTTATATGTTCGAGCATCTTCTGGGTATATGCCTAGGAGTGGTATAGCTGGATCCTCAGGTAATGCTATGTCCAATTTTCTGAGGAACCGCCACACTGATTTCTAAAGTGGTTGCACCATCTTGCAGTCCCACCAACAATGGAGGAGTGTTCCTCTTTCTCCACACCCTCACCAGCATCTACTATCACCTGAGTTTTTAATCTTAGCCATTCTGACTGGTGTAAGATGGAATCTCAGGGTTGTTTTGATTTGCATTTCCCTGATGACTAAGTTTTCTGAGTTCTTCCTGTATTGTCATCAATAAGAAACACTCCCCTACCCCTGCCATCTGTAGGTGCCTTTTTCATGTGATTAGCAGTTTATTTTGCTGTACAGAAGCATTTTAATTTCAGGAGGTCCCATTTGTTAATATTTGGCCTTATTTCCTACTACTGGAGTCCTATGAACTTCTTGCCTGTGTCTATATCTTGAAGTATTTTCCCTATTTTTTCCTGTAGTACTTTCAGAGATTCGGATTGAATGTTAAAGTTTTTTGATCCATTTGAAGTTGATTTTTGGCAGAGCAAAAGATACAGGTCTACATTCAGTCTTCCACACGTCTATGTCCAGTTTTCCAGTGAGACTTTTTGGCATCTTTGTTGAAGATCACTTAGCTGTAGCTGCATAAATTTATGTCTGGGATGTCTGTTCCCTTGATCTGTATGTCTGTCTTTTGCCAGCAATATGATGTTCTTATCACTATGTCTCTGTAGTACAACTTTAAATCAGGTGTAGTAATATCTTCGTTTTATTGGTGTGTGTGTGTGTGTGTGTGTGTGTGTGTGTGTGTGTGTTGTATGCTTGAGTCCATGTGTCATGTGTATGCATGGAGGCCAGAGGAGAATAGTGTCTGTGTTTAGTGCTGTTGCCTTGAGACAGAGTCCCTGAACCAGGTGCATGTCTTTTCCATGAGGGTGGTCAGCCAGCATGCTTACAGAATGTGCCTATTTCTGCTCCTCAGTGCTGGGGTTCTAGGGACCTATAGCCATGCCTGACATTTTACATAGACGCTGGGGGTTTAAACCCAGGTCCTCATGCTTGCAGAGGCAGTGCTGGTACCTACTGAGCTACCTCTACCCAATGAACCGTTGCTCAGGCCGTGTTTAGCTATGAGATGTATTTTTGTGCTTCCAAGCGAATTTTCAGATTATTTTTCTCTTGTCTGTGGAGAGTAATGTTGATTGCACTGAATCTGTAGATTGCTTTTGGTGAGATGATCATTTTTACAAAATCAATTCTCCCAAATCAGTCAGATTTTAAAACTCATTTTTTGTGAGTGACCACATTGGAGGTGTTAGTGAAAAATGCACTAGCAACCCTACCATTCAGACATACCAATATTAATACGTTGTTAGTGAGGGACATGAGCTTATTCTTGTTCTTTTTGATTTCAAATATCTTTGTACGTTAAAAGTAAAGGGTACATAGATCAGGTTTATCTATGACATTTACCAGAGGTAACTCATTTAAAGTACTCGGAGAATTGGAGAATTGTGTGACACATGATAAGCCCTCAAAGAAAAGCTGATCCTATCATGGCATGTGATCCTCATTGCCTTCTTTGTAAGAAAGACTACAGGTGAAAGGGGTTGGGGGAAAGAGCAACAGGCAGGGCATTGTCACCTAGCTGGTACCAGGCTTGCTGGCAAGTTCATGCTGCTGTTTCAGGGTGACATTATTTCCTAATAGCTGTTGAGTGTGTGTTTTAGGCTTTCATAGAAAACAGTACCAAAGCCTGCATTTCTGCCTGGTCTCACTACACAGTGGGAAAGAGGGAAGACCCAGCTACTACTCTGTTGACTTGGTTCTCGAGCTCTCCCATCCTTGGTTAGTCTCATGATCAACCAAGGACTCAGAACAGACTGTTAATGTAGCGGCCTATTGATTGGAGACTCTGGGAGTCAAGAAGGACACAGTGACATCTGCTCATGTTCTTGCAGTGTCTTTCCTGCCCAGGACAGGCAGGCCAGGAGATGTTTTAGGGCTCCATGGCCAGCTGCATTGGTAGATGGGATAGTATTGATGCTCTTGGGTCTTCCTGATCCAGCCCATATGTTACTCAGTTCACCCTTCTTTTGTAACTGTGTTATGAAGCACAGTTCCAGCATTCCTTGCCTATGACAGGTTTACTTTCCTCCTGTAAGTGTTTGATTTTTGTTTTCAGAAACTGGTGCCTACCCCTCCTAATTCCACTCCTTTAGCAATCCTCCATTAGAAGCCCAGGCTCTTTCTCACTGACTTCAGTTTTTAGAAGCACTGGGAAGTAGGAAGTTTTGTTTTTCTTACAGTTTATAATTATGATTCACTTGCTAAAATTAGAGTAAATTTTGTTATCTTTAAGACAGAGGTTTAGAAATATGAAAGTTAAAGTCACCTGGGGAATTCAGAAAAATATACATGCTGGGAACTTCCTCTGTGGAGATCAAAAGTAGCAGTATGCACTTCAGGTAGTATCTGAGCAAGTCCATCATGCAAAATCATTTCAGGTGATTTTGATGTGCCCTGATCTTTTAAAATATTGTCTACAGTGTGTAGATATGTGCTTCTATCCTGATGCCTTTCAGAGCAAGCCAACTGTGAGTAGAACTTTAAGAAATCACCTGTACATCATGAACTGTAGTCACTATCACAGATATATGATAGTGAATATTGTCCTACCTGGGAATAGCTGCACAGAAATGCATTCTCTGGAGTCAGAGGTGTGTACATTTCATGTTATACAGATGTAATGGTGACTGAGCATAGATGTCCTTGCACCATCCATAATGTGCTTAAACAATACTGGTATGTGTTTACTACTGGTGTCATTGAATTAAAGAAATTCATTTTCATATATACTGGGATTTGTGATTCTTTCCTCTTTAGGATACTGTTCTAGATAGATAGATAGATAGATAGATAGATAGATAGATAGATAGATAGATAGATA
>NW_021604634.1:868530-871255 GCF_004785775.1 Grammomys surdaster | reverse complement strand
ATAGATAGATAGATAGATAGATAGATAGATAGATAGATAGATAGATAATATGTATGTGTGTGTGTGGTGGGGCACTCTTTAGAGAGTAAAGAAGAAAAGAATTTGAGACAAAATCTCTTACTTTATCCCATACCAGAATTGCTTGATAAAACTCATTGTGCAGCCCAGGCTGGCCTCAGGTTTGTGGCAGTTGTCCAACCTCAGCATCCTGAGAATTTCAACTGTAAGCATGAGCTGCCATTTCTTTAGCAATTTTCTTAAAGGTTTTTTCTTCTTTTGTTGGAGAGGAGCAGGTGTATTCTATTTCTTTGGTGGTTCATTCTTTTTGTTTCTGTAGATCTAATAAAGTTATGAGCCCAAGCTTCTTGTCTCTGATAGGGTCATTGGTGCTTCCTTTCCTTTCCCTGCCATGGAGGTGTCTGATGGTAGCATGCAAATTGACCTTGTTTCTAAAATTTTGCATTTCACATAATCCACACAATTTGTTCCTGATCTTTTTCTTAAGTCCTACACACTTCTTTTTTAAGTTTGAGATCACAAACTTAAAAGTACTGAGGTAAAGTGAACAGGACAGGTAGACAAGCAACCAAAGGCATTTAGATTTAATTATTTTTTATGTTATCCAGACTCACCCCCCCCCCCTAAATAAAATCATGGAACAAAACAGTTTGAGGAAGGCAGGGTTTATTGTGGCTCACAGTTTGAGGGTACAGACATCATGGAGGGAAGTCCTATAGCAGGAACTCAGGGGGTTGTTCTTGTCACTTCCATAATCAGGAATCAGAGATGAATGCTTGGCCTCGAATACAGCTCACAGAAGCACACTGCCTCCTTCAGATCCATGTCCAGAGGGCTTTTGATTCTAGAACCTGTCATTTTACCTTCCATTATTAACCATTGCAGCTATCTTAATTCTTATATGCAGATGGCATCATTGTGTATATAGGAAGAACCTTAGGTGTCCATACTCAGAGGAATGTTGGAATGGAAAAGACAGTAAGGTTATAGAATACAAGATATGAAAACCACTTGTTTTTTTATATATTAGCTGTAACCACCTAAAATGAAATTAGGATAACAACTCTACTTGTAATAGTATCAAAAAGAAAAGATATTCAGGACAAACTTTAGTGAAAGTGAGAGTATATACTGAAAAGTACAAAACATGAAGATTTGATTAGATGGAAAGTCACTCCATGCTGTGGACTACGGGTATAATCCATGCTCTGTCAAAACCCCATGTGGCTTCCTTTCTCTTGTCTCCTTCCCCTACTCCTCTCTAGAAAATGACTAGCCGATTGCAGGAATTATTTTGAAAATGCCAGGGACCCAGAGTAGCCAGTATATCCTAAAAAGTAAATACAAATGGGAAACTGACATGTCCATATTGGAAACTATCCTAATCTGATAGATACGAGGTACTAACATAAAGATAAGCACATAGACAAGAGAAATATGACCGACAGTCCAAAACTAAACCTTTATATCTATGGCTAGTTGATTTCCAATAGAAGTACTAAAGTAGTTGATGGTGAAAGAGTAGTCTTATAAGAATTAATAGTAGAACAGCTGGATAGCCACACACAGAACAAGGTGAATTCTCTTATGGTAGGCTGACCAGGCTGGAAAGGTGTGTCAAGTTCAGGCAGCAGTTGGAGGAAACTGTAGCACTGCTTTTGGGGATGACAGCAGGATGTGTGGATAGCTATGCTACTGTGGCCCAAGACATGCAGAAAAGAAAGCCTCAGCAGGACAGCAGACAGTGCTACCTAAGAAGGTCAAAGGGAATATTGAACAGTGGATCAGTGCACAGAAGTCTGTGCATTGAATATTCAGAAGCTGAATTCTTTGCCCCAGACTGGATTGTAACATGATATTGGGCTGTACTGTACTGTACTGTAAAGAATGGTCCACAGTAATTCCTGATTGGTCAGTAAATGGCTGGGGCTTATGACTGGGCAGAAAGGATAGAAAGGCTGGGTATAGAATTAAGTTAGGAGTCTGGGGAGAGATCACAGAAGAGGAGAGAGAAACAAGAGAGGCTACTGTCAGATGGAATAGACTGGGAGCACATTGCCAAAAGACAGATTGATGGGGCAGAGGCAGCCCTGGAGACACCCGGTTGGCAAGTGACTAGCATTTGTGTGGGTTTTAACACATAGAAGAATTAGAATAAGAGCTCAAAACCTGCCCAACATAGTGCCTACAGCTTATTAATAGATTATAGTGTTTTTGTTGTATCATTTACTCAGGATCTACACAACCAAAAGTGGGGTAGAAATCCTTGTAGACATTTAGGAGTAAAGGGGGGTGTAGCAACCATCCAAGAAAAATAATTTTCAACAATAGGTCTAGTTAGTTCACACATTCATTGTTTTAAGGCATTTTGAGTTGAGCTGTGGAGAGTCAAGCGGTAGTAGGATATGAGAAGGTTTTTGTGATGTATAATAAAGAGATTACTCATTGCTTTTATGGCTAGACAGTTATGGAGCCTAGATGTCGTACGGCCATTGAAATGTAACATGTTTATAATTAGGAGAAATACTTGGGTTTGTAGCTAAAATGAGATAACAGGATGAAGAACACAGGATTGTCAGATTAATTTGGAATGAGAAGTGTACCTTATGACTGTGTGATAGTCTCATTCTCTCTCTGTCTCTCTCTGTCTCTCTGTCTCTCTGTCTCTGTCTCTGTCTCTCTCTCTCTCTCTCCTCCCCCCCCCCCC
>NW_021604634.1:814369-868430 GCF_004785775.1 Grammomys surdaster | reverse complement strand
AAATGTGAGCTACAGAGGTCAAATTCACATTATCAGGATTGTATAGTAAGCACTTTACCTATACCTACTCAGTCTATCTTCCTAGTCTGTCTCTGACAACAGTACTGTAGGACTGCTTTACTTGCATGTATACTTGTTCACCGATTGCATGGCTGGTGCCTGTGGAGGCCAGAAGAGGACAATGCATCCCCTGTGACTGGAGTTACAAGTGGTTATGAGCTGCCCTGTGGGGAAAATCTAAAGAATCCATACACAGAGGAATGTTGGAATGGAAAAGTGAGTTAGTAAGGTTGTAGGATACAAGATAACAAAGCCATTTGTATTCTCATATAGTAGTCATAACCTCCTCTGGAGGAGTAGCCAGTGCTCTTAATTGCTGAGCCATCTCTCCAGCCCAGACACTCCTTCCCCTGACATTTTAAGTTGTGTTTATACACAGTGCTTTTTAGCAGGGTATTTAGAGAAATGCTGTGTCAATGACTGTAGGACCTATTCTTTCCAGTGACCTGATTAATATAGCCCTTTGGATTTATGGGGGAAATGCTGGAATAAAAGATTACTAGCCTCTGAGTGGAATTCATTCAGTGCTCTGTTGTTTATAGTGTGCTGAATCTAAGTCATCAGAACAAAGTTATGGCTATTGAAGAAGAGTCTTTGCTTTGTCATAGGCAAAGTGACCTGAATAGCACTCTTTTATTTGTTTATTTATTTATTTATTTGTCAGAATCTCACTGTGTAATTTCGGCTGGCCTTGAACTCACTATGTAGCTAGCCTATGTTGGCCTCTTGATAAGACCTCAGCTTCCCTAGTGCTAGAATTATAGGGATATGGCACTATGCCCATCTTGGAAGAATTTCTCTGTAGCTTATCAGGAGATGCATGTGTAGTCTTTAAAAATGACATATTATCTGCATCAGGTTTCCAATATATTATAAGTGTGTTGAAGCTTCGTTTAGATATCATGCAAGCTACCAGTTGATAGTTTACTTAAAAAGCAAAATAAAATTGTACCTCTACTCTACAGTCCAGTTGGTCTTGTAGTATGTGGAGTAAAAAGATGGATCAGTGTGTTGTACCTGGGGATTGTGTTCTTCAGTGACTGAGAGATACAAGTAGAAGCTGGGACTTTATGCAGTCATTGCTAGTGTTTGATTGCCTCCCTGTAGTAAGTGTACTCTCTGGTTTCTTGGAGAGCTTTTCCTTTCTCCTAGTCTGAGTAGTTGCGGGTGTTTGGACGCATGTCCCTATGCCAGACAGGTGTGAACTGTCTCCTTAGTCTGAGGGTTGTCAGGTTTTTACTACACATTAGATGCAGTTTTGTAGTTTTTTATTTTCATTCATTTTATGTTTTAGTAATATAAATTGAAGGGGAAAAGTAAAACAAAATAATAATTTTCCTCTGCTTTTTTTTGTTCTGCTTTCTAAAATACTTTGTGTTTTATAGGGATTTGTCTTGGCCGTTACGATTGCACGTGAAGTGATTGATGAATTTCGACGTTTTCAGCGAGACAAGGAAATGAATTCACAATTATATAGCAAGCTTACAGTAAGAGGTTAGCAAGAGACTTTTAATTTTCCTAGCATTTGCTTAGCATAAGCATATTAGAGTTAACATAGAACGGGAAGCATATTCACTCTGTTCTTGAAAGCGCACATGATTGTATATGGGATCTGATTTTCTCACTATGCATAATGCTAGAATTTCAGTTAGAGTTTTATTTATTTTCTTGATATGTATGTATGTATGTGTATACATATGTCTATTTTCATAGTTATACACAAATACATATGTATACATACATTGACACAAGTCTATATGAAATGCTCTGTTAGAATGCTGTAATAGATTTGAAAGAAACCAAGCTGCGCATGCCCTGTGATGCACAGTAGCACTGTGAAGTGTGTCTTACTGTTCAACACACCCGTAAAGGTCAGGGTGCATATCATGGCATTAATCATCTGAAATCAATGCTGCCATTTGACATGACCACAGGAGCATACATACATAAAGTGCTCCTTTCCCCAAGCAGGCCATTAGCTCCCCTCCTAACATACTTACAGAGCTCATTTTCCTCACTTTACTCTGTAGTTGAAAAAGGAGCAGTTTATCAGGGAAAGAGTGGGTCAGACTGTTACAGGCTCTGTGACATTAGAAGAACCTGAGGATTGAACAGGCTGGGGCACACTGAAAGAAACCCAAAATTTGCTGGGTCTTTATTTTTTTCTCCTTTCTTCCACCGAAGTCCTGGGCGACCTATGCTGTACTTTTTCTGTCTCTGGTCTTGCCTGTTGTAGACATTTCCTATGAGTAGAGTCATACACTATGGCCACTGTTTGTCATTGGCTTCATTCCTTTGGCATGTTTTCCTGGCTCATCCATGTTACATCATGACATTTCATGTTCATGACATGTTGTGACTGACATTCCCATGAATATTTGTATACCAGCTTTTTCATAAATGCTGTTTCATTTCTCTTGGATATCGTCCAGTGGGATATCCAATGGTTAGGTGATGAGTCTGTTTAGCACTCTGAAAGAAGCACCATCCTGGTTCTTGGTTGGCTGCATCATTGGACATTGATGCCAACAGTGCACACGGGTTCTGATTTTGCCCTGTCTTCAGCAGTACTTGTCACTGTCCTCCATGTCTGTTGTCATGGTGTGTCTTTTGTTTACATTTGCTAATGATTATTGAGATTGGGCATGCTATGTGCTTATTGGCTATTTGCATATTTCCTTTGGATGCTGTATACTCAGATCCTTCAGCCACTTTTAACTGAGCCCTTGTCTGTTGCTGAGTTGTAAGTGTCTTTTATCTATCTTAGGGAAGTCCTTTGTCAGATTTATGATTACACATAGTTTCTCTCATTTTATGGGCTCACATTTTCACTTTCTTAATGCACATTTTGTTTGGTCTAATTCGTTCACTTTTCTCTTGTTGGTGCTTTTGGTGTTGTAGCAAAGAAGTAATTGGTCAACTTTAATGATTTTCCTTCTCTTCTACTAGTTGCAGTTTAAGTTCTGCATTTAAGTCTGATCCATTTCCCTGTATCATGTGATACATAGGCCCACATTTGTTTATATAAATATCAAGTTGTCTGGTATCATATGCTGAAAAGACTGCTTTCCTCACTATACGCTTTAGTTATTAGAAGTCGGTTGGGGAAATGGCTCAGTTAGTGAAGTGTTTGCTACATAAGCAGGAGGATCCGAGTCAGGAGTCTCAGCACCCTCTTATAAAGCTGGGTGCAGTGTTTAACATTGATAAGGGCAGTATTTGGCAAGGGGATATGTTTGGGGAATGGAGACAGAATCCTGGTGTTCACTGGCCACAGTCTAGCTTCATAAATGAGCTCCAAGTTTAGTTAGAGACCCTGCCTCAAAAAATAAGATGGAGAGCGACTGAGGAAGATTCCTAATGTTGACCTCTGACTTCCACCTCTGTGTACACACACATGTGAACACATGTGAGGACTAGAAAGGAAGGTAAGATTTACTTTAAAGAAAAAGAACACTCAAAGGCCAGGTAAATTAGGTTTGACTTTACATTGTTATTTTGAGAACAGTTTATATTTTCTAGCTTATTTTGAATTTAGTTTTACTTTGGTGTTTGTGATTAAGCAGAGATTAATGTCTTGTGCATTGGCGATTGGAGTGGTTATGTCAGTGGGAATTAATAAGCATGCTAATCAGTCAGTACAACATGCAGAGCAAGCAGCTCCATGTGTCTGTTTGTCCTTCAGCAGAAAGTTTTATTTGTCAGTGATGGTGCACAACTTTAATCTTAGCACCAGAGAGTCAGAGGCAGGCAGATCTCTGAGATTTTTGAGGTCAGCTTGGTCTACAAATTAAGTTTCAAGACAGCCAGGCTACATAGAGAAGCCCTGTCTTGAAAAACAATGGATGGATGGATGGATGGATGGATGGATGGATGGATAATTTGTGTGTGTGGGGGGGCATGTGTGTGTGTATGTATGGGGGCATGTGTGTATATGTATGTGTAGTCCTCATGTACATGTGTTCATTAATGGAAGCCAGAAGAAGGCATTGAATTCCCTGGAGTTATAGGAGGTTGTAAGCCATCCATTGTGAGTGCTGAAAACTGAACCTTTGCAGAAGTAACAAGTGATCTTAATGGCTGAACTGCCACCCTCAAACTGCAATTTTTTAAATAAAATACTTAAAATGCCATTCAAATGTCTATTCCTTTGATACATGCTAAGAAATAACAGCAGGAAGACATTAAAAATATGTTTTCTATGGTTAAACCATTGTAATTCTGTAAGAGCAGAAAACGTGATAGGATAGTAAACATACTGGGTTCATAATGTCCAGTAGCCTCTCCCTTGAGCCTAGGTGTTTCAGGCAACATTCTCGACATTGCTTACTAGAAAGTGTGAGTGTTGTGTATGTCAAACCCAGGCTGCAATGAAGTAATGGAACTGCTTGAGCATGGGTTGTCTGGAAGGCCTTTGAGTCCCTACTCTGCTGATTATTCATCTACAACCCTTTACTGTTGCCATTTTTCTTGTGAAACCTACACGCAAAAGTGATCCACTGTTTGAAAAGGCCTGACATGCTTAATTTCTGTAATCTAGCAGGTAGGCTTCTTACTTTGTAATTCTGTGGCTGGTGGTGTGTTCTCTGTGATTTACTCTTTAACTATTCTCTCCAAGCACCACTTACTTCACATACATCCAGGCATTTATTCTCATTCTCTCTCTCTCTCCCTTCCTCCCTCCCTCTCTTTCTCTCTCTCTCATTCAGTCACTCATTGATTTATTTATTCATACCCTCTCTTTTCTTTCCTTTCTTTTCTCTCTTCCTGTCCCCCTCTCTCTTTCTTCTTTGTCTCTCTCTCTCTTCCTCTCTCCTCCCTGTCTGTCTTTCTGTCTCCCCTTTTCCTCCATATCTCTCTCCTCATCTTTCTTTCCTTTCCTCCCTCCTTCCCTCTGTTTCTTCCACCCTGCTTCTTCAAATTATAGTTTACTTATAAAGCATGCAAGGGGAAGCCTCTCAGAGAATTGAGTTAAATGGTATTTATGAAATAAAGAAGGGTACTTAAAGTACACTTTAATTGGTGTTAGTGTGGTCTACAGGTGGTGTTTTTGGTCTTCTGACATAAAAAGGCCACTCATCAGAGATCTCTGTAGGACAAAGTAAAATAGTTTAACAGAAAACAGTCCTGAAGCTCCAGAAAAGTAACCTGGGCAGCTATTAGTGACCATATGTCAGAAGTGTTGCCTCTAGTAAAGCTAGTGGGAAGAATTCTTGACTTTCAGAACTAATGATTTTCTCATCTAGATAAAATCAGGTAGCCAAGGAATAATATAATCATCCCACAGTCAGAGAAATGAAAGGTACTAAGGGTTGGTTAGGGTAAATGAGACTAGCCAGCTGTGTGTTGTGTGATCATTATCAAATTGGAATTCTGACCTCCCATGGATAATTGAGAACACAAATCTTCATTTTTTTGTTTGTTTGTTGTGAAACAACGTTTTATTATATAGACTTAGATGGTCTGGAACTTGCTGTGTAGACAATACTGGCTTTGAACTCACAGAGATAAGCCTTCCTCTGTCTCCCAAGTATTAGAATTGTAGACATAGGCCACCATATGGGGCTATAAGTCTTCATTTTTTGATAGCAACATTCTCAGGTTGTAAGATAAGCTTCTGAGCTATAAAAGATGCATATTTAGAATTGAAAATATTTTTTCCAGAGAGGGTAAATACCATGTAGCCCAGGGTTACCTCAAACCCAGGTATGCACCACACCAGCTATAAGACCCTTTTGCAAATCAGCATGTTACTTTTTAGGACATATGTACTGTCCTTTGCTTTGGCTTAGGCATCTGGTATTTTCTGGCGTTTTATTGTTTCGATAATATAGGGAATTGGACCCAGGGTTTTGTGTATGGGCTCTACCACTGAGCCACACCACCAGTCTGTTTTAAACTTTGAGGTGGGGTCTGCTCTAACTCTCCCCACATCCACTCTTCCACTAGCATCTCAGACACTTTGTTCTGCTCATGTCATGGCTTCTGGTCACACTATCCACCTTCCAGTAGCACATATGACCTTTTAAATTTTTGATGTTTGTCATATGTGTAAGATAGGTCCCTAGGCCAGGGCTGGAACAGAGGAAGTGCTGTAATATGTCTTCATATCCCACTTGGGGTTTGTTGTACTTCTCACTTAACAACTGATAAAAGCCAACTGCATTCTACCCACACAAGAGCATGCTTCTTGGACAAAACACCAAAACAACCATTGATGATATATGTCACCTCAAAACCAAAACCCTGAGAAGTCTTGGAATCCAGGTACAAAGATGAGCCATGGTCATGACTTTAACAGACATGTGTGTACTCTGTTGTGTTTGCTTATTTCAGGCTGCTTTTGAGATCTAGGACTGATGTTATATTATATTGACCAGTCTCTCTATTGTCCTGTAGGGTTCCTGAATACAGTTGTCATCTCTCTCAAAGATGAGTACCTGGCTCTTCCTAGATTTTGACCATTCTGAGTAAAACTTCTATTGATGTTTTTTCGTTTAAGTTTTAGTTTCTGTTGAAGAAACACCTAAAGGAGAAATTCCTTGTCACTGGATGGATAAATACTTAGTATTTTTTTTCCAAGTAAAGCAGGGAATGTCACACGACACTGTCTTATTCTGAAGTTTAATAGTCACTCAGATACTGAGTATTTATAGCATTTTAAAGTTAAGCCTTTAAGGATTAGAAGTGTGTAAAAAAAATAGGACTGGTGTTGATTGAGTTACTACAAGTTTACAGAGACTGTGTTGCTTTGTGCTTAAGAGTTCTGGAATAGAGGAGCTTTGCTAATGGGGCAAGTGCCAGAGTATCAGAGTAAGCAAGGGCTGTTGTGCAGTTGTCTGATGAGATACTAAGTGAAGGGCAAGGAAAAGAGGAATTACATTAAGGAAAGACAGAAAATTGATTTGAGGTTGTCATAAAGAACTTGTATATCATTATACAAATCTTAATTATCTTCTGCATAATTGTCAAATATTGGAAGTATTGGTGTGGAAATAAACTTAATGTTTAGGTTTTTCAGTGAGTCCCTTTGGAGTTTAGGTTGAAGTAGAAAAATTACAGTGGAGTCTATTTCGTGCTATGTTCTGCATATAGAATTTAAAAATAAGGACTGTCATTGACACTGAGAGACAGACTGGATATGCTTGCAAGGAGCATCAGAGGGACTACAAAATCTTGGTTCCTAGGTATAAGCCACAGTGATGCTTTTCTTCTGGCAGGGCCCCTTAGCCATTCTGCCTTTGCAGGACAGTGACAGGGGTCAAATGTTAATTCCACAGTAGATAGGTTGTGCAGAGTACCTCCTCACTTCTGCTCAGTGCCCTGAGGGTTCTCTGCCAGAGATGGGATGAAGCTATTGAGGTCTGTAGTGACTATAAGTTACCAAATAAAAAGCAATCAGTCTCATGAGTGTAAAGCTAAGCTGTTCAGGAAATTAGGTCTTATTAAAACAATGTATCAAGTCTTCAAAATATGAAAAGGTGAACTTTTAACTAAAGAGATTTTAGGCAGATGCTGTATGGACTAATGTTTAGACCTAGCCTTTCCATTATCTCACACTTACCTCAAACGTCTGTGGTCCAGTGGTGGTCCTGCCTCAGTATTCAGCAGGGTGATGGACACAAAAGATAATACCACCTTGACCACCTTAGCCTTCTGGTTCATAGTATAGAATTATTAATGTCTGAGAGCTCTTGACACTTTACTGTATCACCCTTAAGCATGTAATTACTGATTGCATAGAAATAAAGAGCAGTCACTGCAGCATGTCTAAATATTAAAAGACCATCGGTCTGTTTTCATACAGTAAAGTAACCAACCTTTTGGGGATTTAAGGGCATTGTAAAAGACTAAAAATGGTATGTTTCCTGTATTTTAAAATGTTTTTGACATTTTACTATGTTACATCATTTAATTACAGTTTCTTTTGTTTGTTTTTTAAATGTGTGTATTAATCCAAATACAAAAAGGCAGAAGTAGGCAAAGTGAATTGGCTGGCTAGGAGAGACAGTGGAATTGAAAGACAGCATAGGGATTCTGTAGAGAGCCACCAAAAAGTCAATGGCAGGCTTTGCTGTCTCGTACTTAATGTGAGAGCAGCATTGACTGGAAGCTTAGTGTCACTGTGCCTGCAGTGATTAAAAGACTAATTCTGTTGAACTTCCTGCCTTTTATTAGACTTACGGTTGCTTACTGAGATGCTACAATAAAATTGTTTCACATATAATTCTAAAGAACATTGCTGTTTTATGAATATAAAGTAGTTGTAGTCCTTCTAGGTTGTACAGTGAGCCAGATAAAGCAACTCTTCTGAAACTGTGGTGTCAGTGACATTCCACTTCATTGGAGGTACACTTGGAAATAAGGCTTTCTGAGAAGTTGAGAAGAGTGAAGTCTGGTATAAAACTTGGTTATATTTTTGGTAAAAGCTCTGACCCTGGTATAGTCAGAGGAAAACGAATGTAAAAGTTGCAAATAAACCTGTTAGTTTGATACAGCTGTCGCTATGGAAACACACCTACTGGGTTGTTGTTTGTCCTAAAAGGCAGAGGAAAGCTGAGACAGGAGGAGGGAGTAATTTGCCTGAGTTTTCAGATTATCTGTTTAACATCATTTTATAGATATTTTGTAGATACTTAAGTATTATTTATATATGTGTGTGTGTGTGTGTGTGTGTGTGTGTGTGTATAAATACTTGCAGTTCTGTCCTGTACTGGCAACAATACTAGTGGGTGAAGATTTTATATATAATTTCCTTTACTTTTTCTGTCAATCAGTGTAATTCACAGTATTAAGGATATATATATCTCCATAGCACTCAGTTTCTTAATGTGCTTGTGTAAGATTTCAGTTTCAGTCACCAAATTATTTTATTTTGCAACATTCCTGATGATTGCTAACTTCACTGAGAACTGAAACACTAAAGAACTGTGTGACAGCCTTCCACATGTAATCCTTACTAAATTACCACAAGAAAACTCTTGCTCTGTTATTGCTATTATTAGACGGTAGTTATTTATGTGTGTTTGGTAGTTTATGACTAAGATTAATTATGTGTGACTATGTATATTCAAAATGAAACTTGAAAGTATGAGGAGACATTTCTGCTTTTAAATTTTTTTTTGCCCTAGATATGTTTTTAAATTATTACTTATTAAAAGTTACTCTCTGGTACACTTGTTTCCCTGGTTGATTGTACTTCTTTTTTTTGTTTGTTTGTTTTTAAGGTAAAGTTCAAGTTAAGAGTTCAGACATACAAGTTGGAGACCTCATCATAGTGGAAAAGGTTGATGCATTTTTTAATATATTTTAGATCTATATGTAAAACAGTCATTAACATTAGCTTAATTACAAGTAATGTTGACTTCAATGAACTATTGTGATAGGTATTTTAATTCTTAATGTGCTTGTGTAAGATTTGATGTGTTTTAACTACATGTAGATATTTATATGTTTTAATTTGCTACTGTATATTTCAATGTCTGTAGATAAAGCTATACTTTTAAGAGTATGTTAATTGCTTAGTGTATCTCATTTGACCTCAGCATTGTCTTAATAATTCCACATTTAATAAATTCAGTTTTCAGAATTTACTTGTCCAGATGGCTATATTATATACAATCATTGACTCCAAATCTTATGGTTTAAATTTTAAAGAGAGAATGAGTGAAAGTTTAGACCATGATGAGAAGCAGCCCTGTTCTGAAAAGAGCAAATAAGGCATGGAGACAGTCATGTTTGCTGTGGTCTGGAGAGTGAATGGATAGGCAGTACGCAGGTGAGGGCTTTCTTCTGGGGTGCTGTTCTTGTCTCATCCTGTGACGTGGAAGAGTCCGTACATACATGTGTCTCTGTCTGTAAGAGATTCTTCCTGGTATGCTGTCTCCTCCTCATTATGTGCTGTGTAAACACCCAGCACACCACCCAGGTGCATGATGTCAGTGCTGTGGACATATCTTCTCTGAGAATATTCTTACTTTGTGATCTGTATTCTCTTAAAATTCCTTGTTGACTTTTAAAAGTCTCCAGGATCGATTCCCACTTGGCTTCTTCCAGAGCTATCTTCAGTCTACTGTTGGCTGGCAGCTTGTTTCCCTGAGACTGATGGTGTCTTCTTCCCATAGAAATGATCTTCTTGATACTTTATTCTGTATACAGGGGATGTGGCTTGACTTTACAAAGCGGAGCAATGCTTAGCATGCACAGGGGACTGAAACAGACATCTGTAGTGTTCCACTGTATAAATGCTAGGAATTACTAGCCTTGTAGCCATTTAGTTTTTTTTTTTAGAAGTTTTCTTCTTTGTTTATTATGTTGTTAGTTTTATAGTGATCCTCTTTATATCTTTGCACTTTTCTAAAGGATAGATTCTGACAAAGTACATGACTTAGTAGATCTTAAGCATACAAATTTTGTTGAAGTGTTTTCTTTCTGTCATAGGTTGTATTCCTTCTGTATTGATTAATATGCATTTTCATCTTTTGGCTTATTGTTGGTTATGGATAGTAAACTATGAGCCTCCTTTATGCCAAGAATGCATTCTACTGCTGAACTTAGTTATATTTTATGTTAAATTTTAAAAGGGAAGGAAGCTGTTACGAGTAAGGGAAATAGCTGAAGAGGTTAGTGACTGTACAACATGTAGACTTTGTAGGGAGTTGTAAGCTATTTTATGCTTTATGAGTAGAGTTGAAGTCAGATTAATTATAATATTTTTATGTCATTCTTGGAATCTAGAAGAGCTTCATGCCTTTTGTTAAATATTGTATCTTAGGACTTGGGATGTGGCACTTGTATACAGTGCTTTGCTTAGGACTCCTAGTACCACCCCCACCCCAACCCCCACCACCCACCACTGCTACCACCCACTACTACCATCGCCACCACCAAAAAAACAGTTTAAGGCTTAGTCCATACAAGAATTTAAGGTGGTAGTATAAATCCACTTTGCTGTTTAATTCTAACTACTTGATTTAAGTATTTTTCTTATACTAATGGCCTAATAGTACATTTTTTTTTGTAATTCAGAATGTCTTAATCCTGTTACTAATCATGAAATTTGCTTCTTTATGTGTTCACTTGTAGAATTAATTAATTAATTTGGTACTGGGGATATTGTGCATGCTGGGTAGCACTCTGCCACTAATTTACCTTAGATTTCATCTGAGTATAATGGTATGTGTTGCTTTGGTGATAGTATTAAGCAGCACAACCATCCCTACAATTCCCTTCTGTGAATTGACTTACAGGCCTGACATTTTGCATTGTGTGTGTCTCGGCTGGAAACTAGAAGTTCTAACTTTTCTTCCAAGTTAGGCCCTAATATTAAAGGTGTAATTTTCTAAAGAAACCATTTGCAAGAGTTTTCTGGCTTTCTTTTGTCTAACTCTCCCCTCCCCCTCAAAAGGAAGCAATCTTTGTTAAAACAAATAAGCATGATATGGAGGCAGCTATGTAAACATGTGCAGAATGCTTCCGTGCTTTGGATTATTTTAGAGCTTAATATAAATGAGATAACGACGCATAAATTATTTGTGTAAACAAAATTTCATCTACCCAGAGTCAGAAATATCTTTATGCCTGTATTTAAACGAAGAAAAAAAAGCCATAGTTTGTCTCCTGTTTGTACATATATCAAGTTAGTCACCTATGTAGAACTAGAGTCTTTCAGAAGTCACATGCATGTATGTGACATATATTAAGTCAATCTGGGGTTTAGAAAGAAGCCTGGAAACACTCCTAGCAGGCAGGGCTCCAAGTAAGGTTGTCAAAGACTAGTTCCTTTACTAGTCTTCAGAACCATCTTAGGGAACAACAATTGCTTTTTCTAGAAGCAAGGAGAAAAAACCTTTTTCTCTATTTTCTATTATAATTCAATTTGATGAGTTAGTGGCATCAAATGTGTGGCATATCAAATGTATGGCATATATCATAGTGCCAGAACAGAACTGTATATGATAGAAAGTCTATGAGTAGAAGCATTTTGGGATACTTTAAGGAAGCAAAGATGGATTCCTGAAAAGGATCCAGCTGACATCCTTTGAAGGACAAAATAAGAACCAGGGACACATGTGAGAATAAATAATGCATGCTAACTAATCACTTTCACTGTGAATTCTCTAAACACAGCAATTAAGACATGTATTTTATGTCATTGACAAGCAAAGTACCTTAACTTCACTGCTTGAACAGGGTGAAGGAAATATGTAGAAAAATGTACCATATGAAATTAATTAAACAAAGGTATATGGAAAAGGGGGCTGCTTTGTGTGTGTCAAGGAAAATGTCCAGTAGAATAATGAAAAAGAAAACAAAAACAACAAAGAAGTTGCATTAGTAATGTCGAACACTTGAAAAGGAAATATCCAGGTATAGACTTATTCCTTGGGCCTTTAAAGAGTATTTGACATCTGTTTTTTATAGTGATTGCCAGAAAATAGGGTCGAGCCCACCTTTGTTTTATAAGTCCAGAATTATTGGTGTACTGACACCAGAGGGAGGATAGTCACAACAAAAGAACTAGACAAGATAAACTTGAACAAACATTTACTAATTGCAGCCAATATTGCAGGCCTTGTCAAAGCCACAGGAAGATTCCTTTCCTTCCTCCCTCCATCTTTTCCCCTCCCTTTTCTCTTTTCTCTCCCTCCTCTCCTCCCCTCCCTTCCTGTCTTCTATTTTTCCCTTTTCTCCCTCCATTCTTTTCTTATCTCATTTAAAAAAAAATTAATACAGATAGTCTTACTTAAAAGTAGGTTGGAAAGGTTCTGTGATAGCTAAGGCACTCTTGACAAGCAAAAACACAGTGGGAAGACTCTCTCCCCATGCCAAGACCTATTCCATTAATCATTTAGGGCTACATTCATCAGTATAGTGCAAGCAGGAAAGAGGTGGGAACGCACGCTCATGAAACCTTAGGAAGAACCCAGAAATAGGTCCACCCCAATATACACAAGTAACTCTTCAAAAGGTATAGAAGCAATTAGAAATAGAAAGGAAACAATCAAAGATTAAATTAATGCATCCATGGGTTAAAAAAGAAGATCCTGGGCTTAATGTAAAATGTTACCTTTTGAGGAAAAAATAATCACAGGAAAAATGTTCTGAATCTAGACATATAAATACAATTCTTAGATTATATACCAAAAGAATAATGCATACTACAAAATATAATTTCATCTTATTAAAATTCAAGTGTTTTTTTAAAAAGAACCATAATGAAACTATATGGATCAATAATAAGTAAAGAAGAAGTCATGCATTTGAAAGGGATTGACAGAGAAATTACAGGCAGAAATTAAAGAGAGAGGGTTATACAAATTACCTAAATACAGTATTTATGTGTGAAATCCTTTTTAAAAAAAAAGGTCTAAATGAAGAAGACACCAGCAGGATAGCTCAGCAGGTAATGGTAGCTGTTGACAAGCCTGAAGACCTGTGTTTGATCCATGGGACCCACATGGTGGAAGAAGAGAACCTACTATCACAAATAAAATGTTAACAGAAAAACTGCAGAGTCATTACTGGGTGCAAACATCTGAGTACTATAAATCTAATAAAAATTGATTGTAAAATTTCCTAAATCTGAGAAATAAAAGATTTTCACCTAAGAGAATGGATGGAAGACCTAAGAAAACATTTTAACAAGGAGTTTCAGATGAAAATAAACACGAAAAAAAAAAAAACCTTTCCAATAGTTATCAGGAAGACATATGAATTGGAAGAAATGCTTTCTAAAAATGCTGATGTCACTAAATATTAACATCAGCAAGATGGTACAGTTATTCTGGAAAATCATTTGATAGTTTCTAAAACGAAGACCAAATCAACCAACCAACCAAAAAACCCACTGTAACCATGTATGACCCAGCAGTTTAATTCCGGTACCTAGGGGCTATTGAGATAGATGATGCAGCAGATAAAAGATGCCTGTTGCCAAGCTTGATGACTTGAGATTGATCCCTGGACCTACATGGTTGAACTCTGGCCTTTACATGAGTGCTGTGGCTAAAGCATGAATACAATGTACGTATGTACACATGCAAAATAAATATAATTCCTGTCTTTGCCATGAAGAAATATTAATTTTGTTGATACAGAAACCTCTACAAGAATGTAACATCTACATTCAAGATAGCCTTAAGTCAGAAGTAGTTCAGCTCCCTGAATGGACAACTGATCCAGGCTACTGTGTATCAGCACATCATGGCACAGCATGGGAAGAAAATACAAGACTGGTTTTAGGAAATGAATCATCTGAAAATTCCATTCACATTAGCATCCAAAGGATAAAAGATTTAAAATAGATCTAACAGAGGAGCTCCTAAACTTGTAACTTGCAAAGTTTTAAATATGATTGAAACATGTTAAAGAAATAACCCCCATGGGTACATTTGTTCCTATTGGCAAGTTGGCAGTACTTCTGAAAATGACCTGTAGATCCATGCTAGGTCATCTTAAAAACCTCAGCTGACTTCTTGGTAGAAATGGACATACTGCTTTAGAGAATTTGCATAGCAATCTGGGAGACTCAGAATAGCTGAAACAATTTGGGGAAAAGTTTTACAAATTTTGCATACTCATACTTCTCTATTTCAGAATATAGTACAAAGCTACAGTAGTCTTTACACTGTAGACCTAATGGAAGTGTAGCAATGATACTATTAAAAAAAAAATCTGTAATTTATAGTTTCTTGGTCCCTGCTGAGTTCAGTGGACTAGCAATATCTTTGGACAGGCAGCTTTCGTGCATTCTACCACTGGTGTCTATTTAGGTTGCTTCTTATACTTCTGCGACATTTGACATTGTCAGTCATGCACACATGCTACTACATAAATACCTGGAAGGAAAATGGGTTTTAAGGATGAATATGTTTCCTATGGTAGATCTTACAAATGACTGGGAAATGCTGTGTCTACCATACTTTAAGTAGTCAGTGTTTTTAATATTTGCCAACCTTGGCATTCTTAGCATTTTCAGCGTGCCTTTCTGATATGTGCGTTTTAATGTAAATACATTTCTCTAATATCTAATAACGCGGTAACTTCTGTTATGGCTTACATGTCTTTCTGCAGTGTTTGGGTAAGAGCTTGAGAAAATCTCTTGTGTTTTCTTCTGAGTGGACCTTTCTTTGCTTGTGAGTTTTCGGGCCTTTCTGTCTTGTGGCCAGCACCCACTGATGTATATGCTACAGGTTTCAGCTTCCTTCCAGGTGGGCATACTTGAATAGACAGTTTTTGTTTTAGGGAAGTCTAATTTAGTAATCTTTTCATTTAAAGTTAGAGGTTTTTTTTTTTTTCTTCAAAATAACTAGTGGTGTTGATGAAGAAACCCTACCTCATAAAAGTCATAATGTCATTTGCCGATGTTTGATCTGCATCAACTTTTTGAATTCTGTTGTTTTGACTTTTAACATTTTAACTGTGAAGTGAACCAGTTCTTGTTTACATTGCTGGGGAGGCTAGGCATCACCTCCACTCATGCCCTGTAGGTATCTCCTTTTCTTAGGACTGTTCCTTGGCAAGACTGTTTTTCTTATTGTCTATAGTGCTAGTTTTCTCATAAGTCTGGTATTCTCATATGAGTGGGTCTGCTTGTACATTTTCTCATTTGGCATTGGCACACTTGGCTGTCCTGGTGTGTCACTGTGGTCTAATGTTCTTTTCCTAGGCTATAGTTAGTCTTTGTGTATGTCTTGTTCAATTCTTGGCTGTCATGTTTCACCATATGCTTGAAGAAGACCTTGTTGATCATAAAGCCCTTAGACATTGTTTGTCTTAGCTCCCCCCTTGTCTTCTTCTCTGTTGAGTTACAGTGTGTTCTGTGAGCTCATATGCCTTCCTCCTAACGCTTTCCTGGCTTTGGTTGGTCCACTCATTTTCTTGTCAGATAATTATTACTTTCCTTTAAAAATACTATTGAATTTTCACTCAGTTTTTCTGTGACCTGTAGATCTTACATAATCACCTTTATTCCTAGTGCTAGAAAGGAACAACTGTATCTTATGTCTACTAACTTGTGTTTGTTTCATTATTCATGAACTGGAGAGTAAGCCACTTCTTCATGGTATATATGCAAATTTGTGAAACTATATGAAGTATTATTTAATGGTATACTTTTTCCTTTAGGTTGATTTTTTTTCTTTAGCATTTTTAATTCATAGAATTTTTAATAGTAAATGCCTGAATAGTGACTTGTAAAAGTTTAAATATGTCATAGTGTTTTTAGTTACATCCTATCTATTTAATTAGAGAATAAATAGTTCCTCAAATTGTGGGCATTTTCTGTATTTGCTTATTCTTGTTTATTTGTTTATCCAAGGTAATGACTGATCTTACTGACAGTGTGCCCCTTGGTATTGGCCATGGATCAACCATGTCTATTCTTCCAAGGGCAATTTGAAATGAGTAGGATGCAATTCTTATGTGACAGTACTTCTGTGTTATATGTACGGTTAAGATGCTGTCGAAATAATAATATTTAATCTTTTCCAGACAAGAACTGTAAATGCCATATATATGGCTTGCTATTGTTTTAAAAACACCTATATTGTAAATTAAAATGTTAGTTTTTCATATGAAAATTAGAAATAATAGCTATTTCAGTACAGTTATACTTTAAACATTTTGATTGTCTTTGTTAACTATTTCTACTATGAATGGCATTATGGCAATATATATCTTTAATTGGCATATTACTCTTTTTGCAGAACCAAAGAATTCCATCAGATATGGTATTTCTTAGAACTTCAGAGAAAGCAGGTAATTTTTAATGATTTCTTTTACATTACTGCAGATTTTTTTAGTATGTTGTTTGATTGGTATTAGTCAGGGTTCTCTAGAGTCACAGAACTTATGGGTAGTCTCTATGTAGTAAGGGAATTTGTTGATGACTTACAGTCTGTAATCCAACTCCTCAACAATGGTCAGCAGCAGCTGTAAATGGAAGTGTAAGGATCTAACAGTTGCTCAGTCCCACAAGGCACATAGGTGAAGGAGAATCTTCCTTAAAATGTCCTTATGTAGATCTCCAGCAGAAAGTGTGGCCCAGATTAAAGGTGTTTACCACCATGCCTGGATTTGGGACTTGCTTTGTCCCAGATGACCTTGAACTCAGAGATCTCCTTTAGTCTCCTAGGATTTATAGCCACTATGCCTCAAGATCTCCATGCCAAGATCCAGGTCAGAAACTTGTATCTCCCAGCCTCAAGATTTGGATCACAGGTGAGCCTTCCAATTCTGGATTGTAGTTCATTCCAGATATAGCCAAATTGACAACCAGGATTAGCCATTACAGTTGGCTTGCTTTTGTTTTGGACAGGGTATTTCTGTGTAACTGTGTCTGACATGGAGATCAGGCTGGCCTTGAAGTCACATGCTTCTCTCTTCATTAAAGACAGATACCACCCTACTTAGCTTGATTTCTTTTCATTTTAATAGGTGAAAGCAAGTTCTCTCTTTTTCTTAGTATTTTAAAATCGTTTCTAAATGGCATTTAACTTTTGATATTTTAAAAGATGTCTTTAGTGTTTATAACTACTTGAAAAGTTTTCTGAATGGAATTTCATTCATAAAAATTTTGAGACCCTAATACAACTACTTGAAAAGTTATCTGAGTGAAATTCCATTCATAAAAATTTCTAGAACCTAATTATTTCAATAACAGTGTTACTTAATATTTGGTTGCTATTTTACATTTTCAGTTTTATTTATTTAGCAAAGAGTTATTTTGCACTGGTTTATATACAAGAATATATCAAGGAATGCATATAGCTCATTTCTGAATTACACTTATGATTTGCAAAACTAGCTGTCATTTTTTTTCTATCCTTCGCCTACATCTTATTTGTAAAGGGTGGGGTTGGATTTAGAGTTCACTGGTTGTTTTGTTTATGAGTAAATAGCATATTTTAAAAATAAGATTTAATTATGTGTGCCTGTCTGTGTGTGTTTGTGCATGTGAGTGCAGTGCCTGTGAAGACTGCAATTAAAGGCAGCCGTACGCCATCCCATGTGGATGCAAGAGAGGACATGCTCTTGACTCTTGACTTGTCTTTCCATCCCAAGGCAGCACACTACTAAAAGAAGTGTTTAAGTCATGCCAAAAAGATCCTTTCTCTGCAACACTGTAGAGTGCTGTGGTTGCTTACCTTGCTGGGTGAGTTGCCCTCAGGAAAGAATTTATCCATGGTAACCAAAGGGCCTATGAGCTGTTATTTATTTTGTGTTATTTAGTGTGAGTTTCTGGTTTATTTGTCATTACATTATTATTATTATTAAATCTTTTTTTTTTTACAGTCCAGTTGTTATCCCCGACCCGGTCAGCCTTCCTACAGTTCCTCATCCCATTTCTCCTCCCCTAGCTCCAAGACGATGTCCCTACCCCCCATGCTCACCCCACCAGACCTCCCCACTCCCTGGGACCTCAAGTCTCTTGAGGTTTAGGTGCATCTTCTCTCACTGAGGCCAGACCCGGCAGTCCTTTGTTGTATACATGTTTCGGAGGCCTCATACCAGCTCATGTATTCTGCCTGGTTGTTGGCTCAGTATCTGAGAGATATCAGGGGTCTGGGTTAGTTGAGACTGCTGGTCTCCCTATGGGGGTCACTCTCCTCCTCAACTTCTTCCAGCTTTTCCCTAATTCAACCACCGGGGTCTCTTGACTTCAGTCCATTGGTTGGGTGTAAGTATCTGTTTTTGTTTTTCAGGTGTTGTAGAGACTGGTAGGTGTTCCTCCTAGTGTTAAGCATCCAAATGACAAGTTTTCCCTTTACTGTGGCTGGAGATTCATTCCCCAACAGTTATCCACTCCCAGTTCTTTACCACTAGAAGGTGTAATGGTGATATTTATCAAGAGTTTTCCTTTTTAAAGTGTTTCTACTTCTGCTTTCCATTTGACAGTATTAGGATAGTTTCCCCAGCATTTCTATCTCTCCTGTGTGGTATGGCCTCCTCTGAAGCAGTCCAGTTGTGGACACCTTTGCAGTGGCAGTGCTGTGCAGTGTGGGAGTCCAGGAGGCCTCATCTCCTTGAGAGGCCGAGTTGCTTAGCTGTAGGCATGTATGAAGATGGAGCCCTCTGGCTTCAGCATATGGTCTTCATCCTGCTAGGCTTCATTTCTCATGTTTTCACAGGATTTTTACTTCTAATCATAAAGGGTACACTTGGAATTATGTAATGCTTTGTGGTTTTCTGTGAGACCTTTATTTTGATATCAGAGTAGTACTGGCCTTAGCACCCATTAGGGGTTATTTGGTCCCATCCTATTTTTTGGAAGAATTTTTGAAGAGTTTTTATTCTTTAAATGTTTGGTACAAGTCATCTGGGAAGTAATTTGGGCCTGGCCTTTGAAGGTCTTTTTGTTTTGTTTTGTTTTTTAATTCCTAATTCCTTGCTAAAGGCTTACTCTTACTGTCTTTTTCTTGAATCAGGTTTTACAGTTTGTGTGCTCTTTTTACCACTTGTATACTCTAGTTTTCTGATTGTGGGCGTGCTGTAGTTATTCTCTCGTGATCTTCTTAAATCATTTCTATAACAACAGTAGTAAGTCCTGGCTTTGTTCTTCCTTTTCCTTTGTTACTCTGTTACTCTGGCTAAAAGGTTGTCAATGTCATCGATCTGTTGAAAGAACTGACTTTGGGTTTTAATGATTTTCTCAGTTGTTTGCCTGTTCTTCATTTCATTTATTGGCATCTATCTTTTTTTTTTTTTCTTTTCTCTTTTTTTTGGTTAAGGTTTATCCTGTGCCTATAGCTTCCTAAGGAAGAAAGTTAGATTACTGATTTTGGATCTGTTTTAATGTGGGTGTTTACAGTCATAAACTTTTACCTGCACTCTTGTGGGTTATCCTCATAAAGATTACAATGCTGAGTTTTATTTTCACACCTCTTAAAGTATTCTCTAATCCTTTGTCCTTTCACCATTGATCTTTTGTTTTATAATTAGTATGTTGCTTCATTTCCACATTTGTGAATTTCCCAGATTTCCTTTGGTCATGATTTGTAGGTAATTCTGCTATGGTCTCATTTTGACTCACCCAAATCTAGGTTATATTTTAACATGTGAGTATTTTAGGGCGTGCTTTATGCACAGCAGGAATCTGTTCTGCTCCTTTGCTGTTTGTTAGCTCTAGTCAGTCTGCAGCATTGGCCTTCTGTCTAACTATGCTGTGCAGTTGAAGGTGAAGTGGTATAGTTTGTAACTATTTTTGCAAGATCTATAAAGTGTTTCCCCCATGTAATGGCATGCTCCTTGTCCTGCTGTCATACTTGCTTGGTCCTTGGGTTCTTGTGTATTCACTTTGCTCGTTGGAGAGCTGTGCAGAGGAGGCACATAGCTGCTGTTCTGTGACCTAATCTGCCTGTCAGAAGCAGCTTTGTCAGATGCTTTCATATGGCTCCTGTCTTCACCTCTTGTCCTTTCACTCAATCCCCATCGCTGAGGACTCAGAAGCCCTCATTCAGGCAGTTCCATCTGTGTTTCCTTTTGTTGACACCCAGTCTCTTCTTTACCTTGGAACCTGTCCACCGAGAGGACCTTCCTCAATTCAAGTTGACTTCTTTGCATTCTCTAGCTCCATTTCTTTCTTGCTCTAGGCATTTTTTGTGCTCCTACTCCTTTTTGTGTGTCCTACTCCTACTCTCACTTGTACCCCACTTCCTCCCCCGCTCTCATCTGATCGCCCGCCTATGGACTTAGTTACTCTCCCATTTGTCTTGAGGGGTTGTCTTAGCCACTTTTCCGTTTCTGTGATAAAACACCATGGCCAAGGCAACTGTCCTGGCTGGTATTGTGTGTCACAAGCTAGAGTTATCACAGAGAAGGGAGTCTCCCTTGAGGAAATGCCTCCATGAGATCCAGCTGTAAGGCATTTTCTCAATTAGTGATCAAGGTGGGCAGGGCCCATTGTGGGTGGTGCCATCCCTGGGCTGGTGGTCCTGGGTTCTATAAGAAAGCAAGCTGAGCAAGGCAGGGGAAGCAAGCCAGTAAAAAACATCTCTCCATGGTTTCTGCATCAGCTCCTGCTTCCTGACCTGCTTGAGTTCCTGTCCTGACTTTCCTTTGGTAATGAACAGCAATGTGGAAGTGTAAGCTGAATAAACCATTTTCCTCCCCAACTTGCTTCTTGATCATGATGTTTGTGTAGGAATAGAAACCCTGACTAAGACAGCAACTTTTAGCAGGAAGAGTTTATTTGGGTTTATATTTTCAAGGGCAAATAATGTTTCATAGTGGGAGGTGTGGAAGCCAACAGAGGGCATGGTGGCTGTCGCAGAAGCTGAGGGCTTATATCTTGAACAAAAATGGGAAGCAAAGGGAGAGAGGGGTTGAATGAGAGGAGCCTTTGAAACCTCAACACTTACCCAGTGACAAATGTCCACAAGTAAAACCACACTTCCAAACCATCACTGTCAACTGGGGACCAAGTGTTTGAATCTGTGAGCCTCTAGGGTTCATTCAATGCCTAGGGGATAACAAGAGGCTGGCTTTGTGGCCTCCTACCTGAACCTTCACAAGGCTGTGTTGCAGATGCACCTACTATGTGCTCTGTATTTTTGTAGTGGGTGAGGGAATAATGTCCACATATGTCTTGAATACTCATTGTATACTGGTTAGTCTTCGGGCCTGGTAGAAATGCCATGGCTGATAACTTAAAGAATATAACGATATAGGATTTGGTTAATTGCTGTGTTTTGTTAGAGTCTTTAATCCATTTCTATATAGTATAACTACTGAGAAGGTAATATTTACATCTGTCACTTATAACTAGTATTTTTATTATCATTATAGAGAGGTAGATTTTCAAAGGTTTGTTTGTTCCATCATTCCTAATTGAGAGGTCTAAAAACCTTGGGGATAAAATTTCAATTCCCTGGGAAGCATACTGGGCTCCTCAGGAGGAGACACTGACAATGGCCTTTAGTCAACAACTGCCCTGACTTAGGGAGGATAAGTCTGGAGCTGAGTCAGCTCCTGGGGTGACACCTACTGGAGGAAATAACAAGGCCAAAACTGAGTTGTTTTCCAAAGTTCTTCAAGGCATTATCAAATATAAATAAACTACCATAGCAACCAATAAAAATTGTACTAATGTCATTGCTTTGCCCCCTACCAATCGTATTAGGCTTTACCTAACCCTTCTGGAAAATTCCCCTAGCCCTTCATGAAATGGGACCTATGGGCCACTCAAGTCAAGTCCTTACCAATTTGATGAATGGTTCACCTCTGCATGCTGGTAATTTCCGCAGAATTACCTTTGCTTTTGCATACTATTTGAGTCTCAGGTCTTCCTTCACTAACACTATTGATTTTACCTGTTATGATCTATGGCTAGTAGCATATTCAGTATAATAGATAAGTGTGATAGTCTGAATGAGCCCCCATACCCCCAGGCTCGTGTGTTTGAGCTTGTTCTGCAGCTGATAGAACTGTTTGGGAGGGATTAGGAGGCATTGCCTTGTTGAAAGGAAGTATGTCACTCGGAGTGGGCTCTTGGACTTTTAAAAAGCCGTGTCACCTGTTCCTGGTGGCCCACAACTTTAATCCCAGTACTGTGGAGGCAGAGACAGGCAGATCTTTGAGAGGTTGAGGGCAGCTTCATTTACAGAACTAGTTATAGGATGGTCATGGTTACACAAAGAAACTCTGTTTTAAAAAACAAAACAAATAGACAAACAAAAAGCCTGTGCCATTCCAGTTAATCCAGTTCCCCTCTGCTTCCTGGCTAATGTCTCAACATGTAAGCTCTCAGCTCCTTCTGAAGCACAATGCTTCCCCGACTCCTGGCACATTTCCTGCCATGATGGTCATGGTCTCACCCTCTAAAACTGTAAGCAAGCTTTTAATTAACACTTTATTTTATAAGATGCTTTGGTGTTTTATTATGGCAGTAGAAAGTATCTAAGACAGTAAACAAAATATTTGCATTTCAGAGGTGCTTTTACATATTATAAATGATTGTGGTAGAAATATATGTAAGATAATAGCATTCTAGCTGGGTCTGGGGGCTCACACCATTAATCTCATCACTTAGGAGGCTAAAGCAAAGATACTGCAATGAGTTGGAGACCAAATAAGGCTGTGTACTGAGTTCCAGGGTACTGCTATACAGAGTAAGATGCTGTCATAAAAAATAAGCAAGATAGACATAATATTCCAAATATAAAAATATGTCTGGGAAATTAACTTTAAAAGAAAAATATCATATAGATTTTGCTAGGGGGTAAATTGTGAACGGCATGCAGTACTTAAGGTTTGGGGTCAAATGCTTACACATGCTGGGCTTTTTGATTGTGTAAGGAGGAGGAGTCTAAGGGCTGGAGACTGAGAACACTGTTTTTAAAACTATGCAGTTCCTAATTGTTTTGGAAATTTGCCTGTTTCCTCCTCATCTTTCATTGTACCACTGCATGGCTTTGGGAGTCAACAGAGGATGAGTCGAACACCAGAGTATTAGCAGATGAGATATTTTGTGTTAATCTCAGATAGGGAGCAGCCCAATTGATGACTACTTCTCTAATCTTGCCCTGTGTCCGATGATGCTGGGAAGGTTGCTGTCTGTGGACAAGTGGTACTCAGTATTTTGATGGTCATGGATCCACTTGAGAATCTTAATTTCTTTACCTTAGAAAAATATACACAGTGTACATGGTTACTAAATTTGTATTATTTATATAAATAATTTTCTGTATATGTATATATTTATATATAGCATGAATACTAGTGGATTTGACTTTAGGACCTTTGTGTAGTTGTAGTCTGACTTAACCTATTATGGTCTTACTACAGTCTTCTGCTTGTGAAATTCAAATGAAGAAGTCAGAATGCTTTCTACTGTACCTTTCTCTTACAAAATGGACTAAAGAACTTCCAAATTTGAGAAATTTGTGTCAAATTTCCTTCATTGTGAATTCTCATTTTCAGACACTCCTGGGTGATTTATTGCTCTCTTAACTGTAAAACTTTACTGAAATAATAGAGTTTAAATAGAGCAGTAATGTGTGCTTTCAGCTTCTCTTATTCTAAACTTATGGCTGCACATTACCTCCAGATGATCAACTTCCAATTCAAGGTCTTCTTCATTAGCAACCACAGTTGTTCTTTCTCTTTGGTTTCCAATATCCCAACACTTGCATTTTGAGATTGTCACTGGGTTTCTGTATAATCACAGGTTTTATCCAATTATAGCATTCTTTTTTTTTTTATTGGATTTTTTTTTACCAATTATAGCATTCTTGACCATCTTTTCTTCCTCTGAATTAGGTCTTACTCATGCAGTTATATTTCATACTATCCTGTAGCTCTTCTCCCTGGGGTGCAGAGGGACACTTTACATGAAAGTCAGTAAAACTTTCTTTATGTGATCTTAAGTAATTTATTCAAGGTTCACTATTGTCTAGTTATTTTCAGAAAATATAAACATTCTGATTTTTTGTTTTATTTACTAACAGTTTATTTTGTTTCAGGTTTAGTTAAGAAATCTTTCTGCTATATTATTTTTTATCATAAAGTTCTAAAATTTTGTCAGTGTAGGAGTCCTAAGTATAACACTGTGGTTTAGACCTGAACAATAGCATCTGGGTGCTTGTCAGTACAGCATGGTAAGTCAATCCATGGCATTATATTGACTAAGTATTAATAAGAGTATTCTATTGAGCCACGACTGGATTGTTTGGAATGTAAATGGAGCTGTTGATGGATCTGGTGACTGATGACTTACATTCCAATTAATCAATTGTTCCATCAGTTTCTTAATCAGATCAAATATCTCTTGAGTGCACATAGCTCTTTTAGTGGTATTAGCAGAAATGAATGCTTTAGAACCAATTTTCATCAATCTCCTATAAATGCCAATATCCTTTTCACTTGTATCTAAGTGATAACATTATAGTATACATGTTTGGAACACAGTACACTACCTCACTGTCCCTTATTGTGGGATAAGGGTAGGTAAGTGACACTGTCTCATCCACATTATCTCTATAGAAAGATTTGTCTCACCATCATTTAAAATTTTCATGCAGCCATTAAGCCATATAAATGATTTAAAAATCAAGTTTAATGACCAAAGATCTGATATTATAAATTCACAGTCAATGTCTATTTTTCTTTTCTAGGACATACATAGTAGCTCATTTCTTTCAGAGCTCTTGGATGTGTAAGCTGTTGCAAGTTGCCTGCTGCTGCTACAGGGTGACTTGTTATGCTGTGATAGCCTCAGGTTCCTCAGAGTCCCCTCACTTTATCATCCCTTGATTTGGCTCTCAATGTGTCACATATACTAGCTGATCTCAATTTGAGGTCATTAAATCTGTCCTTTCCTGTCAACTCTTGTCAATTATACAAAATAAAATCAAGTATTCATAAGTCTGTAATAGGATATAAGCAGACCAGTTTAATAATTCATTTTTACTGAGGTTTAACTAGTATCAGTTATAGCTAGTGCTTTCTGTTTTTTAAAAAAAATTGCTTGCTTGTTCTTAGTGTAAGACAGGCCACTCTGGCTACACTTCAGTCTTTGCTGTTGCCCTTTCCTCTAGCACATCAGTTACTGGAAGTCAGTCATTTTCATCCATCTTAGTCTGTACTTATATAACACAACACGGGCCTTTTATCTTCAGAGGTCTTAGATTGCAGTGTGCATTGTGCCTATAGTGTTGAGTGTGTTGGTTTTACTTTCATGTTAGAGATGGAAGACGTTTCAGAGCATCTCCTCTGTTCTTATTTGCAGAAAATAGAATCTAGTACATTGAGTTTTGTTGACTTTTTCATCAGAATATGTACTCACATTTAAGATGGAAAAAATCAACCTTAAGTAAACAATTGACTTTAGAATTACCTGATTCACATTTTTTCTTTTACTTATCTTTAGTTTTTCTAATCAGTACATGAAGAATATTTTCCTTTATATAATCCTTTTGACAGTGTACAACAGTTTGTTTACTCGATTATACATATAATCTTTCAAAGTGCATATACTCTGGTGAAGTTCTCTTATTGTAACATCAACTGATGAAGCACACTGTTGGAAAATCTTACAGCTCTTGATCTATAACCGTGCTTCAGAGTTGATTCTGATCTCAGATTTCCAGAGTCATTTGAGAGTGATAATGCCTATGCTATGATAATTAAAAGGATTAAAGAGAAAGTAGTGATGTGCTCTTTACCTGAAGACTTTAGAGAAGAGCCAGGCAAAGTTCATATTCAATAGGGGCATTGTGGGAAATACTAGAGAGCCTGACAGCCAGCTTTTTAAAGGTGGCAACAGCCCAGCCAGAAACTACTAAGAAAGTTCCTAGATCAGGCTTATCCTGTGCTAGAAACTGTATGCTTGTCCTAGGTTCTTAGGAACCACAAGAAGAGATTAGAACACACTCCGAAGTATTTTCCCAGAAACAAATAGCTCTTCAGCAGGGACAAAGTCAAATGTAGAATACTTTGTGATTTTATAGAAACAATGATGCTATTCTGCTGAAACCTGCCAGTGCAGTAGCTCACCCCCTCTCCCCCATACTCAAGCTTCTTGTCTTGAAACATTCTAAGTAAAGCACAAGCCACCCTTTCTTAGGGAGCTACTTCAAGGTCAATTGAATCCTAAGGACAGAAGTCTCTACTTGTGTTTTATTGCAACTGCAAGTGAGCAGGAATGGTAGACCGCACTGTCTGTATCCTCTGTTGCTGCTGCACTGGGTGTTGACTGAGTGGCTGCAGCCTCAGGGCAGAACAGAAGCTATCTTGGTGCCTCTGGACAAAAGGCTGATGCAGTCACTGTATGAGGTGGGGTCAGGTTCTGGTGAATGACATCAGCAAAGTAGAGACCCAGGCCTTCTGGCAGATAGTTTAGAAGAGAGGTGGGTAGAAGGAGCATGAAAATTAATAATGACTTTGAGAACATGCTGAGAGTAGGCATCTGGGAGGTGGAGTTGTCAATAGTATTCGTTAGGGAGGGAGGGAAGGGCACTGTGGGTTGAAGCAGATTGAGTATTTCTATGGGACTTAGGAGTTGTTTATAGGTATTTGTCATTTTATGATTAATACATAGAGTATAATAAAGTTTGTGTTTTTTGTAACTATTTTATAATTAAAGTCTAAAAGTAACTTGAAAGAATTCTCTGTGATTAAGCTATAACTTTGGTGATTATGTGTTTTTACTTTACTTTGCTTTCTGTGGCATTGGGGATTGAATGAAAGGCCAAAAGGCCTTTGCACATACTTGGCAAGTGCAGTGCCATAGGCTACATCTCTGTCTTTGAATTTATGTTTTTCATGTTTTATGTACTTCCTTCCTTTCATTGTTTAAGAATTGCTTTATTACATGCTTGTTGTAGTTTGTATTTAAATTATGGAAAGAATGCATGATTTTCAAATGAACATTGTAAGGTCTGAGCAGGAAAGTTCTAGTTCCTTCCTCTGTTCCCTTCTTTCCTTTATAGGTGCATTTTATGCATCTATGCTTGTACGTGTGTGTAACAATGCATAGGTATACACTTATATACATAGGTATGCTTTTACATAGAGCACAGAAACACATGTATGAACGCATAGATATCAATGGATGAATGGGACTGCATTGCATACATATAAAAGATACGTGCATACAGAAGCATGTATAAAAGTTTGCAAATGTGCATGTTTGTAGTTCTGTAACCTCAGATATGTGAACATACATGTATACTTCCTTTTTTTCTCTCCTCTTTACTCCTTACCCCTTTGTGTCAGTGTTTGTCAACTCCCCTTTCAAGCAAGCAGTTGCTGCTGCAAAAATACCACACTTTAAAATGCTGATTGCAAATGCATTGCCCTTTCTTATTCTTAAACTTCATCTTTTAATCTGCCAACCCTCAACAAGGCCTCCTGTAGCTCAGAGTGTCCGCAGACTCTCTATGTAGTGGAGGAAGTCCTTGAATTCCAGATCCTCTTGCCTCTGCCTCCCAGTTACTGACATTGCAAGTGTGTGCCACCATGCCTCAGACATGAGTTTCTCCCTCTCCTCTTCATTTCCCTCTCCTCCCTCCCTCAGTGTGTTTGTGCCCCATTTTCTCCATTTGACAATATCTCCTAGGTATCTTTTCATAATGTTGAGGTCTTTGTTCCTTTCGACATTTAAAATTGCTGCCTCTGCTGTTTTATTTAGTTATCTCTCTAGTCCTGGTACCAACCTTTCGTTATTATAAACTGCTGCAATGAGTAGTTCTATGTGTGTGTCATTTAGTGAATTTGTGTTTGCTGTTATCTCTAGGATCAATTCTCAGAAGAGGGATGATGAGTATGGTTTGGGGTAATTAGATTGCTGTGATTCAGATTTTTCCTCTTGTGAAATTTGATGGGTTTGTTATTATGTAATAGTACTTACTTGGGTATTAGCATTTTAGCTGTGCTTATATTACTGAACATTTTATGGTGGTCAATTAACATTTTATTAGCAAGGTAATGTCAGACTCTGAGATATTCTTGTATGTATCTTATTATCTTGTCATCATCAAAAGTAGAAATGATCTAGATAGCTTTCAGTAGTTGATATTAAACCTTACTAGGCATGGGCTGGGGTTGTAGCTCAGTGGTAAGACACCTGTCTAGTATGCTCAAGGCCCTGGTTTTGAGCTCTAGCATCATTCAAACACACAGAGATACTGTCATCACAGTTTTAACTACAACAAAAGTAAGGGCACCAAACATGACATAAGTGATTAAAAAATAGATTAGTGACTATCTTTTTTACAGATTTATTCTCTGAACCAAATTACGTCATCTAAAATGAAGGCTTTTTAAAGCTGTTTGTCCTTGGCACTGTTTGGATGAATCGTTTTCCAGGTCCCAAAGTGCCTAAATCTGCTTTGAAAATACTTATAACTCAGTAGAAACTTCCTTCAGCTCAGTTACAGATGGTGACATTTTCTCCTCTACCTCCAAGGTTCATGTTTTATCCGTACGGACCAGCTAGATGGTGAGACCGACTGGAAGCTGAAGGTGGCGGTGAGCTGCACACAACGGCTGCCAGCCCTAGGGGTGAGCACCACTGGGACACTGTACTCCTTTTTTTTTTTTTTTTTTTTTTTTTTTTTTTTTTTTTTTTTAGCAGTAGTAATGGGGTGATAAGGAAGTTTCTATTGATATTAGCTGACTAATTTGAACACATTAAGCCTGCAATTTGTCATTTCCTTATTCCTCAAGGTCATTAAAAATGATGTGGTTTTCTAGTACACAGACTATTTTAGGTAGTTTTGAATGTTCCTACTGATCGGACATTTAGGCTGTCTAAATTTTTATCTGTCTTAAAATTTCTCAGTTAAGTAATCCATAAAGCTGGGACAAACAGGAGAATCTGTTGCTGGGGATTGTTACTCACTTGGTAGCAGGTTAAAGTATTCTGGGCGAATAGAACTCAAACCTTGACTGAGCCTAGCCCTTGAGCTAAGTTTTGTGCCTGCAGTTTTTCCTTCTGAGGACAGAAGACTTTGATTTGGAGGAAGTGAGTGCTGCTATGTTTCTTATGCTGAGGGAAGGGAAGAGAGTTTCAGACCACACTTACAACAGTTACTGAGTGGGTTCCCTGTCACTACCCAGGAAAGCTGCAGGGAGAGATTAGAGACAACAAGGTCATAGATGCTTGTGGATTCCATGATTTCTAAAGCAGCTTTCATAGATGTCAAGAATCTCTTCTGCTAGTATTTTCCCTCTCTCCCTTCTCTTCCCTCTGTCCATCTTACTTACTTTAAAATTTAAAAAAAAGCCTACAGTTATAGTCGTTGTTGTTTATGTGGTGTTTATATTTTTGTTTTTATTTATATACAACACCATTCTAAACACAAGCAGATTTGCTTTCTTACATAATTTGCTGTCCTTCTGTGACCAGAAGGATTGTAATTGTCATGAGGAGAAAGGCTTCTGGGGGGAGAATAGCTGCTAACTACATACCTTAGACTCTTACAGTATATCGTGTCTTTGGCAGCAGGTGCTTTCTCCTTTGTGTGTTGGACTATAGAAGTTCAATGTCTGAGACTTGGGCAAATTTTACTTTTCTGAGTATTTTAGTATTGCCTATATTTAAGGTCATTTCTAAATTAGGATTTGTTCTTTATATTATTTTTTTTATACCTTTGCCAGACCTGTTGGACCTTGGCCTGGTTTTCTTATTCCTTCCCATATGATATATTGTCTTGTAGTCACTGGCATGTCCTCCTCCTCTGTGATTTTTTACTCCAGTATGTTAAAACTGGAAAACACCTTTTTACCTCTGGTACCAGAAAAATGACCTGGGCCCATGTGAGACACATGTAGTTTCTGGTCTTCAGTTGGAGTTACCATGTGCAGTTCACCAGCCAGCTTCTGCTGATCTATTATAGAGGGAAAAAGGGAAATCTTGCATTTTTAACTTAGTTGTAAAATGTAAACATTGAGAGAAGGCATGTAAATCACATCTTCCTCCTTTAAACAAAGTCTTAGAATTATGAGGTAATAACAATCTTAATGATTTTATATTTATCATCTTAAGTCATCATAGAGTTCTGGCCAAACACATGTAATTAGACACATAAAATCAGTGGAAATTTTCTATTATAAGATCTATCATAAAATACAGATGAAAAGACCTTGCCTGGGTAGAGAATATGGATGACAGTTCATTGTCTTAATCTTGATTATGTAATGACTAGCCCTCCATCCTTCTGTACTAGAAATATGTCTGTCTTAGTCCTTTGATCTTCCTCACCTTTGCCATTTCTTGTTGGTGTGTGTCATTGAAAAGCATGTGATGCTCATGTGTGCAGTATTCTCTAAACTGATAGAGAACAGGAATAAAGTGTAGATCCTTTTCTTAGGTAGATGGAAATATTACTTGTTTTATTTTTATATAGCCTATAGTCATCCTCCATTCCGAAGAGTTTATGTTGATTAAGTTTTTCCATACAATATATTTTGATTTTTTTCCCTTTTCTTAACTCCTTGTAGATGCTCCCAACATCTCTACCCTCCCAACTGCATGTTCCTCCTCTCTCTTTCTCAAAACAAAAAACCCAAAAATAAAAATTAAGCAAAAAACTAATAATAATAATAATAAAACAATCACCAAAACTAAAAGCCTACAGATAACAAACAACCCTCTGAAGGGGAAAAAAAGCAAAAAAAAAAAAAAAACCACCAAAAAAATTAACCGTGCAGTATATTTTGTTTGCCAACTGCTTCTGGGCCTTATGAGGCCTGCCCAGTGACACTGCATTGAAGAAACCTGATTTTTCCCTTTCTATTATGAGATGAAAATATCTCATTTAAGATTGAATGCTTCAAAGTTTCGTATTCTCTGCACATTGTCCAGTTCTGAGTCTCTGTGTTCTCCAAGAAGAAACGTTCCTGATATGAATTCAGTGAGCCACTGATCTGTGGGTATATCAGCATGTCATTAGGAGTCTTTATTGCTATGTTCCTTTAGCATAGCTTTTCCCCATGACCTGACTAGTCTCAGTTTTTTGACCACTTTCACAGTGTCTGGTATGGGCTTATAGAGTAGGCATAGAATAGGCCTTCAATCTGATAGAAAATGTGGTTGGTTACTCCCATAACATTTATGTCACTATTGTACCATGTGTCTTGCTATCAGGTTGCTGTTTTGTCAGGGTTTAAGAATCACCAAAAAATCATATCCCAGACTCAATTAGTATGCAGAAGCAAAGAGCATTTATTCAGCTGAATTTTCTGCATGCAGGGGTCTCCCCATTTGGGAATGGAGACCCCTAATGGGCTCTCAGGCCCAGCTTTTATTGTCAGTTAGGGGAATTCCAGGGAGGAGTATGTGCCCTTTTAACTTGATTGGTTAGCTCTATCTCTAGGAGTCTAATGATTCTACAATTGGTTAGGCTCTATAGACCTCCCTGTGGGTCACTTATTCATTCTAGCTACCTATTCTTACTTCAGATCAGATGACAAAGTGTCCTCAGATTGTCTTCCTGTGGCTATAGTTGGTTGATCACAGGTTCCTGGATCTGGGTTCTCATTTCTGGGAAACAGAAACTTAGTAGTCTCCCAAACTGCCCTTTACAACCTGTCATGGAGTCAACCTGGCTTTAGCTAACTCAGTCCTCTCAGTTCTATCTAGGTCACAGGGTTTGTAGATGGGTGACACTGGTGATTAATTTTTACCTCCAGTAGCATGCAGAGTACCTTGCAGCCCCATGAATGTCAGTAGGAGTGAAGTTTCTAGTTGGACATTCGCTCAATTCCTCTATGTTTGATGACATAAATAAGTGGTGTGTTCAGTAGGTGGGCCTTACTGTCAGGATAGAGAGTAGCCAATAGCCAGTGGTGTTTAAACTTGTTTTTGATACTTGGCACCCATGTAAAAAGCCAGGCCTGCACTTACAATCTATGTGCCGGGAAGATAGATGCAGGCAGAGCCCTTGGACTCAACTTAAAGACACTTTTTCCAAAAACAGAGAACAACTACTAAGGAACAACATTAAATCTCTAACCTCAAAATGTGTGTCCTTTTCCCACCTTATTCAGAATCAAACATGTAATGTGACACATCATCCTCACCCTGCAGTTGAGGACCAGAAGTGCATTTTACTTTCTGTCTTGGTGTTAATGTATCTTTTATTCTCCTGATTTGTCATCTCCCAGGCTCACTGCTTCTGTCTGTTAACCTAGGTCTAGTCTTGGAAGCTTCTAGCCTCCATACAATCCCATCTAGGCCTAGAATGTTTTCAGCCTCTGAGACTTACTGCTTAATAAGCTCAACCCTTCCTAGTTTTTCCTGCTCTCTGGCTGACTGTTTTAACATAGCTGTTCTGGTTCAAACTCCTCTCTAAGATGACTGATTCAATTTGGCTTTTCTCTCTCAGCCTCTCCTAAATTGGTCTGCTTGGCCTCATACTAACTTTGGCAATATGTTCTAATTTTCTGGCTCCTCTTCATTCTCTGGCTTGTTCTGTCTTCACCCGTGTCTAGCTTGTTCTTTCTTCATCCTGTATCTGTAAAACTCTTGATAAAACTGCCTCCTCTGTCTTTCTGCATTGCTCCCTCAAGTAGATTCCTTTTCCTCTGTGTTCTCATGAGAGTTGGGCATATCCTGTTCTGTCAAATCTTTGTCTGATGTATCACTTTGTCTGACACTCAATTAGATATCTCTTTCAGACATGGGGGCTTCCTTCTCCAAACTAATTTTACCTTCATTGTTTGGGATTAAAGGTGTGTACTAAGGGTGTGTTTTTGTATCCTAGCCAAAGGGCCTAAAGGTGGGTGCTAAGACTGGGCTACACCACAACTAGAAACTATTCTTTTCAGTAAATAACACAATCTCAGGATTCAGAGTATGACCAAATATCCTGTAACAGTCTGCTATAGTATCCAGTTATTCATGGATGTTGTTGATCAGGGTGAGAAAGTTTTTGCTCAGAGACTTGAGAAACTGCTGACAAGACCGCTCTATATAAGGGTAAAACCAGAGGCATCTAGCAGAGTCAGGAGCAGAGAAAGAAAGTAACAGACTGGATATGGCCAGGGTTAGGGAAGCAGGAGAGAGGGGGAGAACAGTGGGGATGGCAAGATAGCAGGAGCTAGAGAATAAGCAGGAGATAGAGCATAGCAGGAGAGCATAAGAGAGACTAGTTAGAGTTGCCAGATTCTAAGAAGGATGAGTAGCTACAAGAAGCCCAGGAGCTGGAGTGAGTTTAAGGTCAGGGAGAAGGTGAGAAGGTCATGGACTCTGAAATTAGAACAGTTCTTTGGGATACTGAGGGAGTCTGAGGCCAGCATGAGCTTGATCACAACAGCAGGTAGTCCTATGTCCCTTTTGCCAGAGCAAAGAGAAATGGTTTCTTTTTGCAGCTGGGAACCTGTTTCACAAGTTCCTGAGGAATGCTGCTTTTATCTTCAGTCCATAAATCCTCCTACAGTTCAGTTTTAGCTCTTTTCTAAATAGTTGGATAGCCTGAGGCCTAATAAATGGGTAATAAATGGGTGTTACTTTTTTGAGGCTTTTCTGTATCTTTCTATGATCCTATGTTTTTTCTTTTATTAACATATTAATACATAATATTGCCTGGCTTTATACTGACTTTGTTGTCGTGCCCCCCATAAAATGGAATAAATCCCATTTTCTCCTGGTGGATATCTTTTTCATATATTGTAGCATTTGACTTCTGTGTATTTGCCTGGGAGTAAGGGGAGACTATGTGTGTATGTACACATATATCAAAGGATATTGATTTGTACTGATTTATTTAATGTCTTTTATTTGATAATAAGGGATAGGGTGCTCATAAAATATTTTGTAGAGTCTTCTTGCCTCTTGTATTTTTAAAATAGTTGGCATCAGAAAAATGTTACATACATATTTCTCCTAATTACATCTAAGTTGAAAACAGGCCTTTGTTTCTTGAGGCTTGTCTTGTTAGAAGGGGCCAACAAGAAGACTGTACTTGCCCAGGCCAGGTACCCCTGTCTGTGTCAGAGGCTTCTTCTCTATTCTCTCCTCTGACTTTTTTCTTAGGGGCCATTCCTTCAGAAAATAGATCAGGATGATTTTCCTCTGACGTTAATAGCAATATATCCATTGAACATGCGGTGAGTGATAAAATAGAAGAATCTGCCCCATGAATTATCCTTGGCATCTCACATTTAGGAGAGTATGCCATGTCTACGGTCTTCCCAGAAGGACATTTAAGTAATAGTGTGTTTGGGGTTGGTTTTGAATGTAAGATTTTACAAATGTTTCTTAATTGTCTGTTTTTGAGATAGAGTTTTAGTATGTGACCTAGGCTAGCCTTAAACTTGAAATACTCTCCCTCTAGGCCTCCAGGGCTAGGATTACAGACATGCCCTATCATGCCTGGTGTATGTTAGGCTGTACATAGATGTCTGTAACCTCAGCTACTTGGAGACTGAGGCAGTAGAATTACAAATTCATGTCCCACCCCAGCTACATAATAAACTCAAGATCATCTTGGCTAGCAATATGAATTCTGTCTAAAAATAAAAAAATAGAAAGAGGCCAGGCTATAGCCCAGTGTTGAGTGCCTAAAATGCTTACCTAGTACTTAGATGCCCTGCTCTCAGGTAATTCCAATACTCACAACATCCAATGAGAATATGTGTTTTTGACTTTTATATACATACTCATGTTTTCTTTTCTTTTCTTTTCTTTTTTTTGTTTTTGTTTTTGGTTTTTTGAGACAGGGTTTCTCTGTGTAGCCCTGGCTGTCCTGGAACTCACTCTGTAGACCAGGCTGGCCTCGAACACAGAAATCCGCCTGCCTCTGCCTCCCAAGTGCTGCGATTAAAGGCGTGCACCACCACCGCCCAGCACATATTTATGTTTGTATATATAGTAATTGCTATTGGTAGTTTGTTGTATGGCCTACCAGTATCTTAAAGTTTTTGTCTTTTTTTTTTTTATGTTTTTTTTTAAAGTAGATACTGTTCTTTGTTTCATGCCTAGACTATTCCTACTTCTATAGTCTACATTATTTTGAAGCAATTTCTATCTTCCATAATAAACCTCTACTCTGTCTGGTGTCTGTATAAAATGTAGCTTTCACCTCAGTGGTAGTAAGAGATAGGTTATTTTCTGGAGCTAAAATTGAGTGACCATGGCCTAAGAGCATAGATTCAGACTGATCAATTTTATGGGCCAGAGTGAGTGCTTTAGCAGACCCACCCCTCCCCCTGAGGTACCAGCTGTAGGACAGCTATACGACAGGTCTAGTATAAAACGAAGTTTATTCTGGGGCATGAGAAGGGAGATTGAGAAGGGAGTAGAGGCAGGGAAAAAGAGGAGACAGAGAAAGACAAAGATGAGGGGGCAGGGAACACATAGAGAGACAGAGGGGGAGGAGGGGAGAGGACAGAAAGGGAAGAAGAATGAGGGGTGGGGAGGGGGTCAGAGAGAGCTAACTGGAGGCCAGTCTCTTTATAGCAAACCTGGCTCTTACCTGGCTGTTGCTAGGTAACTGTTGGGTGGGGCCTAGAAGAAATGCTAACACAGACTATGTAAATTCTATGTTCTACTGTGGTAAGAGTTTCATGAATTTTAAAAACCTTTTACATTCATTTCATGTGTGTCTGTGTTTGTGTTGGCAGGTGTGTGCCACAGTGCACATGTGGGGGTCAGAGGACACTTTGTGGTACTAGTTCTCTCTCTACCATGTAGATTTCAGGGATCAAAGGGAGATCATTAAGAAAGCGCCTTTTCCCACTGAGCCATCTTACTAACTCTCCTGAAAATTTTCTTCTTTTTTTTCTTTTTCTTCCTTTCTCTTCTCTTTCTTTTGGCATAAATCAAGGTATGTTTAATACATTGATGGGAATATCAGGTAGTAGTTGGGTTGCAGAAACACGAGGCTATCACTGTTACAGCATAGATGACAACTCAGTCTTTGAGCAGTGGAAGCTAGTGATCTGTTAATCTATTTATAGATGATTTACCCAGTGATCACACGATATTTACAGGTCAGTGTTAGGTGAGCAGTGAATGACCGCTGGGGGAGGACAAAGGTAACTCAAGATAATTTAGTGTTGGATCTGCAGCATTAGTTAGGAAACTATAATCATAGATGTTCGAATCAGTCAGCATCAATTTCGGGTGAATTTCTGAGTGAGAAATCAAAATTAAACAACCATGTTAGCCACCTGCACCAGTATTGTTGTTCTCTTAACAAACTTATTTTTTTTTCTGCAAACTTAAGATTGTTCCCAATTGGTTCTATGGTTTCCAATCTTCCCCATTCACAGCCAGATGAGCCTGTTCCCTAGACCTTGACCCAGTGCATGCTGCGAAGAAGACCTTCAGCCTGTCCTTTCACCAATAGCTTCATTGCTGTATATAAATGTACTGGATTGTGTGGGGGCCAACACTAGCCTGTTCTCCTGGTTGTTGTTTGGTTTCCTGGTGTGCCCTAATGCTCCTTCTTGACAGCTCTTGTCTGTCATTTTAATCATTTCAAGTATTTGTCAGTAGTGAAGTCAGAAGGTCACTAGCAATTATAATGCTGCAGTTACTGAAATATTCCACACTGGTTCTTGAATGTCCAGGGCCCCACAGATGATGAAGCCACCAGTGTACTTCAGAGTGAGCTCAGCCAATCAGCTCCTTTCCCACTCTCACATTGACTGGCAGTCCTTTCATTCCTTTTTCTCAGTCCTTTTCTGTACTTGCCCTCTATTCCAGTGTTTTCCATTTTTACTTTGTTTTATGGTGGAAAATAAGATTGTGCTGTTATCTTAAATGCAGTACAACCATGTTCTTACTCTCATTCATACTTTGTTAGAGTGACTCCATCTGGACAAGTGAGAAGGCTACAAGAGTGATTGCTGCCGAGTCTTCTGACCAGGGGTCAATCCCTGTGGTCCTCCAAGTGAAGAGAGAGCTGAGGCCCCCAGACTTTTCTGACCCCACAGTTGTGCTGTGGCATGTGTATTCTGGAACGCACACAATAAAGAAATGTAAACATGAAAAAAAAAAACTTAGCAGAGGAAAAAATAACAGAGAGTCCTATCTATTGTTAATTTCTTGATATTTTTGCTAAGAGTAACAGAAAAGAAAATACAGAGTTTGAAAGAAACTCGAAACTTAGTTAAACAAAAAATCTGCTGCTGGTGATTCAGCTCCAGAATTTTGGAAGAATAAATTAGCAGTAGAAGATTATCAACCTGGGGGCTCACAGCTTGTGCCCCAGTCAGCTCCTGCCACCTGTCCTTTATAATAAGCCAATTCAAAGAGCCAGGTTAAAGTGCAAAGCAGAAAAGGGAGATTTGCTTAATGCACCACACTGAGGAGAGGGACAGGGTTATCCAGGAACCCCTTAGGTCCATCTTTTGGGTTCTGAAGTGAGATAAATGTTTAAGTAGAGGGCTAAGGACCAACTGTCTAAGCAATCCCTGTGAAGGTATGGTTCCTTTACCACTGTTGACACGGCATTGCCTGGGTGTGGTTGGTCGCATCCTGTTAGGTGGTCAGTCGCACAGGGTGTTAACAGTGAAATCCTCTCTGCCCAATACTCTTTCCTTCTTTCAGCATGAGATTCCTATAGAAGTTCCCATTTCTTTTGGTGTTTATTGTTTTAATACGTTGATAGTCTGGTCTAGAGATACAACTGTGTCTTTAGTTAAGCGCTGCCAGGCCCTGTGAGGTGGAGGTGGGTGAAAGTAGAGAATGGAACTAGAGAAATGTGGAGGTAGAGGAGGGTACAGGTGAAGGGGAGCAGAGCTGAAGGAAGGTTGAGTTGGAGGATGGGGATGGGGGTAGAGGTACAGGAAGGTTGAATAGAGAAAACTGGAGCTAGGAGGTGGAGGAGCAGGGTAGGAGTGCAGTGCTGTGTATCTTCATGTGATGGGAAGCATAGGTGGATATGTAAATCAAAACATTCAGTTGTTTATTTTAATTACATGTATAATTCCATGCTAGTGAGATAGTTTTAAAAATTAGTATACTATTTTATGTCTAACTTTGACTGACTTCTCTTTTTATCACCATAGGAAGTCATGCTTTATTATATTCAGTATTAGGATGATATTCCCTTCATTTTTATTAATGGAAAATATATATGATAATTTATATTTAAAAGGTATATGTTTCATATAATGCAGTATTTAAAGAGGTAGACTTTGCTTATAATGGTGTTTTCAAATTTTATGCCAAATATGGTTTGATAGGAAGTACGAATAGTTATTTGAGTGAAACAATTGTGTAATTCATGAAGTCACTTTAATTTTTTATTTGGTCATACACTAACAAGAATATTTCCTAGAAAAGAACTGAACTTCCTATGCATGGACCATGATAAAGCTGAACACATTTTTCTGTTCCATAGCAAAGAAAGTTCTGATCTTATTGTGGACAGGCAGTTTAGTTTGTCATCATTTCATAGCTAAAACAATGGCATAGCTGTCACTTGTTTTAACTCCTGTGTCTGTGAGTGATGGATTTGGAAAAACTTTGTATCATATTGCCAGTAATGTCCCTGTATATCCTGGCAGTGTGGGAAAGGGTAGGTGAACCTGTTTGTGCTATAGCTTTTTTTTTTTTTTCCTGAGCTGTTAATGTGGTCAGAGCACGGGGCTTGGGAGTCCTGTGACTGAGGTTGCACTGCCGTACTGCAATCCCATATGTGGTTTCTGCAGACACTGTAGACATTTGGGAAATATGCTTCTGGCTTTTGTGATCAAGCAAATTTATTAACAACCATGAGGCCCCAGCAATTTTCAATAAATCATGACTTGCTGATTTATTTCAAAAGATCTATATAGCAGTAAACAATACCATTTACATTTAATTAGTTTTATTGAACAAGAGGCAATTTTATTTGTAATGAAACACATGTTATGATTAAGGATGTATTTTAATGACCTTTAAGTAATGCGAACAAATGTTGCCCTTGACCTAATAGCAGAGGCTTTCCTACATTATTGAAAACTTGAGAATGATTTTTAAATTATCGTGAAACACTTCAAATGACACTCTCATTATTGTGTCATTATTCAGTCATTTGATGTCTGATGTAGTAAATGAAACACACTCTTGTAAATGCTCGTGTGCATGTGGAAATGAGAACTGTTGCAGCTTGTTCTTCATTCCCCTGTATCAGGAGGTGCTGTGTGGCATGGAAACTTCATGTGTTGACAGTTAGTATGACCATGTTTGCTCAGTTAGCAGATTGATGCTCGTTTTTATTTTCTGTATTCCAGGACCTTTTTTCTATCAGTGCCTATGTTTATGCTCAGAAGCCACAACTGGATATTCATAGTTTTGAAGGAACATTTACCAGGGTAAGGTAAATAGTTAATATAAAGATTTTCATTATTTGTAGAAGTTAAAGGTAATGGGCCTTTGTTTAGAGGCAACTGTTGCGGGAAATATTTAAAATGAATACAGCATGGTTCCTGTGCTACTGCCTGCACCAGTGGGTCACATGCTACCAGAGCTCCAAAATCTCTCCACCCAGCTCACCAATGCCAGTGCTTCAAATCCCCCACTGCCTTTGTGGTGCACATCAGGCAAACCCACTCTTTGCCGCCATACCTTTCTCTCTTGAATTTAGTTGCTGCAAGAAGAAAAATGCCACACAAACTTAGTGCAGAAACAATGGTAACTCATTCTCTGGGCACAACAAGTAGACTGCTAATGTTGGGTCTGTATGAAATCTGATTTCTCTGGTGGCAGATCCTGGCGGGTCCATCACTAAACCAGGAGACACGCGAAGCTGCATCTTGCCCCTCTTCTATCCCTCATCCAAAAGCCCCCGCTCTCTCCTCTTTCTCCCTTCTCCTGTCCAACCTGGAAGTCCCTCCTACTTGCCTAGTGATTGGCTCCTTTATTCATTAGGGGATGGTTCACAAGTCACCTGAGTAGTGACCCACTCCTTGTCCACAGCCCCTCCCAGGAGAGCAGAATTTATATCAAAATACAAACAGCTCCAAGTCCATCCACAACAGAAAACAGTTCAGTCTAGACTACACAGAGATCATTGTCACTTATAAAACTATCTGCAATATTGAATTATTTGACACTTAATCTACAAGTGGGAGAGTGCGCGTTGAGAACATCTATGAGGCATTCAGCACCCACGGGAGGTGGATATCATGTTGCGGCTGTGTATGTTTATGTGTGCTGCAGAGCTACATGCTAAGATGTACATGGAAACATAGGAAGAAGTATGTGCACGTGATGCTCTATGGTCTTTCTGTGCTTTTTCAAAATTATTATGAGAAACTCAACATTCTTATAAAAAACATTTTAGCATATAAGAAAAACTGTCACTTTAGGAGTCACGTAATATAAAAATTAATCGAACCTTAATTACAGATCTTAGAGAGTATTTGCATTCTTTTTTTTTTCATCTCTGTTTGTCTTCTCTGGTCTGCATTGCTTACGGCTTCCTGAATGTTGGGAATTCAGGAATTCCTAGACAGTTTTTTGCAGATCTCAAGGTCAGAGAGTAAGAATGGGCTGTTCGAAGCCTGAGGGGTGAGTGTGTAGATGTGGGGAGACGTGTTGAAGTGGTAATGGATCCAGTCTCAGTGGAAGAAGCTGTGTGAGAACCTTCAGCTTAGAAGAGAAGTGGTGGTGTTGGTGAGTTTAAGCAGTTACTTTAGATTTCCTGTTGACGAGAGTCGTAGAGGCTACTGTTATCCCATGAGTAAACTTGGTTTGATAATTACTCAGGTTGCTGCCTCTTGAAGTAGTGTAAAATTCAAAATAGCAGTGTCAGTGCCAGGCTATGAGACTTGGTGGCGTGTCATCTTGGGGCACTGATGTTAGAGATGCCTTGCTCCCTGAATAGGGCCTTTTTTCAGATAGGATCACATGTCCACTAGATGGATTTGGTGAGTGTAGCTCTTTAATCATCAAGGAACTTTTGGAAACTATCAGGGATGGCTCTTTGGGAAACATTGAGGCAAAAATTTCCTACTTAAAGGCATGGTGTCTCTAGGAAGCTTAGTGAAGGGAAATTGACCATTCTGAAGCAACAGTGTAGCACTTGAGAGAGTCAAATCAACCCCATGCCAGTCCCTAAGAGAGAGACTCAAGTTCCTACAGTGTTGAGGCTGCCTTGTGAACTGAGAATGGATTCCAGTTCCCATCATGAGAATGAAATCTCCTCTATGTGTCTGGTTCAAAGAAACAACACACAACAGTTATTTTGAACAGAAAGAACTGTACTGCATATGAAAGAAGAAATGAAATTATAATTTTAGGTTTTTATAATCACCATTGAAATTTGTATTTATTATCAGTTGGGTAGAGCAGACAGACATGTTTCTTTTCTAATGCTGTAGATACCTGAAATGTAAGTAGAACATGACTAATTTCCAGTTTTGTTTTGTTGTTTTCTCCCTGAACAGGAAGACAGTGATCCTCCCGTGCATGAGAGTCTCAGCATAGAAAACACTCTGTGGGCCAGCACTGTTGTTGCATCAGGTGAGGAGAGAGAAGTTCCCTTCAGGAACCAAGTTCACATACACAGTATGTCAGTGTGGTTTGGGTACTCTAAAGCAGCTTTCCTCAGCTTCCCTGAGGGATTTAGCAACAGCTGATTGAGAAGCCAGGAGAGAGTCTTGAGAGTTTGTGAGGAGGCCTCGGCTTCTATTCACTCACGGCAAAGCAAGGCCAGAAGCATGAGAGTGGGGTACAGCCACTGTGAGGGATGGAGCAAGGGCCATGTTTCTGTGTTTGACATTTATTGCTTGTACACAACAGAGTCATTTTCTCAGAGTGTGAGGGATGTCACAGGAGGGTCGGGGAGGCTAGTAATAATTTTTGATGGTTCTTACCTATTTTTTGTCCAGCTGACAAGACCTAGAAGAGACTGGCTGTGCTAGCTGTAGGAGAGTAAAGGGTTAAATGGAGACAGACAAGCCAAGAGAGAGAGAGAGAAGTGGCAAGGACTTCAGAAGTACAGATGATTCTGAGTGGTTTTGAGGGAAATTGGAAGAAGGTGGAATATTTCTTGTGATTAAAGAGGAAGTTACTTAAGTTCACAGTTCTGCAAATAAATTTCTATGGGGTGTATTAGAAGTACAGAGTTTACTACCAGGTCAGAAGTCAGTTGATGCCAATGACAACATTAAGAAGGAATCTCTGAAGAAGCTAGTTGATCTCAAGGAAGTTACCAGACATGAAGCTCAGTGTCCAGATTGTCTGTGTCCTGATTATGGCATAGGGGTGCTATCCCTTCTTTTCTAGAACCCGCCTATTTACTCAGCAGTTTTGAATAGGAGTCACTTTCTCAGTCTGGGACAGTGTAGAATGAGGCAGGAATGGAACCTATCCGTGGCTAAGATGGATAGAAAAGACGTTAAGGAAATGGTCCAGATAATTTTAGCTACGCTTAAGTACCACAAAAAGTTCCGTGTCCTGTGAAAGTATGTGAGCCAAGGACCTTACAGACATGGTGTAGGAAAGGCTTCGATGTAGAAGAGATGTTTAAAATGGATTAAAGAAATACATATGTGGCAGGGCAGTTGTGGTGGACACCCTTAATCCCAGCACTTAGGAGGCATAGCTCTGTGAGTTTGAGGACAGCCTGGTCTACAGAGCAAGCTCCAGAACAGCTGAGGCCCTGTTACACAGGAAAACCCTATCTTGAAAAATCAAAAAGAAAGGAGGAGAGAGAGGGAGGAAGGGAGGGAGGGAGGGAGGGAGGGAGGGAGAGAGAGAGAGAGAGAGAGAGAGAGAGAGAGAGAGATTGACATTGATTGATCCCAAGTGTGATGGCTGACAGGACAGTTGTGGGTCTATTCCCACCAAAACAGCTAGGAGAAGGCCTAGTACTGAAAAGTCATGGTGCCCTAAAAAAGGCTTAGGTACCAGTGTGCCTGACACTGTGTGTGTGTGTGTGTGTGTGTGTGTATGTGTGTATGTACGCGCATGTGTGTGTTGGGGGAGGGGGATGTTAGTCAGGAAGGTAGTTCAGTTATGCTTTGTTTAAATGGATCCTGTTTACATCACAGTCCTAGAAAACTACAGATATTCATTCATCCTTTAGTGATAAGATAGGACAATTTTATTACAATGTTTCACACTTTAAAATAAAGCATGGAGGGGCAGATTGTGAGAATCTTGAAGTGCTCACTTCTGTGAGGTGTTTTATGGTTTGATATGCACATATATTTATAAGATTGTAGGTAGAAAAGCAAAGATGTTTGTCCATGAAGATATCTCAGAGGTGGGAATACTGGGTCCTCTGCTGTGGGGACCAGAGGCTCAGGGACTTTGAATTCAGCTTAGGAAAGGTAAAGCATTCTTGGAAGATTTCACCTGCCCTTAGACTTTCCTGACCCCTACAGACCCACGAGCCATGTACCTGTGAGGTTATGGCACTCTTGCTTGTGTTCCTCAAATGAAGGGTACACCTCAATACCCTGTGTGCCCAGGCATGGAGCTGTGTAGCATCCACCCCAGGGTCAGTTTATAAGAGAGCATCTGCACTAGGGGACATGTAAGGACCTGTTATTATGGCAGAATTTTAATTTTTCTGTCATTGAGCATTTTATTTATGATGTTAAATTAAGTGTTATTAAGAGATTAAAAGATTGTCTTTTAAATACAAATTTTTCTTCATGTTTTGTTTTTTGTTTCTGTTTTAAATATGTGTTAGACTGTTGATACCACATCCCAGTACTATTGATTTGTGGCCTTTCTCCTAAGAACTTCCTGGACATAGTTTTTTTGTTTGACTTTAGATTTCAGGATGACCTTGGCATGTAGTAGCTAAGTACTTAAGAACTTCTCCTGCAGAAGTACTAACATGGGCATCATACTGCCTGTCTCTTGTAGCACTGGTTTTGATGGGTACTTGATCCTCTCAGAAGATGTTCTAGAGTAGTGGTTCTCAGCCTTCCCCACATGGAAACCCTGTAATACAGTAACCCTGCATGTGTAGTGGCCCCCAACCATAAAATTATTTTTATTGCTACTACACAACTGTAATTTTGCTACTGTTATAAATTATAACGTCAATTTTGGGGGGGATAGAGATTTGCGAAAGGGGCTGTAAACCATGGGTTGAGAACCAGTGTTTTAGACAGTTCACTTAGAAAAGAATATCGATATATCTTTCATGTTCACATATGTCTGGGTATTTAAAAATATAGCATTTTCTTTCATTTTAAATATTTTAAAGGATGTTTTATCTTTATTTAAAAACTTAGGAGTGTTGCAAGTCTAAACCTACCAAGGATAATCTGAGGGTTCTGACCTCTTCTCTAACCGATCACAAGCTTAGAGTTCTTTTTAAGTAAACTGAGGATGGAACCTTTTAAAAAATAGATTATAATTACATACCTCCCCCTTCTCTTTCTTCCCTTTTACATGCTTCCATGTGTTTACTCCTCTTCACCTTTCACATCCATGTCTTCCTTTCCTTCCTTGTTGTTCCACATATATGTATTTGTATGTTACACATACATACACAAATATATGTATGTTCCTAAATATTAATACAACCTGCTTATATTATCCATATAATAGTGTGTGTGTGTGTGTATATCTGTCTGTCTGTCTGTCTGTCTGTCTGTGCGTGCGTGTGTATGTTTTCAGGGCTGCCCTTTGGTGTTGGATAAATAACTGGTGTACACTTTTCTGACTCAACTTCTGCTCTTGGCTTTCCTTATTGTCCACTGTTCTTTGTCTATGGTTTAGGCCTTGTGATCCTTCCTACTAGAGTGTCTGTTTTGGTGTCGTCCTTGTTTATTTGTGTTTAGGCAGCCATGTCAATGAGACTTCATGGCATTTATATAAGCTGTATTGTCTTTCTTGTCTCCCATGGCCTAGCACATAGTACGAGTTGTGCCACTGCACCCCATTTCTAGGTCTAGAGTAGCTCTTAGAATGAAATTATTTCTGATCTTTTTTGTCATTTAGTTTTAAAAGTGTGGGACTCCGTGTCAGTGTACAGATTCCATTAAAAAGTAGGTCAGGTCCTCACATGGAGTTGTCCTAAACCTAGAAGCAAACCTTCTGAATCAGTGTGTGAGAATGTGTGTGTGCAGATTGAATTGTCCGTGGTCTCTGTCCTCTAGAGCATGATGTAGCATATATGTAGACGGGGCCTTTATGAGTGCTTGAAGTATTATAGAAGATATATAAACTGACAACAAACATTTGGAAACATTTGTATACATTTGGTATAGTTTACTAAGACTTTTTTTTAATGAGGGCATATTTCCTTTTGTCCTTTAGTTTGTTTTCCTAGTACCACATTTTTTTTTTTATTATGTAGGTAGTAGTTAAATGAACAAATTTTCAAAATAAAGTCTAGATATTTTCTATGTATGGTTTGATATATTCCTACTCTAGCCATGCATAGGCCATTAAGAATTAGTATTGGAGTAGAAAGAGACCACAGTCCAGTGGGAAATCAATCAAATACCAACCACAGAAGGCTGTGGTTGAAGATGTTAGCTGCTTAGTACTGTTTACAGGTATGAAAAGTAGCCAGGAAGAGGCTGCAACCCAAGATCCAGTATGTGGGTGGACACTCTTGTAAAATGCCTGTCTCCTGCAGGGTTTTGTGTAAGCAGCAGAGGTGAACATCAGAATCTTGTCCAGAACTTGCTGCAAGCCTAGTGATTGCTAAAGGCTACAATTGGCGTGCCTCTGACCTAGTAGGTGTAGGTCTCCTGTATCTCTCCCAACAGTTTTAGCCATGTGCATATCTCCTGTCTCTCCCTCTGTCTCTGGCCACAGGGCTCTACATGGGTCCTCTCTTAAGTGCTCTTTGAGTTTCTGAGTTTTAATGTGGACTTCTTCAGGCTAGGTCTGTCGTCTGTATGTACCTGGTACTTTCCTGTTTGGTCTGGTTCCAAAGCTCTTTCTCAGGGAGCATCTGTAAGGATTGGTACCAGAGAACCTCTGTCAACTGTAGTTGGGTTCTGGCTGATGCTAATGACTTCTTTTTATAACTATTTCCTAGGTTCCAGAGCATTACCAATATTCGATATATACTTTACTTGACAGATCTTTTATACATACACAGAATACATACTATGTCTTTTACTTTCTTTCTGGGTTTTTGCTTTGTTTTATTTGAATAACCGTCCCACTGTCCGTTAGTTTAAAGCCAGTAATTAGTCTGTTTAAGGGTCTAGGCATATTATTTTGCATCTATATGTATTTTTCTCTAGATCATCTAAAATAGTTCTCAATTTATAAGTATTGGTTGTGAGTAAATTCCACATGATATCACCTCTGGTTAAAAGGTGGCAACTAAAAAATTTTAAGAGTCTGATTATTTAAAATAAAGAGAGTAGTCAGTTCTATTTGCTGGATTACATTTTTTGGTCATACATGCTACATATTTATATGAAGAATACCTTTTCCCCTAAGGTTGATGCTGTTAGCATTTTTAGATTTCATAGAAAAGTTATTTGCTTTAAAATATAACTTGACTATTAATTTGAATTTGTAGGCTATTTTATGAAATTTAGAAAGATGGATAGCAGGGAGGCTATGGTATAGCTAGAGTGTTAATAACTGACAACCTCAAATGTAGGTGTAATGGATCTACAATTTGAAGTTATGTAGATAGACCACACAGTGACCTTTAGACTCACCCCAAGAGTGCAGCCAGTTTAGGGCCTGGGTGTCTATTCAGTAATATCAGTGTATTATTCTTATGCTAACACTACTTGGGAAAGTTAGCATCTGAATCTTTTTATGTTTTTTTTCAATGACTTTAGTCAAACTCCATGTGTACATTTCAACCAGATGAGTATAGCATTGGCTTTCAGGACTAAGTGCTCATGAGACTTTAAAAATATTTTCTTCCTGCAAACTGAACTAAAATTTGGTTTACTTCTAGATAATATGTCTCATTGCTCTTAGGGATTTTGTTATGCACTACATACCTGATAGGAGTTTCTCTGTGGCTCTGGGTTTAACATGCATATATATTTAAGAATTTACAAAAGTTTCTCAATTTGGAGCAAGAATGAGAGGTTAATTTTAAACTAAAAATGTGGATTAAAAGATTTGAAATTCTTGCATGTAAATGCCCTCACCCCTGGGAAATCTCAACACATTTTGCATCTGCTGCAGTATCCAAGAGTATGTCTTGCCTTGTCCTAGAGGCTCATTTTAAAGACTGTCATCTTTTCCCTTTGCTCTGTGTTTTTCTACAGGGACCTACATCTTTCTATAAATACAAACCTTTTGTCCAAGAGAGTGAAGAGTCCTGCATAGTACTCAACTAATTCAAGCAATTTAAAGTAATTAAAAGGCATGAGACTCAGAACAATAATGCATTTAAACTAATTACACTGAGTAGTCATTTTTAGCAACTATCAAACGAGAGAATATAGTGAGAGCCTTTAGCAAATGTTAATACATTACACAACTGTAGCATCAGGAGTTGTGCCAGTGTTCCATGTCTCTTGTTAGTCTTGATTTCTCTCGTTGAGTACTGTAAATTATACCAGCCTAGAATCCACATTATTCAGAATCTGTCTTGGTTTTTAGGATAGAGATTTTATGCTTGATGAATCATTCTGAAGGCTTCCTTGACACTTGTTTGTTCTGCTAATCTTAAATAATAAATAAATAAATAAATCCAGTTGGAACTTACATTTGTTGTGAGAATGTGGTTATTTCAACATTAATAGCAATTTTATATTTTTAATAAATTAAATTGGCAAAATAGGAAGATAGTGTTGATGAGGTTATATTTAACATTTAACCTTGTTCTTTTAATAGTGAAGCAATTCTGTGGTGTAAGCTTTTGTGTGAGAAAGTTTCTGATAGTGTTACCTCATAAGTATTAAAATTTTGTCCACTAAATGCTGTCATCTTGTGTAGGTAGTTTAAATGGATCACAATACAGAGAGATAACACTTGGGTAGCTGGGTGAGCTTCATGATCCTTGTTGGCCAGTCACACCTTCCTAGAACTTGGTTCAGTTCTAGGTAGGAATGCTCAGCTAGAACTACAAGATCTGTATCCTCTGTCAGCTACATGCCACTGCTGAGGACCACAGTGGGTCTACCCCAACATGTGGCTCTTCCTGCTCAGATGGAGCAAAGAACAGTTCATATTTATCTCATGGGTCCTGACTTATGGTTTGCTAAATTTCACATGTTAATGTCATATCTATGGTTATGTGTATTTTGAGGTTTTGTTTTTGTTGTGGTTCTTACTGTGTAACCCAAGCTGGCCTTGAACTTTAACAGAATAGTTTTTATATAATTTTTCTAGTTAAATTTGTTGGGACTGTTAATTTCAGTACTTTATATGCATACATATATAATGTCTTTCTACTTTGTAATTTTAATATAAAAGTTTTTAATTTTAAGGACAAAAATAGGTCTATAAATGATGCAGGTATTATGTATAGGTTCCATAGGTTTTAGTTTTGCAGTCTATAGATAAATGCTTGAGCCTTTATAACATACACGTTAATTATCATTTCCTTAAGTTTAAAAAGTACTACACATTCCTGACCTATCGGCTTAGAAAACCAAACTTTTAGAGACATCCATTAAGGAAATGAGTAGCTTCTAAATGTAAAATCGTGTTTTTTAAAATGATGTTTCTGGTGAGTTTTTGTTTGCTCGACTACATGTTTTTTTTTGTTTGTTTGTTTGTTTTGTTTTTGTGGTGGGACCCAGGGCCTATCACATGCTGGCCAAGTGCTCCACTGAGTAATGTCCTGTCCTCTGATGCTGTTTTCTTAATGAGCATGTGAAGCAGCCACAAAGGCTCTCCTGGACTCCCATGCACAGTCAAGACTCCCTGTCCTGATATGGAGGTCCAACAGTGTGGGTTTCAGATAGGAATACAGCCTTTGATACCATTGTAATAGTGAATTTCTCACTGTTTCAGTAGACAGTAAGGAAAAGCCCCTGCCACTCTCATTGTCAGGAAGAAATGTGTTAATAGTTTTTGCTGTTATGTGTAGGCAAATTTGTATTGTTTAAACAAATTATGTCACTTCTAATCCCCTTTTAAAAGTTAAGGTTAAACTTTGCTGAACTGACCAAATCAAGTAGACTGTTGGATAAATGTGTATGAGCTCAAACAGTATAATAGATTTTCCATCAAGACAATTAATTAGAAAGTGTTATCTATGCTTTCAAGTATTGCTATAAGGACGACTTTCATGTTTTTGCAGGTACTGTAATAGGTGTTGTCATTTATACTGGAAAAGAGACTCGAAGTGTAATGAACACATCCAATCCAAAAAATAAGGTAGGCTAGATTAAGGAGCAACTGCTTTAATGAACTTGCTTTTTCCTTTCAGTAGGAAAGTCTATGTAGAGCTGAGTAGCCCATTTATATAACATAATATATAACATGAAAAACAGATTCAATTGCTGGCAAATTGTAATGAGTCCCTGTGTCTATCCATTCTCACAGTCAAGAATCCTTTGCCTCATCTGCCTTTCCTATATTCCTTATTTTTGATAGTTAGTGCTGGGTTTCTCATCTTAAGTTTATTTTGTAGTTTGTGTTCTTTATGTTGATGGTTTATTTTTAAAACAATCTATTAGTGCTTTGTATTATTTATCTTGATAATATTGTTATATTCAGTTTATTTCTTTCATTTCAGAAACATAGTAAAAGCATAAAGACTCCTGATAACACTCCTGAAATTATCACTTATGCAATCAAAATGTGTTTATAAGTTAAATCACAATGAAAAGTTAGTGTGAATTCTCAGTATTTGCTGTGTGACTGATTCATTGTTCATAGTAAGCTCAGTGTGTCAGTGTTTGAAAGTACAATAAATGAAAAACTTTGCTGTTCAGCTTATGTTTATTTGAAATATTACTGATATATTTAAGTAGAGCAAACAGTTCTCACAAATCCATGTCTTACTCTGTAGCTTACTAATAGTAAAGGTTGGTTTTTGCTGGAAAACTTTCTACTAAGCAGTAGAAATGAAATATGTCCTTAAAAAATACATGTATATGTCTGGTTTTATATAATCCATTTCTTCAGCTAAGAACTATTTTTAAAATAGCCTTTCAAAAATTATGCCAAATGTAGTGGCTTATGTCATAAGTTTGAGGCCATCCTGGGCTTCATAGTAAAAGAGTCTGGCTCAAAAACAAAACAAAACAACAAACTAAACAGGAAAATATCATCAGCCCCACATATGGTCCACCTCCACTACAATGATTAACTCTCATGCATGCTGGTGTGAGTGGGGCCTGCTAGAGAGTCTCCCAACACAGCTGGTCAGTTATGGGTAGGTGGGGGTGGGGGGAGGAGGAGGAGGAGAGAGAGAGGGAGAGGGAGAGGGTGAGGGAGAGGGAGAGAGAGAGAGAATGGATAGATGGATTATGAGTAGATGGATGATGGATGGATGGATGGATGGATGGAAGGAAGATGGACAGACAGCAGACAGTATCCAACAACAGAAAAGTGAGTGGTGAAGGTTTGTGCATGTGATGAAATTGTGCCAAATGTTCAGTGGATCCGTTTCACCAGGTTAAAGCTCAGACAGTGAGTTTGTGTGCATATATCCTACTGTAACTTCAGTATGAACTTAACTGTGATGAGGAGTAATATCCCTTTAGATTTATTTAGCAAACCCTATTGTGGGGATCAAATATACCTTAGTCACTACTTCAACAATAGAACTAAAGTTATATTAAAACAAATCAGTAGCTAATTATAGAATGTTGCTCATATTTATGCATATTTTCAAAGAAGTGTGATGATTGTTTCCTCAAGTGAACAGGTAGAATATTCTAATGCACACGCAATGTCAAGACTTTTCTTACTATTTTCACTTTTTGTTTATGGTGATATTGGGATAATTTTAATTTTAAGCAATAAGTTTAACATTTTAAAAGCTACCTTTTAATCAGACTTTTAAATTCCCCCTTATTCTTCAGTTGCAGTTAGAGCCAGTTGTTTTTCATAGTCTCTAGCTTAGCAGCTTTAGTCTCTGCTCATGTCTCATGTTGGCTCATTATGCTTCAGACACGTTTATTGTCACAGTTAAGAATTCTCACACATGCTTTGTCACTGGGGTACAATCTAGGTTTTGCCATTGATCAGGTTCTAGACTTTGAACAAATGATTTAATTCTGCATCTTCATTTTCACATCTGTAAAATAGAGATGGTACCAACATGCGGTTAAGAATCAGCTCGTGCATGTGTTGCTTTTAAAAAAGAACTTGCTACCTAGCAAGTGCTCAGTAGATGCTGTATTATAATTATTATCATAATAATTATTTTTTGTTGTTGTGTAGCTTTGACTGGCCTGGAACTCACAAGTACCCCCCTGCCTTTCCAGAATTTTGGGATGTGCATCACCACACTCAGCTGTATCACAGTTCCTAATGTTCTCTAGTGACATGAAATATTGCCAGTCTCAATTCTTATTTCCAATTTAAAATTTAAAAATACCTGCTGATTTGTATGTAGAACTCCTAAGCAGCTGGGGCTGGGAGGAATGCTCACTGGGTGCTCTTCTGGAGATCCCCAATTTAATTCCCAAGTACCCACAGTCATCTATAACTCTAGTCCCAGGGAATTTGGCACCATCTTCTGGCCTCTGAGAGCACAATGGTTCCCCTAGTTACAGAGGGTTGTAAGTTGCCACATGGGTGCTGGCCCACAAGCCCCATACCTCTACAAAAGCACCAAGTGGTATTAGGGAGGGGAGCCCTCTCTCCAGTACCTCTTCTCTTGTGTTATTTGAAATATCCTTGATTCCTTGATGTTATTGAGGATAGGATATCATTGGAGTTTTATGGGCTTACATTAGCACCTGTGCTCTACCATTAATAGACTTCACAGATTGATATAAAAGTCTCTTCAGTTGGCCCCACCCTGGGCCATAATTGGTGCTTAGTCTCCTCCCTTTTTAGCCACACTCATAGAAGTGACTGTTAAGGTCTACAGAGTATTTACTACACTGTTGATAGTTCTTAGAATCTTTTCTGAAAACCATTAATATTAAAATTTTATAGCTATCTAAAATCTAATCTTAAAATAGTTTTTGCATTCTGTCTTTACATTTATCACTCCTGTGTGCTCACTTCCATCTCTCTTCTTCCTGTGGTCCTTCATTGACCCATGTTCCTTCAACTGACTCCTCAGGACACTGTGTGCTCAGGCTGAGCCTGCTGACAGGCTCCTTAGGAGGTATTTCTCCAGACTTGATATTCAGACACTTTTTTGTAACTTGAGGCTTAACCCAAAAGAAAAATAAATTATATGTGTTTATATGTGTATGCAGTGAAATCTTTCCAAGTGTTCAATCCTAGTTTCATATTAGTAAAGTTCAGGAAAGGACTTCAGTCAGGCTACAGTGGACCAAACAGTTAGGATTTTCCAGGGGGAATTGTTGGTTTTGATATATGTTAAATGAAAAAGAATGTGATGTTGACTGCAACTACAGAACAGAGTCAGAAATGGATGTTTGCTGTTTGTATGATATTTTTCTAAAAGCTGTATCCCAATGTTCTATGGCTTTTAGACTTCAGAGAGGACTAGTGCAAACAAAACCAAGCATTTCAGAGGGAAATCAGATTATTTTCCTCACCTCTAATGGATTTCAACTAGCAAATATGTCTTGACCTCTTAATTCTGACAGTGATCCTAAGCGGGGGACCTTGATTGACAGGGTGATTAATTGCAATTTAACTATGGAGCTCACTGCTGGCAGAGTAGGTACTGCTTGAAGTATTGATAATTCTGAATGAGTGAGTACTGGTTACCAGTCAGGATGAGCTAACCCATGCCAGATAATATACTGCATAGACCATGGTAGCCTCTGCAGCAGTCTCACATAGATTTTGTGCCAGACTTCATCTGGCTTGCTCATTATGAGGCCATGATGACTTACCTTGGCAGCCTAGTTCCATGAGCACTAGGATAAGGACCGGTATCCCACATACTGACTCTTAATGGCTTTTACCAATGAACCACATAGGGTTAGTGTCATTGGCCAAAGCAATTAAATGGCCTCATCTAAGTCCAGTGTATCAGGAAAGTACAATCCTGCCCTGTGATCCAGTGGGAGAGTTGGAAATATCTGTTGAGCAGTATTAGTATTAGTACACTTACAATGTGCTTGTAGATGCCATTCTCATGGAGTCTTCTGGCTGGTAAGGAAAAAAAGTGAAATTCTAAAGAATGTTTGTTTCCAAAGTTAAACAGAGGAGATGGGAAGATTACCAAGAAAAAAAGACAGCTGAGTGCAGAGGGTGTTGAATCTACTGGACAGAGCAGTAGCAATGGGTGCGAATTGCAGGAGTTACTGGAGAAAGAAGTCACTAGATTTCGAAGTCTGAAAAATACTGGTATAATTCAGTAGTTGCCGTAGATTTTCAAGACAGAAATTCAGGTTAGTGCTCTTAGAGTTAGAGAAGCTTAAAGGGCACTGCAGGATGGGTGTGGATGTCCTGCTGCAGGAACTGAGTCAGGGTTAAGGGAAGGGAAGACTTAATCATTCTTGGCCAGGATTCCAGACCAGGGAGAACTAATGTTAATTAAAGGAGCTGAAGAAAGAGGAAGATGAGGGGGGGAGGGAGAGAGGGAGGAAAGGAGGGAGGGAGGGA
>NW_021604634.1:805223-814269 GCF_004785775.1 Grammomys surdaster | reverse complement strand
AGAGAGAGAGAGAGAGAGAGAGAGAGAGAAAGAGAGAGAGAGAGAAGGAGGAGGAGGAGGAGGAGGAAGAGGAGGAGGAAGAAGAGGAGGAGGAGGAAAGAAGAAAATGTGGTGGTGGTATAGAGGGAGGAAGCAAGAGAGAAGAAATTAAGAAAGATTGTACTATAAGACAAAGGATTTTGTAGTTTGATTGTGTTTTTCCTGGTGAGAAAATTCAGTATCACAGTAACGGTTCCAGGAAAGAATAAAGGACATTGATCATCTTCCACAAGAGCAAGCTTAATGCAGGCATCCAAGGGTCCCTGAAAAATTGTTGAGTACTTAGAAAAACATCTCATAGTGTTACCTGGCCACTCTTCCCGTGTGGTTTACATCCTGCCTTTACTTTGATGTACACATAATGAACTGTGCAAACTTTCAGAACTCTTTTAGGCTCCTAAGATTTAAAATGGTTCAGGAAAACCAATCTTGACTTAATGAAAAATAATGAATCCTTTGACAGCTGGTTTAGTAGCAGAGTTTACAAGGAACTTGCTCAGGGATTAACAGAGTTCCTAAAAGGGCCAGGCATGAAAGCCTAGCCACTCAGCTTTGACACTGTTGAACAGCTCCAAAGATAGAACTCCTCTTGGAATTACATGGCAGTGGTGTAGTTGGTGACAAACTAAGGTCTTTTATCATCCATGTGCAAGAGTCTCAACTCATACCAACAGATAGGCAATGGGTTTATCTATCCAGAGCTGTGAGCAGGTATCAGAGAGGAGAACTACAACCTTGAAGATGACTAGCCGGGCCTGGGACCAGGGAACTGTGCAGACAGTGGCCCAGAGGCCTTCCTGTGCTGGAAAGTAGACAAGCTCTAAAGAGGAGGGAACACTGAAAATGATCATCCAGAGGCATGTCTGTCAAAGGAAGTAAGGCTGTCCTTGGTGACAAGGTAGAGTACAGCCAGGAAAAGGAATTGTGGAGTGGAGTTATGGCAGTGTCAGGCTACAAACCTATGGGTATTTTGAGGAGCCATTTTGCCTTTTCATCTCAAAATAAATGTGTGTTTTCCAGCCACACATTTGGCAAACAAGGGCATAGGACTACCATTGCATGAGTTTGCGGTAGTCCAGTTTTGCTATTCAAGGAGATCTTTAAGTCCTGCCCTCCTCTCTGGCTTAGAAACTGCCACAGCATATGTATGGGACTTGTTGACTAACAGAGAGATGAGGTACCTTCCATAAAACATTCAGTTCCCCATCTCCACATCTGCCGCCTCTGTGCTTCCACCTCTGCTCCTGCTTTGACATGCCATTGACCTCCAGCATCATTTCACTTTATCTTCTGCTGTGTGCGTGGCTTTCCACCAGCTTTCTGTCTGACACCTGAACTGTGTGTAAACTAGAATCCATTTTTGTTAAGTTTCTGTTGCTTTGATAAAATACCCTAACAAAGGCAACCCAAGGTAGAAAGGTGTTGTCTCCCAGGTCATCATGGCAGAGAAGTGCTAGTGTCAGGAGCTTGAGGGTGCTGACTATGTTCTGTCCACATTCAAAAGGCAGAGAGGGAGCTGCTTCTCAGCACCCATTCTTTACTTATACCCATAGAGCTCAGGTCTCCCATTTCACTTAAATCAGTCAAGATAATCCCCCACAAACATGTTCAAAGGTCCATCTCTCAGATGGTTCTAGATTGTGTGAAACTCACAACTCATAATCACTGTCACAAAACATGGCTTGGAGCAGAGACATAATGCACACCCACCAGGACACACCTACCAGTACCCAGCAAAGGTCATCCCTGCTGAACTTCTTGGAGCTTTCCCTACTCAGGCCTCCCCTCCCACCATCAAGTCCCAAAGGCATGTTAATCTGCCAGGCACTAGTTTTGGTGAGGCTGTTCCAGTGGATCTCTCTTCCACGCCTGGAAAGGCACCAACTCCCACCAGCCCCTTTCTCTCTGGATTCCAGACAGAGTGCCAACTTTCCCACTTAGGCTGGAGCATCCATAAGGACTTATTTGTGCCTATTTTGTTTTATTGGCTTTTTTGAGACAATGTTTCTCTGTGTAGCCCTGGCTGTCCTGGAACTCAATCTGTTGACCAGGCTAGCCTCAAATTTAGAGATCCTCTGCTTCTTGAGTGCTGGGATTAAAGGCATCCTCCACCTTAAGCAGGGAACTATTTGTGCCTTTTAAAATATCTGCAGATCTAAGCAGGTGAACAAATGAACACTGAATATTCACCCAATTTTACTAGTAGCTTCATAAATCTACTTTTAATCTTGCTGTTTGCCTTAGCTAATATCTCTTGTCTTTGGCACATTTCCCTTTTCTCTTTATTACCTTGTTTTGGGTTTGTTTGTTTGTTTGTTTGTTTGTCTCTAGTAGATTAAAACTAAAAAACCTATCCTTCAACCTGATATGACTTGTGAGAACTAGGGAGAATAATGTGGCCTCTCTGACACCCAGGCTTAGACCAGACACTCCCCAGCGCCTTTCTCTTCTTTGTGGTTATGGATAGCATGCATTTAGGCCCTAGATACGTGTTTTATTGGTGTTAAAATATACATAAAACATGTCTAGCTGCCAGCCTTGCTCCCTCCTTCCATGGCATGGGTTGCACTATTTCTTTGTGCTAGCAGCAGGACTGCCTGCACCAATGCTGTCCCCTGTGAGACCTAGAAATGCAAACTCTTGCCTTCCAGACTTACAGAGTCAGAAACAGGGCCCCAGCTCCCTGTGGGTTTGTAGTACACTCTAGATCAAATCTCTGCTCTGATGTCTGCCCTAGAAAGATTCCTGGGTCAGGTAAGGTGTCTGTAAAGTAGAGCAAGTGACTAATGCAACACTCTGACTTATTGCTTTAGATTTCTTATTAAGTTTGTTTCTGAATTCTAATGACAGTGAAACATAGCTGTATTCTTATGTCAGGGGAGGTAAAAAGTACAGCAGCATTATCCAGATGGAGGGATAGTTTTCTAACCTTTCTAGATGTGAAAATATTGTTCCTTATCATATGACTTACTGGGGAGATGGACTCTACTCCTATTTGGAAGTTTTAAAACTTTGAACAAATAAAAGTTTTTATTACTTAGCAACTTTACAATGAAATTTGGTGAAAGTTTAAATTACAAGGACTACCACTTCAGTAATGGACTGCTTTATAAAACGTAGCCTTAGATGTATTTAATAAGATGATACTTGATTACATTTAAGAGGCAAAAATTCTTAGAGAAGGTTAAGGAAAATCAATCGTGACAGGTTGCCATTTTCATGCCGCTCATAATAATAAGTTGTTCAGAGCAGGAACATCAAGGATGAAATGATAATACAAATTGCTTCAAGCAGTTATTGTAATCCCTCGGGCATATTGATTTGTGTTTCTAATAAAAAGATGCTTTCAGATGTCTCATTGACAGAGAGACAGGTGACATGTGCCATTATGGGAATTAGAGCTGCCTCTCGTTATCTGGATTGTTGCAAGGCATTTTCAGACAATAGAACAAAATAGAGTCAACTGTGGTGTATATTCCCAGTTGAAATCAAGGCAGTTTTGGAAAATGGCTTTTTTATTTTAAAAAGAACCATTTATTAATATTTTTTAGAGTCCTCTTGATCTATAGTAAAAATATCACACTAGAATAGCTGGCTTTTGTCTTTTTTGTGGTTACATGCCATCATAGGACCCCTTTGTTTTTTCTGATAGCTGCCTTCTTGAGTAATATAGTTTCCAATTTAATGTGTGCTTTGGTACTTCACCAAGAGCTGTCTGGGGAGAACATAGTGTTGTGGTCAACCTCCTGGATAGAGACTTGGATGCTGTTATTAATATTAACAAATCATAGTATTTCCAAGCCTCATCAGGAAAATATTAGCCACTATCAAGCTAACTGTGGCTCATTCTAAGAGCACATAGATAAGATGGAGTGCATCTGCATGGGCTACACTGGTACTCAGGCCACCATTGCTGTGTCCAGCACACTGGTGTCACGGCCACACACGGCTCTGTCTGCATTGTGAATACACATGGACTTATGGCTTTAGGATGCATTGCAAGCACACATGGACTTATGGCTGTAGGACAACAGGAAAGAAGCTATCCTGATGACAACTGAGACCTGCTTTACAAACACAGAAACATCAAAAGTACAAATGTCAGTTTTGTCCCTGAGTGCCTTTAAATTTGACTATAAATCAGATGCCTTGCATAGGAAGTGAGTTATTTAAATGCTTAATTCTGCATTATGTTCTGAATAAGAAATGCTTGTTGTATATTTGCCTATTTAAGAAAGAATATATTGGTAGTGTTTCTTTATGCATTGGTACAATAATGTAAATTCATAGCAGAGATTTTACTTTAAGAAAGTAGGCAATTTCATTATTATATTCATTTATTGAACTCCTTGATTCCTTACCTTGAGACTTTGAAAACTGTTAGGAACTTGTAATAGTACTTATTTTTCATATTTCTGGCATAAGTAAAATTTTCTCCTCCCACACAATATGACACAATTCTGATGACGCTGTTCTATGAATAAGATAGGACAACTTCCCAGACTTGTTTGTAGAGTGCAGTATAGTGTGTGGAGATATCATGTTAGAGAAGAGTGGAGGGATGACACTTTTCCGTCACTCAAGTTCTCAGTGATATGATGCCACCTTTCTCAGGCCAGAGGATTTTTTTAGCAGTTCACCCCTACCTGTCCCGTTCTGTTTATTCTTGTGCAAATGGAAGTACCATGGCCATCCTCTGTAATCTGCAGGTCACACAGACCCCTTGGGCTGTCATGGTTCCCTGCCAAAAGTCCACTGAGGTGGAGTCCAGCTCTATGGAGCATGTTTGCCTCTCTTCTTTCATTCTGCTGCCTCCCTCATTCATCCCTCATTCTCTTGAGCTGCACAGAGCCAGGCTCTGGGCAGACCATGGAGTGGACTGCCCACTGAGGGAGTAGACAGCCTTTCTTTTCCATTGGGTCTAGGAATCTACAGCTCATTGTGCAGAGAAACTATGACATATTTCCACACCAGAAAATACTATGTTCTCTTAGCAGGAAGGGAGGTGTGATAAGGCTCGCTCCTTATTGCACTTACCTGTTTGTTCAAATGTTTACCGTTGCTCTGATGATAAACAGTAGCCTCTCTGCTGTATACCATGAGCCCTTCTTCATCCTTCCTTCCCTCCTCCCTTCACTCAGTGCCACTCTAGAGGGCTTGCTTTGTGTGTCTTAAGCTTATAGGGCCATCTGGCCACACACTGTGTGGACCAGTGATTACTCTGCCTTATCCATCACAGTTTCTTGGCTTGGACTGTCCATTTATCTTGGTGTTTCTGGCACTCTGCACAAGCTAGTTTTTCAGTAAATGCTCGGTAAAGACAGGAGTCAGCTCAAGACAACTACTGAGTTATTGATCCCTGTCTTCCATACGTTTTAAATGGCATGGAGGTAGGAGCTGTGTTGTGTACATTCTTATATCCCATGCTCCTTACACATTCAATAGATGCAGGAAAGCCAAACAGAGAGTTAAATAAGAAATAAAAATGACTCATGTGAACATGGTCTATAATAGTTGTGCCACCTTATCTCTAAGCAGTGGACTGCCTGTTGTATTTCTTGTAAGGACTGAAAACAGTACTACCTTAGGGAGAGTCTAATCCAAAGAGTGCCTCTGTCTTCATCCTCTTCTCCTATACCTTGCACTTAGTGAATAGACTATACCAGTCTGTTTGAGGTGTGACTTAGTATGATGGCATCGCACATACATAACCAGATTTCTGTTACGTTTGCCATTGATCCTGACGTGAAATATATTTTTTGCATCACAGTAATGTTGATGACTAACATTAACTGTGCTACACAGCCAGGTAGTTGCTAAACTGCATTGTGGGCACTTTTCTTTAACTCCACATAAAGACTTAGAAATAGAGATGAAATACAGATAGCATAGCTGCAGAGAGTTCATTAACCTGTGGAAATGAGCAAGTTGTGGATGACACAATTTAGGAAGAGATTTGTTTTGTTTTGGCTGAATATTTAGTCATTCAAGCAACAATTTCCTTAACTTAAAGTCAATAATTTGTTTTGTTATTACAATTACAAAAATTGTTTCATAGCCTTAAGATATAGACATGGTCTGAATCACACAATATAGAGAATAGAATTTTCATAGTGGATCAATTTAATACGTTTTTAATTCCAAACAATATAAAGAAAAATGGCTACTCTGAGTTTAGTCTTGGTCTCAGATGATGCATTTGCCTCTTGTATGGGTGAAGGCAGATCATGAGGTGCTCTGCCTCTTCCCAACAGGCTGAACACACAACCTCATCAGCACAAAATCACCATCAGAGAATGATGCTGAACAAAAGGAGGCTAGAGTCATGTCTCTCTGCAGTCTTGGATCAATAGTCAAATCTCTTCTGATGTACATTCCCAAATGGTGACCTTCTAGATAGCAAATCATAACAATTCTAGTGGTGGTTTATATATCTAATTCCAGGCATGGTGATGTACACCTTTAATTCCAGATTTCTGGAAACTAAGGCAGGCACATCTCTATGGGTTTTAGACCAGTCAGGGATACTGACATGTGTGTATCTATATGTGTGTGCACGCAGATGTGTTTTGAGCAGGGTCTTGTGTAACCCACACTGACTTCCAACTTGCTTTCTTAGCCCAAGCTCTTGATTTTTATGCATTCATTTTCCTAGTTACTGGTATTATAAGCACAAAAAAGTTTGGTTTTGAGAGACTGGATACTATTGAGAGCCAAGAGACAGTTGTTAAGGGGAGTTACTGTGGAGTTAGGGATTAAGTGATGGGATATAGAAGCAGGGCCTCAGATGTCCTCATGTGGCCTGCCATAAGTTGGGGAGCTAGTAGAGAGATGGGTACTGAGGGGGTATAGGCCCCTTTCCTCTTGCAGGACTCCTGGGGCTGAGGTATGGAAACCATATATTAGCAATGCTTGCCTGTGTCTCTGCATGATGGGCATCCCTGTGGGAGAGTAACAGTCCTTGCAAGCCAACCTTAGTTGGCTGCATAAGCCTATGGAAAACCCCACAGGCTCTAAGAATCATGCAAGCAAGAGTGTCAACCTTCTGTGCCCTGAAGGGTGCCAACTGGAGAGGAAAGCAACCTCATGGCTGTGAGGAAGTTGGAAGGCCTGTGGCGGGGCTCTAGCCTGGACACTGGTGTCACATGCACTGGTGTGAGCATCAGAGATGCCCTTCTCCTTAAATGCCACAGGGGCCCCACACCACCTCTTGGAACTTAGATGTGGAGTAAAGATGCAGTCACAAAGACCTAAATGTGAGTTAATATAAATTGCAAATTTTAATGTGTTAGCTTAGACTATCAGCCCATCCTATAAAATAGTGTCCACTGCCCTAAAACTTCCCTAGCTTTGACTCAAGATAGAGAATTCCAGATGCTATTAGAAATGAACCTGGATCTCCTCACTGAGGTGAGAGGCTAATGATGTTGAAGTCTTGGGATAGGTACTTTTTGTGAAGGTCGTGCTAGGCCAATCATGTCAAGAAACCTCAACAGAAGGCAGACTGATGTGTTGAACACAGGTGTTTAAGGAGCATAGAGTCCCAAGTATCATATCCTACAGTCTGATTGGAGCTTGACTTTCATGGACTAAATGGATGTGGGACTCACTGTTTGGAGGGCTCCAGTGACCTTAGATCAGTAGTCCTACGAAGCCAGAAGTTACATATTGGGAGATGAAAAGATGAACATTCTGAGGTCTGGGGCCAAGAGAGAACTGTTTAGACTTACCCCAGAGATAAAGGTGTCCATGTCTATAGGGAATGGTAGTATCAGGGAGGATGTAGAAGAAACCATAAAGAAAAAAGAAGACGGCTGATTGGCTAGACCCAAAGGAGGCAAGTTCATAGACTTCAGAGCATAGCTGACTGCAGGAAAGGTGCAAGTGGGTATACTTGAATGGCCCTGAAGTGGGAAGCATGTCTGCCTCAGTGAAGTAGCTGAGACCTGGGGCTTTAGGGAAATCTCAGGAATATGGAGGAGAAGACTGGGAAAGAAAGCTGGCAGAGGAGATCTGAAAAGACTGACCACAGTGCTAAGTGCAGTGCAGGCAAAGGCTTGTCTTTTGCAGTGAGACTTTTGCCAGCCACGCCTTGTTCAGATGTAGAGGCAGTGATAAGGAGTTGACGTTGCTTTAAGGTGTCTGGGAAGCAGTTTAGAATAAGCTCAAGTCCAGAAACAGATCCTCCCACGTTTTGCATCTGGGGTTGGGCACAGCACCCGTAGATCTCTTCTGAGAAAGTGGCCCTTTTGTGATCCTGGGACCAGAGTGACTGCTCTACAGCATGCATCCTCTGGAGCCTGGGACTGCTTTGTACTGAGGTAACAGGGTTCTGAAAAAGAGAAAATAGGCTGAAAATCAGGATAAGCATCAGAGCCACAATGAGGTATGGCATAGTATTGTGAGCAGAGGAGGGGTTGAAAATCCCTTTGGCTAGCAAGTAAGGGTTCTATAGAAAAATCACCAACATGCCCTGGCAGATGATCAGTCTGTCTAGGAGGTGAAAAGTCAGAAAGGTCAGGGATGCTAAGAATGCTGTTGACAGGCTTCTTAGCAGGTTAGTAGGCCCTTGTGCATGCTCGGAATGTGCTTAACCCCTGAGCTAAACCCACAATCTAGAACCCAAAAGTTAAGCATATGTGCTTGGAGATGGTGTGAGACCATTCTGACAGCTCAGTTGGTATGGTACTTACCTCACAAACCTGGGGACCTGAGTTCTATTTGCAGAACTCATGTGTTGGCAGGTCCTACAATCTGGCACTGGGGTGGTAGAGAAAGACAAGATTCCCAGGAGTGCTCAGGCCAAAGTCTTGCCTAATAGGTGAGCCCCAGGACTATCCCAGAAAAACCAAAGACAGCTTTTAAGAAAGGATGCCTGAGGCTGACTTCTGGCCTCCAAAGGTACAGGTATTTAAAACACCAAAAGGTCTGTATTTTTAAAAGTTTGTTATCTGCTTTCTCTGTATGTTTGTGCATACTACCTTTGTGCCTGCTGCCCACAGAGGCC
>NW_021604634.1:798600-799823 GCF_004785775.1 Grammomys surdaster | reverse complement strand
AGTTGAATGTTAGATATGATAACTTCCCTTCATTCTTTCTCTCTCTCTTTTTTTTTTTTTTTTTTTGCTTTTCTGTGACTGCCATTCTGCTGTGCAGTCCTAAAAATTAAAATGTTTACCTCTTATTAACTCCTAGTTAATAGCTACTTAAGCTGATGTGTGGGTGGGACAACAATGGCAGAACCTAGTTGTTCAAGATGATAGTAATTCTGAGGTGCTTCAAACACTGGCCAGCATTTTATGTCTTCACATGTGTTTTTAGTGTTATTGTAAATAGGTGATATGCATCTAATTTTCAGTAAACTTAATGAATAGACTGGAAGTGTGCTCCTAGTTTTGGTTCCAGTAACATTTCAGCAGTAGACCCTTTGAATCAACAAATGGCTCTCAAGTTAAAAGCACTCTTGCTTTTTGTTTTGTTTTGTTTGTAGTGATAGATGTCCTAGAGACTGGGGAGGAAGCTTTCGGAATGAGAGGGTTCCTTCTTCATTGGTCCATACATCAAATATATTCAGCCATCCAAGAAGCATCAGGGGAGATTCAGACCCAAGCTTTGGCACAGTAACAGCAGTAGAGCCCGACCTTTCCTTTGTATCCTGAGCCATTCTTTTCTGAGCTTCATGCCACAGAATGGCTCCATCAGAGCTGTGTGTGAAGGTTTCTAAGCTGTGCAGCTTGCATAGTTAAAGTCTCCCACCCTGCCACTGCCAGGTTATATCAGGAGTTTTCTGTAATACTCTTGTTATGATGCTGTGACTCAGAATTAGCAACCTCACATGACCTAACAAAGTTCCATCAGAGAGAACAGGCCTTCTGTGGAAACTCAATGTGCAGACATTCATTGGACTAGATATTTTGTGATTTCCGTAACAAGGCCTGAATTGAGTTCAGAATTTTAGTATTATTGTCAAAGTATTTAAAAATACAAGAATTTTTTTATTGAGTAATAGATTTTATAAGCCATCTTCAAATGGATGTTTGGGAGCAACTTTGAAGAATGTTCTAACAGACTCTCCCCTCCACAGGTATTTAAAATAAGGTACTTGCTACATAAGGAATTAGACACACACTTTCACATACACTTTCAAGAATAAAAATGTGTCAATGTCTTCTCTTCAACTTGAACGGTTAGAAATAGTGGAAGAAAGGAAGGGAGGGAGGATGGGAAGGAGGATGGGAAGGAAGGAAGGAAGGAAGGAAGGAAGGAAGGAAGGAAGGAAGGA
>NW_021604634.1:752378-798590 GCF_004785775.1 Grammomys surdaster | reverse complement strand
GGAAGGAAGGAAGGAAGGAAGGAAGGAAGGAAGGAAGGAAGGAAGGAAGGAGGCAGGCTGTGGGTTGCCTGATGAGCATAGGACCTGCCGTTGCCAGGTGTAGTCTCATTCTAGTGAGAGCATTGCTGACCCAAGCTCAGCTCACTGTCTTCAGATAGTAAAGATCAGGCTAGTGTTCTACTTCTTAAGTAAATTCAAAAGGTAAGTAATATCTATTAAATCACATACAAAATTGGCAAAATAAATTGAAGTGTCCTGCTGCATGGATACAGACAGTTAAGACTTAGTAGTTCATATCTTGAAATGAAAAATAAACAAACCTAAGATGGAAAAAAAAGCCTACCATATTATATTATTTATCTCTCACTCTCAGTCTCTCACACACACACACACACACACACACACACACACACACACACGGGGCGGGGTGGGGGGAGAAGAAGGATGAGCCAAGCAAACCAAAGAAGGCACTGATTCCCAGAGATGGCCTCATGTGACCATGGAACCTTAAACAGTAAACTGAGCACCTATAGTGTCCCAGGAGAGAGCCATCTTAGTCGGGTAAAGCTGGGTATCTTCTCAAGGACATGCAGATACTCATTTGTATGTTATATATGACACATTTTAAAGGTAAAAAGTAGTAATAAAAATGCATGATGCTAGTTGGGCAGTGGTGGCACATGCCTTTAATCCCAGCACTTAGGAGGCAGAGGCAGATGGATTTCTGAGTTTGAGGCCAGCCTGGTCTACAGAGTGAGTTCCTGGATAGCTAGGACTACACAGAGAAACCCTGTCTCGAAAAACCAAAAACCAAAAAACAAAAAACAAAAAAATCAAAAACCATGGTGCTGTTCATCACAGTTATTCACCCCACTCAGCCTTTAAATAGAGGGCTACACTCTGTCCTTTCATTCCTGGGAACTGTGAAGGGAATCACAGAAGCTCTGCCTCACTGACTTTGTCAATGAAGTACCAGCATTGGGAGGTGGTTTTTTTGGTTTGTATTTTGTTTTTGTTTTGCCACTGTGCACATATCCTTAAAGGACAGCCAAAGCATTGACCCCAGAGTAAATAGTAATTTTTACCAAGTAGGTGAATTTGTAACTACAAAATCTTTGAATAATTCAAAAAGACTCTATGTATAGTTTGCAAGTTTTATTTAGTTAAACTACGTTGCTAACCAAATACCTGACCTCAGATACCAGTTAGTGAATGGTACTGAGAACTGAGGTGAGTCGGTAGCATAAGGTGTTGAAGTAATTGTTGTAATTTGGTGGATGAGTTGGTTAAATCATTTAAAACTGAAAGTTTTTTTTTTGCATTGTTAACACAAAAATCAGAAAAATACATTCAGTGTATTCAGAGCACTCTGTAAACTCTGGTTGCCATTCCATATACTTGACTTACACCCTGTATCACTAGCATTTCGAGTGTGCCAGGGCAGAGGCTTCAGATCTTTGACAGGATTTCTTCCTTATGCTGGTAGATTTTCATTCAGAAACTTCCCAGTCCTATACTCCAGAGTGTTAAAGCCTACCAATTCTGCCCTGAATTCTGCATGATAAGAAGATATTATGTCAACTCGTCAAAAATAAGCAATCCATGTGGTTAATGGACTGAGCTTTTGATTTGGAGATGAAGCTATACTTTACTGAGAGCAGATGCCAGGAAGACTGTGTGCCAACCTGGAGCACCCTCTGCTGGCAAAGACTTGTCATGCCGCACACTCATTTTTATGTCTCCCTATTCTTAAAACATGGGTGTGAAGAGGTAATGAATGAAATATCAACAGGATCATGGGCTGAGTATATTCAAAATGTAGACCTTGGGTGAGAGTGAAAACTAACCGTAGGATTTAGTCTTCTCTTATCACCAACCTTAGAAAGAATGTCACTGTGATATAATACGATCCTAAGTAAAGTACACTAGGAAATGACGGGCTTCTCTTCGTACTCAGTGCTAGATTGCAGTGTCCTTTGTATATATGAAGTAAAAATGAAAATTCCACATAGATCTTTTACCTATTTCCCTCATTTATTTTGGTTTTAAACACAATTTTGATGTTTTACAGTTGACAATTTTGAAATAATCTATAATTATTTAAAATAAAAATGTTAGCACATCAACATGTTAAAACCATTGTATTATATTTGCTGGCTTTTAACATTTAGATTATAATTCAATAAAGGTTTTAATGTCGAAAAGGGCTGCTACCCAGCAATCAGCAGGACAAAGTGATCCCTCTTGAACATATAGAACCAGCACAAGCTTTTTAGAAGCAGACCTGAGATTTGATGCATGCATGGACTCATGTGCTTGGCTGCTGTGCTGTTTTCTGTATTACTGCAAATTATGAAGAATGTTTTGGTGAGTGGAGTATGACATAGTAAAGGCCAGAGCCACTGTGTAAACAACAGCATTTTCAGAAGATAAGTTCTTTAAGCCAGCAGTGAGTGTACCTGCAGCAGGCTGTTCGTTCACTGTGAGGAAGCCATGTCACAGTGTGCATGGTTCTACATTAAGAAAGAAATAGGGCCTACCTCGTGTGAGACAAACTTGAAAGCCTTTGTCTCCTGATTAGCTCCTTGAGTGTTCAGCTTCCCTCTTTTGTCTGGTACATGATAATTGTACTGGTACATTTTTGTTTATATTTAGAAACAAGTGTGATAACCGTGTGTGTGTGTGTGCACACTTGCACACGCATGTTTATGCAGTGGGTATACATGTTGAGGCCAAAGTTGATGTTTAATGTTGTTTCTCATTCACTTCTCCACCTTTGTATTTTGAGGCAAGTTCTCTTTAACCCAGAACACAGTGATTCTACTGTTCTGCTGGCTGACAAGTCCCAAAAGTTTCTCCTGCCTCTCCCTTCTCAGCAGGGAAATTACAGAAGTGTACTGACACACACAGCTTTTACTTGCATGCCAGAGATTGAATTCAGGTACTCATGGCTATACTGTAGGCACTTTATGAACTGATCAGTCTCCTCAAGGCACCCACCATTTTCTTTTTTAAAATGTAAATAACCAATGAAAAAACATATTGTGTAATAAATTTAGTAAGCCAAGTGAGAACCCTAAATTCTAGGGGAAAAATGTCAAAAATTTTTATGTAGATAGGAACCTGTGTTATGAATTATTGTTTTTAACTGTAGACCTGCATGTCTTACATAGATACAGAGTTTATAGTTTAAGGTAAACACACTATATTAGGCATTGTTACACTGACACACACTTAGAGAGCCTTTAAAGCACAGACTATTGAGCCAATAGACAATAATGGCCCAAAGAAGCTCTTCTTATTTCACAGATCACTGGGGCGGCAACAGTAATGGTCAGATAGATCGTCAGCGTGTGGCCAGCTACATGGCTGCAAACAGTTAAAGCTTAATAGTTCATATCCCAAAATGAATAAATAAACTTGAGGTGGCAAAAAACTACCTCATTTTATCATTGTTTGAAGTGATAACTTAAAAAATTCTGCTAATAATTTAAGCTCTGTGATGCTATTGATGTAAGATTCAGGGATTAGGTGTAATGTACAATTTTCATTTATTTAAATACAAATACAAATCTTAAAATTACTTTGTTTTAAATATTGGATTAAATGTGATAGTACAGACTGATTTGTTTCAAAGATATTGAAATGAATAATCCTTTTATAGCAGTCCAGTTAGGTTCATAGTTCTGCATCAGTGTTGTGCTAAATCCAAATGAAGAGACAATAGTTGGTCCACAGATAGCTGGTAAGAAGATGTTAACAGTTACTGTTTCCTTCTTGCGTATCTTGTCTAAAGATATACTCACGTTCATGGAGTATCAAATGAATTAGGCATTTTATTAGGGGCTTTTCTCTCAAGTAACACTGTATTCACAAGGAAAACATAGGGCAGTTTAAAATATAGTTTTCTTCAGGGCTGTACATTGACTCTGAAATTTTGTGATTCTGAAATACTTGCATGTAAGGAATGAGTACATGTAAATCTTAGAGCATTGCTAAAAGTGCTGTGATATTTCCATTTTTGAATCTATGGGTGATGCTGTTAGCAGCAGTTAGTTGTACTTCAAAGCTGTGTTTCATGTACTTTTAAAGCATGTATACGGTGTAAGGTTTTGTAACATTGTTGTTGCTATACTTTGGTGTGCACATTGATTTCTTAGGAACTTAGTCTGTGCAGGTACTTTTAACTTTGAGATGGATGGGAGCGTTGCTGTTCTATAGAGATAAGGTCTGATCCTCATTCGTCCATGTGTTCATTAAAAAAACCAAACTGACTGATCCTTTCTTGATTAAGCAGGAGAACACCGTATTTACCCTTTATTGTTGGTATAAACCATTATTTTACTGAGAACCATTAGCTATTTAAAACTTGGTACATAAATTAAAGAGGAGCTAAATGGATTTGTGATCGTTGCCATTAGTAGCATTTTAGATTATACAGGCAATTATTGTGTTCATTATCCTAGAACAGCCCCTTTGCAGAGCCATTGTGGTTGTCTTAGGCATTATGCTCAAATTTTCCCGTGGAGATTAAAATTTCCAGTAGCGTATTTAATTTTGTTATCACAGTTGTTTCAAATAAAACAAATATTATGACAAGTAGAAGAAAATTTGCTTTACTAATATAAGAACTTAGTAGTAAATGTCGGAGATTACTTCCTAGAGTATCTAATTTACCTTTTCTCATACAGTCATCATTAATTCAAGCGATTAATAATATATCTTAAGATTTAAAAGTTTTTACAATCATAGCAGAAAGTTCTGCATTGTTGAAGTGTTTAGGAAATTCTTTAGTAATACTGAGAGACATACCAAAGCTGAAGGTGACACTTTCAGATGAAATACTTTGCAGAAAAAGTGAATATAAAAAGTTTATTGGTTGAAATGTTTCACTTTTTTAAAACAAACAAACTAGTATTAAAAACTTCTTATTGCTGCCCTTTCTTGGAATTAATCAAAGTCAGGGTTGCCATTCCAGTCAAGGAAGGGCAGGAAAGGCACCCTGAAAGAATGTGAGAGCCAGCTGTCTGCCTGCTGGTGGAGAGTGGATCTCACCTGCCTACTGAGCCTGTCCTCAGGACCCTCCTCTCCCTGGAAGGGAGTAGGAGAAAGGAGCATTCGCTTGGCTTCAAAATTGATATCCACTGGTCCGCAGTCAACTCCATCTGTCTTGGTCAATTAGAATGGTCTTAATGTCTTGAATTATGTGCAAATCCTGTGCATGGGCAACTTTGTGTCTCTAACCTCTATGTGACATGTGTTTCTCAGAGGTTTTATGCAACCTTTGGTCTTCACTGCTCTTATGCAGGGGGAAGTGTGAGACAGTGGTTATGCATTTTGCAAGACAGTAATTCTTTATTTTATTACAAAAAAAAGGCCAACTCTGGAAGGCCAGATTAAATCATTCCTTTCACTTTTTAATGGGATTTGGATGAATAGAGTAAAATATGCACTTTGCATTCATTGATAGCATCTTTAGGTTGAGGTAATTGAGTCTTTTTTCCCTGACTGAATGAATAATGACTTCATCTGATCCTCAGTGAGGCCTGAAACTTAGACCGCCTTTGTCACAGCAGAAAGATCTGGGCTTTGAAACATGCTCTACTTCCCTGGCTTAATTTTTCTTCATTTTAATCCCAAACCCTATTTTTCTCAATAATTCAAGCATAAACTACGTAGTAGTGAAATAGCGGAAATCGCATGGTATTTGTCCTCCTTGTGCTGCTTTTTAAATGGAGCTGATAAATCAGCCACTGAGGTCTGAGCTGCCTCATTCTCAGGAGGAAAGCAAGACTGGGGAATTGTCAGGATTCTTGAATCCTGGTCCTTTCACAGTGCCCACTCTCCAGGGAAGTAGTCACTTTACTCAGGAAGGGCTCAGCCGGGTTTGGGTAGCCTCCCATGATTTACTGGGCTCTGAGGCAGTCCATCTGCTGCTGAGAACTAGAGCACATGTGCTGAGGGGCAACTTAAGCCTGATAGTCTTCAGTTTCCACAGAGACTGTTGACATGAGCTGCTGTGTGCTGTGCAGCATTCGGAGTCCCATTGGTCACCATTGAAGTGAGATGATGCTCTGTGTGCATCAGATGTGTAGTTATTATTTGAGGTTGCTTGTTTAGGACTCTTGCATAGTCATGGCAGGGTTGGGAGCCCCTGAGTGAGAGCATGCTGCATATGTGCTAGGCTGTGCTCCACTAATAAGGGCAGAGAAGAGCCTAGGAGGGCCTCTGCCCACTGCCCTCTGCAGCCTGGGGCACTGGTGTGGGTGCAGACTCCAGTTGTTCTCCTGGAGACTGGTCAGTGCTTCTGGTTTCTTTAGTGCTTTCAAAGATCATGATGTATTTACCAACATATTCCAGACATAAACCTAGACAGAGAAGAACACTGTGTTTGGATATTTCCAAATTCTGCTATTTGTATATTGGATATTTCAGAAGACATAGAGTACTAGCATTCATTTTGTTTCTCTTAGTAGACTCTTTCTTGCAAGTAAAAATGAATTCTCATAATTAACTCATTTTTATAACCCCAGAGTCTAGCACACAAGGTGTAGGAGGCACGTAATTACTTGTTTAATTAGTTTTCTTTACAATGAATGTAATGAACTTTCTTAGAAACTTAGCTATTTTTCTTTCTAGCAATGGCTTCTCATGATCTCATAAGAGTTTGTGGCAAATATTAATCAAAACTAGATTTGAACTAAATTATGAGCTTTGGAAAAAGCTAATTTTCTGAGGCACTATGAAAAAAATCAGAGTAGTTCAGCTAAGTCTCAATTATTTACATTATATTTTATTTTCTTTTATTTTTTTAGTTAAGATTTTGTTGGTTATATTCTTTCCGTTTTTTCTCTCTTTTTCTTTTCCTCTACTTTCTTCTCCCCCATCACAACCCCTTTGCCCTGCTTTCCTTTCTTGTTTTTAAAAAACTGTGCCAGATTTAGGGTGGCAGGGAGATGCTTAGCCTGATAGTATTTGTTCTACTGTTCACACCACCTGAGTCAGGGATCCCAGTGGACAGTGGCCATGACCTCATCCAGTATTGTGTATATGCCCAATAACCTAGCGCCTCCAACCATTACTCAATGGATAAGAGTTTGGTGCTGGGTCAGATGTAGTGACACATTCCTGGTTTTTAATATTTTGGAGGTAGAGGCAGGAGGATCAATGTAAGTTAGGGGCCAGCCTGTCTATGCAGGGAGTTCCAGGTCAAGCAGAGCTACATAGCAAGATCCTGATTTAAAAAAAAAAAAAAAAGTGAGCTAAAAATAAAATTTTGAGGCTAGTCCCCAAAGTCATACAGTTTATCTGAAGAGTGACTGGGTCCAAGGTGAATGTATAACAGTGAAAACAGTATGCCTTCTAGACTTACAGTCGTGTGACACTGTACACAGTGTAACCTTCTTCCCTGCTAGACTTAGAGAGTTGTGCCATATGACACTGTGTACAGACACAGTGTTGCTTCCTTTCCAGAGCCCTGTCAAGAAGCTGCTGATGGGTCCTTACAGTATAGTAAGAAACTGAGGGCCCACCCTGTGTTATGCCCTTGGGAGGTAGAGTCCAAATCCAAGTGAGCAGGCCTCAGCTCAGTAGCCTCAGCTGTTGTGTGCCTTCTTTTCTCCCTCCCCTGCTGCAGCTTCCCTGGATTAACCTCAAGCAGCACCCCTCACCGCCCACACCCAGAACTGCACTTTGTTCTTTATGGGTGAAGTGGGAAAAGCCATCCACAGAAATTACCAGAGCTCAAAATTGGAGTTACACATTTCAGAAGAGCCAGGTTAGGTTCTCCTTACTTTTTAAGGCAAAGGCTATTTGCTCCCTGTTTCCAAAATCAAGGAGAAATGAGTGGTTCCTTTGGTGTAATTTTCCTTATATTATTTATGTGCTTAGCTAGTAATCAGTCCACAGGATGAATGTCAGTGTAGTATGTTACACTGGAGGAATCAGAAGTGTGGGATTTGCATAAATTAAACAAGTTCCAATTCTAAACTGACCCCCATGATCTCTTTCTCTGTAAGTTTTTGCAGAAACTTGCAGAATGACTGACACATACTGTCCTGCAAGTGGGGGACTCTGGATCTGGGCGGAAGGTGTCCAAGGGATACTTGAGGGTGACAGCAGAGATGACCTCACCTGGCATGCCACAGAAGATGAATGTTTTGCTCACAGAGTAGTTGTGATGCAGTCCTGCTTTTGTCATTCTTGGTCTTGTGCTGTTGGCATTTTCTAGTCAGCACACAGCAGATGAAGCTGTGGTGGCTGGTGGTTCACTCTGGTCTCCCCAAGAGCTCTGGACAGGTTACCACACATTTGCAGAAATCCTACCTAAATCTATGAGAGGCGTGGGAAGAGAAAATTAGTAGTTTTGTGTTAAATTATGATAAAGACTATTAAAATCTTATGTTTTCTCAAGTTGACATTTTCATGTATTCTGATCAGGACACTAGGGGTGGGTCCAGTCTGGGCATGTATTAATGTAACACTTTTGTTATTTTTTTTTTTTAGGTTGGTTTATTGGACCTCGAACTCAATCAGTTGACAAAGGCGCTATTTCTGGCCTTAGTTGTTCTTTCTGTTGTTATGGTAACCTTACAGGGATTTGCAGGACCTTGGTACCGTAATCTTTTTCGGTTCCTCCTTCTCTTTTCCTACATCATTCCGATAAGGTATGTTTAAAATTAGAAGAACAAAATTGTCTTATTTCATAATGTATGATTTTTCTGAAATTGTTTTATCATAATGTGAAAAAAAGTTACCCAGTCAAAACTGTAGAGGAAAGGGCTGGGAACCCAGATGAATAGAGCTAGTTATCTGTAAGTGGAATTTAGAACATGATTAGTTTTGCTAGGGTAACTTAGACAAAAGTGCCACTTTTCCTGCTTTTAACAGTGTTGTCTCAACAGCTGGAAAATTGCTCTTGTTTAAACATAAATATAAATTAGGAAGAAAAAGTTTGCAAATTGCTTGTTACTGTCTTATTTCCTGTGCTCTAGGGCCTGTGTACATTGTTGATATTTGAAATTACCTATTTTTGAAAGCCAGACCTATTAGTGTTCACCTGTAATCCTTAGCCATAGTCAGAATGCTAAGGCCTGGCTACATAGCACCCTGTCTCAGGAAACAAACCAAAAGGAAGTTCCCCACTGTTTAAGGAGGATCTGATAGATCGTTCAAATTAGAAAAGATGCTGACCAAGGCAGTCTTCAAAAGGAACTATTTTTCAAAATGATAAGCAGTGTAACTAGAGATTGATGTATAAGCAGTTAATATTCCGTACCTATTTAAAGGCTCAAACAGCCTCAAAAATCTTATCTTTAGAATGATATCCTTAGCATGTTTGTATTATGCTTACATATATAAAAGACTGAGATTTTTCCTATGAGTAACCCTTGTGACTCATGAATGAAGCCTGAATCTAGACTAACTGTCATTTGTAATGTCAGTTAAGATGACAGGGATCCAGACAACAAGGCTCTTGTATGCGGCTGCCATTACTGTTACCCCCACACTTCTCATGCAGATACTCCTCACATTTTGACACAGCCTCAAAGCCAGCCAGCTCCACAATTTTGTCTTTGGGACACTTTGCCTCATGCATAGGCTGGGCTTGCCTTCTCTAAGAATAACACAAGACTGTTTTCACTTAAGCTCTTCACATCTAGGACGCTGTCTACTGTACTTACAGTTAGTTCTTTGTCATTCAGACATCACCAAGTACACCCTCAGGCCTGAGGAAGGTCCTATGAGCCATCCCAAGGCACTTGCTGCCTGTCAGTGGCTGCCATTCTGTGTGGCTCTGTGCTGATGCCTGTCTTCTGTTGGCCACAGCTCTCCACCACCAGACTCTGTAAGGATACAGACTGCTTGAATCCAGTTTTGACCAGTGCCAGAGTCAGGTGACATAGTGGGCAGGAAGGGCTCCTGGACATACTCCTTTGGATAGCTACATATGTAGAAACAACCCATCATAGATATCATGTATGCTTGTATTGAATACCATAAATCAGCTCAAGGACAGTATGTCCTCAAATAGTATAACTGTGAAGTCACAGTTCTGTTTTATTCAACAGTTATGACAGAGTTTACTCAGATATGCAGATTCTTGAGGGAGCTATTTGTTGGTACACTTTCAGCCTGCTGATGCATGGCTTGCAATGATCCCATCCACTGCCTTCTGCATAGTATCCTTCTCCCATCGCTTTCCTGCCGTTCCTGTGTATACACTGATCTTCCTGTACAGTACCCACTCTCACTAGACATCGGCCAAGGAGGAAACCTACTTGTTTAGTGTAAAACAAAGAATGTGTCTCCTGCTTAGGAACTCTAGCTTAGGCCAGTCGCATATCACTGCCCAGTTAGCTACTCCTGAACCAGTGGCACAAGACCCAGGCAGATGCTAGGGCTTCTTAGTGCCTGGGAATAGAATTGCAGGCTCTTTCCTATGGGAAAAATGATACCAACTTCTAGACTTGTTGGTAGATACTGTGAAATATAATCTCTCAAGTTATATTAGGCTATCTATCTGTTTTTCTCTGAGTTTAATGACAAAATATTTTAGGACTTCTTCTGAAACTTACCTCCAGATCCTCATTGCACTTTATTTTTGCATGATGTAGTCAGTCATAAATGTTCTTAGATAAATATGCTTAGAAATTCTTATATTCTATGGAGTGAGTTTTTGTACAAATGTCACTAGATGAATCTTGTGGGTTTTTAAAATCATCTATATGCTTTCTTTTAAAGGAACTCTCCCTTACGTTATAAGCAAACTATCTCTCATCGTAATTATGGTTATATTCATTTCCCATGGTGCATTTGTGTGTTTTAAAGCTGTGTTATTAAATGCTTGCCGGCTTAGACTGGCTGTCTTGTGTGAATGGGAAGGTCTTAGAAATAGTGTGCGGCTGGGGAGTCGCATTGGTCAGTCCTTTATGATCTTTACATTTAGTACAGTTAAATGACTTGTCGGCATTTATTTTTACTTTATTTGTTCTACTTCTATATTTTTGTGCCCTTTGAATGTTTTAAAGTCCTTTCTATCCTTGTATTTCTTTGTATTCTGTCCCATTATTCCTGTAGAAATGTTACCCTGCACATAATAAAAAAAACCATTTCTTTGCTTTTCTTTAAAATGATTCAAGGACCTTAAACTATTTGGACTCTAACACCCCCTGTCTCATGATTATATGCCTCCCCAACATACACACAGTGGTGTTTACTTGTATTTAGGGCTTCTGTTCTACACATCTGTCTGCTGTCCTTACTCATACTTGAGACTTGCATGCAGCCTCTGTGGCTTGACCTTCTCCACACCATTCTGGCAGTGCAAGGTTCTAATAGTGAGTTGGTAGTGCTGACCAGGCAGGCAGCATCCTCCTAGGCTCTCCCTTCCTCTGTCACAACTCTTATCTTCCTCTTTGTCTGCTTTGGTGCCCGTCATCACCCTGGCCACAGCTGGATAGTCAACACCTTATAAGCTTATTCTGCTTATCCTTTAAGCTGTCTCCCACTTATCCAGGACAGACAGAAGGACATCCTGCTTATCCAGGACAGGCAAAAGAATAGACTTTGAACAATGCCAATGTCATTTACAGATACCCATAGGGATTATGCTTGAAATAAGACATGTTTTTTTATTATTATTATTTATGTCCTTTCTTTTTTGTTTTGTTTATAATTGAAACAATTGAGAAGCAACCTTAGATGGTGATGTAGGCCACAATTAATGCATCAGGCTCATTTGGACACTAGAAATGCACAAATAAATCAGTATCCTGCTACCTTCATGTCCTTTCCCCCTTTATATTAGCTGACTGCTGGTCAGTTTGATGTCACCTGACACAGACTAGGGTCACCTGGGAAAGGAGGACTCTTAATTGAGAAAATGTCCTCATCAGATTGGCCTATAGGTAGGTCTGTGGAGCATTTTTCCTGATTAATGATTAATTAATGTGTGAGGGCTCTTAACAGTTGTGGGTGGTGCCACCCTGAGCAGGTGACCCTGGACTGAAGGATTAAACAAGCTAAGTGAGCCAGTTAGCAATGTTTCTCCGTGGAAAGGGCTACAGTATCTACCTGCAGGTTCTGGCTTGAATTCCTGCCTTGACTTCTCTGGTTGGTGGATTGTGATGTGGACACACAAGCCAAATAAACTAAAGCCAAGTTGCTTTTGGCCATGGTGTTTATCAGAAAGCAAAGCAGGACACTTGTTGACTATCCAGCTGTGGCCAGGGTGATGGCAGGCACCAAAGCAGACAAAGAGGAAGATAAGAGTTGTGGCAGAGGAAGGGAGAGTCTTGGAAGATCCTGCCTGCCTGCTTGGCACTATCCACAGCGTTTCTCCATGCTTGCTTATGCGTGAAACCTGTTGTCTCCTACTGAAGGAATGGTATTTTCCCATCTTCTTGCAGAAATTATCAAGATTTTCTTTCTTGTGTTCTTCCTTTGAGTTGATTTTTTTTTTTTAAGCTTGTCTGGAATGTTCTGTGATGTTACATTGAAGACTGCTTCTGTTCCATAGTGGGAGAAAGGCTGAAAGAGCCTTTCACCTTAGATCTGAAAAAGCACTTCTATGAGATCTGGACTGGAATTTATAAACTATCTCCCTTGTCTTTGTCTTTAGGAAAATAACGATGTAAAGGTACTTGCCCTACTTTTCTTTTATTTATTTAATAAAATTATTATTATTATTATTAATATTAATTATTATTATTATTGTAACAAAATTATGCCCCAGGAGGATTATTGGAACTAACGGTGATTTCTGTTGTTTTTATATTTGAATAGTTATTTGGATTTAGTGAAAATGGGCAATATCTAATAAGAAAATAAGTACAATATGTATAACTATATAAAACTATATTAAAACACCTTTCATGTGTTTAGAACTGGGAAAATGCCCTAGTGGGTTAAGGAAGTGAGTTAGGCATGGCACTACACACCTATAACCCCAGTGATGGACAATAGAGGAAGGATGATTCCTTAGGCTTGCTGCTCAGTCTTTCCAAACTCACAAGCTCCAAGTTCAATGAGAAATGTAGTCTCAGAAAATACAATGAAAAGTAATAGACAAAGACATTCAGTGTTGTCCCTTTCCCCCTACAAGGCCCCTACAAGCACACACACACTTGTGTGCACACAAGTGTGTATACAAATACAGACATACTCTTACCTTTTCATGTGTTTAGATAAAAAAATAAGTATGAGTGTGCACTTATGCTTGTCTTTGTGTATATATCTTTACACACACATGTATATATGCGCATGTATCAGCATACACTCCTATTTTAGTCTCTATAGTCATTTAAAATACTTGCTAATAAAGTGATGGTGATATCAGACTGCCTACAATCTCATATGCTCTAGCTTTTCAGTGAATTTGTTTAGCATGCTCATCTAAGTGTACTGCGCCTGACTAGACAGTTTTTCAGCCTGCCTTTGCTTTAGCTTACCATGAGCATGCTCACTTTAATATAACACACTGCTGAGTTTTGTACACCTAGACCTAAGTTGTACCAACTCAGCAGAAGGATTGAGAGCTGCAGAGTGTGAGAAGCACAGGAGGCTTATGTAGAGAATTGAGGAGTATCTTTAATGGGAACAAATTTGTTTTCCTGTTGCCAAGTTTCTATAAAATAAGGACAACTCATTTTAGTGTTTAAATGTGCTTTTGGACTTTTAAATATATGTTATTTTGCAAAATATGCAAATCTAGGAAGTAAAGTAATTTTTCCTCTAGTGTCCTAAGAATCAGAAATCATTTCAGGTTTACAAAAGTTAAGTATTTTATTTAAATTACTCAGTTCAATGAAATAGTTTTTAAGCTACTTGATAAAATTTACATTGTCTTTTTTTGTTTGTTTTGTGGGGTTTTTTGAGAGCATAGTTTAATTACAACATTTTTGTTATCCAAAGAGAAATATTACATGATGTAGCTTTTATTGTAATTCTAAAATGAACAGATGTCCCTGTGCATGTCTTCTAACAGGAAGATACCAGCAGAATTGTTAGCACATTAGCATATCCAGGGCCTTGTGTTTGCTGTTCCTTGTCTGTTTTCTTGAGATGCTTTAAAGTGCCTGTGTTTTGATTGATAACTCCAAAACCAGAGAGGCTTTTGCTTCTGCATAAGGCATACATGAACAAGAATGGCAAAAATGCTGTTAGACAAAGAGATAATTATACCCCTTCTGAGGCACACTTAAAACTCTTTTTCAGGCAATGCCTTTCCTAGAGCACTGTACTGCAAGGGGTGTCTGTGAGTTGTGGAAACATAGCTTCTCCTTCATTTTGCCTACGTTACATCAGAGCGTGTGGGAGGCTTTTTCAGGCAATGCCTTTCCTAGAGCACTGTACTGCAAGGGGTGTCTGTGTTGTGGAGACATAGCTTCTTCTTCATTTTGCCTATGTTACCATCAGAGCATGTGGGAGGCTCATCAGAGAAATTTCTAGAACCTATAGACTGAAGACTAGATGGCAACATCTGCACACTGAAGGCTGGACCATCAAAGGTGCCAGGTGGTATTGGTACAAAGTTGTACTAGGGTTAGCAATGAAGTTTCCCCCAAAGGTAATTTCTTAGCAATTTCTGCAAGTTATTGCCAGTACTGAATGGTTTTAGGGTTGTTTGGTTTCTTTTCTTATCCAACAAGTCTTCTACCTGAGAAGGGGTGAGTTCTCACATTGGAGTAGGTAGCTAACCCTTAGACACTGAGTAGCTCTGATACAGTAGTATACTCTGATACATCCACTCACATCTGAGTTTTGAAGTGTCCTCAGACTTGTTTCAGTAGGTATGTGTTAGCTCTTCTCATCTCTGTGACCTGTACGTGCACACACATCCACAAAGAATGTTTATCTCATGTATGTATGTACCAGCATACACTACTTCAGTTTTTGAGATCATTTAAAATACTTGCTTATAAATGATGCTAATACCATCATTATTGTAAACCATCAGTGTTATGTTCAACCACCCTTTGCACATTAACTCTTGCTTTTACTGTAAGTGGAGTATTTCAGTTTTCTTTTTAATTTATAGTAATTCTGTATGTTTATCCAGTAGAATGCTATATAGCACACGCTACATGGCTGAATGTTTTTTCAAATGGTTAACTTCTTGTTTTTCTCAAGAACATTGCATGTATATTTGCTTATGTAAACATAATGTGAAAGTTTTCTTGTTTTATTGCTTTATACAGTTGAAATCATATTAGAGATTACCCTTTTACAATGCTGCATCTTATGTTTAACATGGCTTCACAGATTCATCATTCCTTATACCTTGCCATCCTTATTTGTGACTGTACCACTGAACATGTGTCCAATATTCCATTAAAAAACTTTAGGGAGTTTCATTGTTACTCTACACATTGATCAGTAAGCATGTGAGCATCTGGTATCAAAGTCTAGGAATGAAATTGCTTGGCTATACTTGTCTGTGGCTTTGCTGTGTTTGCTAATATTGGCAGTATTTGAGGTGGTATCAAGTTAGCATATCATTATCAATATAGACCAGTGGTTCTCAGCCTTCCTAATGCTTGTAAACCTTTAATGCAGTTTCTCGTGTTATGGTGACTCTGAACCATAAAGTTATTTTTGTTGCTGCTTCCTAACTAGAATTTTGCTATGGTTATGTATTGTAATTTCCTATGGTCCTAGGCTATCCCTATGAAAGGGTCATTCAGCCTCCCCTCCCACAAGAGGTCATGACCAACAAGTTGAGAACCAGTGATTTAGAATTTCTGTTTGGTGAACTTTCAAAGTCCTTTGTTGTGATGGACAGTTTGTTATGATTTTCATTCCTGTTTTGCTAACATCTTTCTCTATAACTTGACTTTTTTTTTTTTTACTCAGGAAAATAGTTTCTGATTTTACCTTGTTAAATATCCGTGAATCCTTGTAGGATATTGTCAAATTGTGCACCTAGAAATCTTCCTCTGCACCTAGAAGAACCCTGTTCTCTTCTCCGTATCTACTGAATGTGACCACTGAATTTGATCACTAAAAGTGATTTCATTCTCTTGTGATGATGGGACTTGAACTCCGGCTTTCAAGCATGTGGAGTATACATCTACCACAGATAGACTCCAGCTCAAGGAGGTTGGGGTAGGCTAGTGGGGTTATGGCAGAAAGACAAAGGTTGAACCCAAGGCCTTGTCTATGCTAGAGAACTGATTTTTTTTAAAGTAGTATATGATAGAGTTTACAGATCTAGAGTTTTAAATTGTCTCAGCAGCCTTTATAAAATAAGAAAATAAACCTTTCCCCCAGAGGCTTAGTATCATCTGTGTCATGTACACATGTTTATAGCCTGTTGTAGGCACCCTTGGTCTTTCTGCCTCTGACCTAATATCAAACTGATGAATATACCCTCAGAACCGACAGTCTTTAACATAGGCCTTTCCTCCTCCAAGTGCTGAAGCTTCGCTTTGCTCAGTCTTGAATCTGTTGTACCTCTTACCTTTAGATTTCTTTTTGACTTTCTCCATAGAAAAGCAATTTATAAATATTTTATATTTTAAAATCCTATTATAAGTTTTTTCCAAATTCCATTTCATATCTCTTTGCTTCTGGTATGATTACATAATGGTTATCTACAAATGATTAAATCTGGCTTTGGTAAGACATTTTTTCAAACTTTTATATATTCATCACAAAAGGGAGATTTTTTTCTTTGTTTTAACCCTTTGGCACCATTTATCTCTTTTCTTGCTAATAGGCAAACATCTTGTGTGTTATTCACTAAAGCATAAGAATGATGTGCATTCTTCCTTTGTTCCCATTATCAAAGTCAACACATTCAGCATAGCAACATGCTCTTTTTCATAAAACCTCTTCAAGATACTTATTGTTATTTATTCCAATCTGCTAAAGCCTGTTTTCATCTCATAAAACATTTTAAAAATAGTTTCTAAATCTCTAGGTGATTTTGTCTTGAGATGTTTGTTAAATAGATTACCACGCTAAGTTACAGTGCCTGTCTTCTAATGTCATACCTGCTTCTTATTTCTGGGGCAAGACCTAACATGGTCACGGTTTATAACTCTTGGATTTCATTAGATTCTAGTCACTTGTGTTTTCTGGGTGACTCTTCTATCAGTTTATACAAGTGATAATACTTGTAATTTTGCCTTTTCATACCATTTTTCTAGGTTAGTATCGAGATGATACAGGTTCAAAACACAATGATGAATCTCCCATTTTCTCCTATCTAAAAAAAAAAAAATTACATCAGAGTTGTTTATTCTTTAAACACTTCATGGCAAGTAGACCATTGTAAGCCTTCAAGTTCTCTGTGGAAAGACTGGTTAAATTTGCTTTCCTTAGTAGTTACTTTGGCAAAGCTAAAAGTTTGCAAGAGATATGTCAACTATCTAAAATTTCAAATTTACTTACAAGTTTGTTTGATATTTTCCTGCTATTTCATATATGTATAAAGTCTGTCATATTGGTCTTGAAATGTTTTTCTTCATTGATTTTTTAAATTTATTTACTAATTTTGACACAGAGTTCTTAAAACCTTTTTGTCTTTGGATTTTCTCTGTATTTGAGGGTGACTATAATTCCTCACCCTCCAGCCATTGCTCACTGCAGTGTGCTGGGTAACAAGCTTCTGCCGTCATACTCTCCTTCCTCATCTCCACTCTGTAATCTTTTTTTATTGATATTTTATTTACATTTCAGATGTAATCCCCTTTCCTCATTCCCCCACCCACCCAGGAACACCCTATCCCATCCCCCTTCCTCCTGCTTCTGTGAGGATGTGCCCTCACCCACCTGCCCCCACCCACCTCCCCACCCAGGATTTCCCCCACACTGGGGCGTCCAGCCTTCACTGGACCAAGGGCTTCCTCACCCACCTATGCCTGACACTGTCATCTGCTCCTCCTGTTTGTTCCCAACAACAGACTTAAAACGGGTAGATTATGTAAATAATACTATTAGTCTTGTGAGTTTTCTTACTGTATGAAATTTGCTGTTTCATAATGTTACTTTATTTCTACTTTGATTTAGTATTTTCTTTATGATATAGATATTTAACTGGTTAATTTGGAGCCTCTCCTTTCCTTTTGAATACATATTTAAATAATTAATTTCTCTGTAAATATTATTTTGGTTGCATCTCTAAACTTTTTATGCATAGTGTTTTTGTTACTCTCAAACACAGGATTGGGGTTTATTTGTTCCCTTTTTAGATAGTACTTCATGATTTCAGCTTGCCTTGAACTTAACTATGTAGCCAAGAATGGCCTCAAACTAATAGTTCCCCCACAGTTCCCCCACCCTCCTCCAGCCACTGCCCCCTTCTGCCCCCAACCGTTGGATTACAGGAAAAAAAAAAAAGACAAAAACCATTCAAGCCATAACAGGTGTCATGTTGAGTTTAAAAGCTCAAACTATATAAAACCAAAAGCTGTATATACAATGTATGAATAGTTTATATAATTGCAAAATTGAAATGATCTAACTAGTCTGTGGGTTTGGGGGAGGTAGTATAGGAAGGGTGTGACTATTGAGGGTCTCCTGTAGGTGCTTCCTAGGGCTAGTGGATACCTTGACCTTACACATCCATGGGATTGTGGTATACAAAATTTAACTGTTTATAAAAACTAGCAAAGCTTCCCTCAAGTCTGTGTAGTTCATTTGCCTGTCAGTCCTCTGCTTTGAAGAGTCTACAGATCTGTTGGTCCTACTAACAGTGTCCTTTGCCTTACAGAAACTTGGCAATTTTATGAAGTCCCATTAGTCAATTCTTGATCGTAAAGCATATGCCATTGGTGTTCTGTTCAGGAACTTTTTCCCTGTGCCCAAGTATTCGAAGTTCTTCCCCACCTTCTCTTCTATTAGCTTCAGAGTATCTGATTTTATGTGGAGGTCCTTTATCCATGTAGACTTGAGTTTTGTACAAGGAGATAAGAATGGATCAATTAGCATTCTTCTACATGTTGTCTTCCAGTTGAACTAGCACCATTTGTTGAAAATGCTGTCCTTTTTCCACTGGAGAGTTTTAGCTCCTTTGTCAAAGATCAAGTGACCATAGGTGTGTGGGTTCATTTCTGGGCCTTCAATTCTATTCCATTAATCTTCCTGCCTGTCTCTGTACCAATATCCGGTACTTTTTGTCACTATTGCTCTGTAGTACAGCTTGAGGTCAGGGATGGTGATTCCTCCAGAAGTTCTTTTATTGTTGAGAATAGTTTTCACTATCCTGGGTTTTTTGTTATTCCATATGAATTTGAGAATTTACTTTTCTAACTCTGTGAAGAGTTGAGTTGGGATTTTAATGGAAATTGCATTGAATCTGTAGATTGCTTTTGGCAAGATGGCCATTTTTATTATATTAATCCTGCCAATCCATGAGCATGGGAGATCTTTCTGTCTTCTGAGATCTTCTTTGATTTCTTTCTTCGAGGATTTGAAGTACTTGTCATACAGATATTTCACTTGCTTGTTTAGATTCACACCAAGGTATTTTATATTATTTGTGACTGTTGTCAAGGGTATCGTTTCCCTAATTTCTTTCTCAGCCTGTTTATCTTTTGAGTAGAGGAAGGCTACTGATTTGCTTGAGTTAATTTTATATCCAGCCACTTTGCTGAAGTTGTTTATCAGGTTTAGGAGTTCTCTGGTGGAAGTTTGGGGGTCACTTAAGTATACTATCATATCATCTGCAAATAGCGATATTTTGACTTCTTCCTTTTCTATTTGTATCCCTTTGACTTCTTGTTGTTGTCTAATTGCTCTGGCTAGGACTTCCTGTACTATATTGAATAGGTCGGGAGAGAGTGGGCAGCCTTGTCTAGTCCCTGATTTTAGTGGAATTGCTTCGAGTTTCTCTCTATTTAGTTTAATGTTGGCTACTGGTTTGCTGTATATTGCTTTTACTATGTTTAGGTATGGGCCTTGAATTCCCGACAGATTGGGAAAAGATATTTACCAATCCCACATCCAATAGAGGGCTAATATCCAATATATACAAAGAACTCAAGAAATTAGACTCTAGATAATCAAATAACCCTATTTAAAAATGGGATACAGAGCTAAACAAAGAATTCTCAACTGAGGAAATTCAAATGGCCGAGAAGTACCTAAAGAAATGTTCAGCATCCTTAGTCATCAGGGAAATGCAAATCAAAACAACCCTCACACCTTCCACCTTACACCAGTCAGAATGGCTAAGATCAAAAACTCAGGTCATAACAGATGCTGGCTGGATGTAGAGAAAGAGGAACACTCTTCCATTGTTGGTGGGATTGCAAGCTGGTGCAACCACTCTGAAAATCAGTCTGGCGGTTCCTCAGAAAATTGGACATAGCATTACCCAAGGACCCAGCTATACCACCACTCCTGGGCATATACCCAGAAGATGCTCCAACATATAACAAGGACATATGCTCCACTATGTTCATAGCAGCCTTATTTATAATAGCCAGAAGCTGGAAAGAACCCAGATGTCCTTCAACAGAGGATTGAGTACAAAAAATGTGGTACATTTACACAATGGAGTACTACTCAGCTATTAAAAACAATGAATTTGAGAAATTCTTAGGTAAATGGATGGAGCTAGAAAATATCATCCTGACTCAGGTAAGCCAATCACAAAAGAACACACATGGTATTCACTCACTGATAATTGGATATTAGCCCTGAAGCTCACAATACTCAAGATGCAACTCCAGACCACATGAAGCTCATGAAGAAGGAAGACCAAGTGTGGGTGCTTTGGTCCTTCTTAGAAGGAGTAACAAAATACTCAAGGGAGCAAATATGGAGACATAGTCTGGGACAGAAACTGAAGGAGGGGCCGTCTGGAGAGCATTCCACCTGGGTATCCATCTCATGTGCAGTCACCAAAGGTAGACGCTGATGTGGATGTCAGGAAATGCATGCTGACAGGAGCCTGATATAGCTGTGTCCTTAGAAGTCTGCCAGAGTTTGACATATTCAGAGGCAGATGCTCACAGCTAACCATTGAACTGATCAAGGGGTTCCCAATGGAGGAGTTAGAGTGAAGACTGAAGGAGTTGAAGGGGTTTTCGGCCCCATGAGGAGAGCAACAATACCAACCAACCAGAGCTCCCAGGATCTAAACCACCAGCCTGGGAGCACTTAGGGAGGGACCCATGGCTCCAACTGTATATGTAAGGGAGGATGGCCCTGTCGGGCATAGGTGGGAGAGGAGATCCTTGGTCTCATGAAGGCTGGATGCTGTGAGGGGGGTAATTTGAAGGTGGGTGGGGGCACATCCTCATAGAAGCAGGAGGAGGGGGGATAGGATAGGGGGTTCTTGGGCGGAATAGGAAATGGGGTAAGGGGATAACATCTGAAATGTATATATAATATCCAATAAAAAAATTTAAAAAATAGAAGAGGTTACAAAAAGAAGAAACAAAACAGAGTCAGCCTGCTTTGTGAAAGCTCCTAACATAGGAGGCTGAAGTCTCAGGTGCTCTAGTCAGGGAGCTAAGAGTTCGTACTGTTGCGTGCACACCTACTGTTATATGCAGAGCAGAACTCAACCTGCCTACCTTTCGTTTTCTTTCTTCCTGCAGTAAAGTTGGTCATCAGCCCCATTTGCACATAGCTTTACTCTCTACAGATCTACTTACCATGGTCAACTCTGGTCTAAAACTATTAAATACTCAATACAATATTTTGAAAAAGAGCACATCTGTTAATTTTATATTATTGTATATAATTGTTATATATTTTATAGATCATGTATATTTTATAAATCATGTAGAATTATTTATATAATATATACTATACAACATAGTATATACTTATATACTATATAATATACTATTTCATATTGTAAAAGCTATATTATATGATTATTGTTAAATACTATGACTAGTTTATAAATTTATTTCACCAAATATTACAGATCAGAAGATGTATAACATACCTAGAAGTGGGTCCAGTCTTTGGCTTCAAGGATCCACTGGGGATGTTGAAATACATTCCTGGTGAGCTAGAATGATGACTAGACACAAAGTAGCACATAAGCACATGCCTTTGCTTCTTTGTGCTCTATGCATTGAACTCTTGCTATTTCCATTTTTTTGTTGAATTTAATATTTGAATAATTGGTATCTCTCTTATGTTTGCAAATACATTTAGTACCTTATTAGACTTTTGAGTTGATTGTGGTACTTCTAAAATGTTTTAAAAATGGGGTAAGGGGATAACATCTGAAATGTATATATAATATCCAGTAAAAAAAATTAAAAATAGAAGAGGTTACAAAAAGAAGAAACAAAACAGAGTCAGCCTGCTTTGTGAAAGCTCCTAACATAGGAGGCCGAATGCATTTATTTGTTCAGGTCATGCATGTCGTGATCTGAGTATGGAAGTCATAGAACAACTTTTGGGAGTTTGTTTCCTCCTTCCACAGTGTCCTGAGGATCTACCTCAGTTTTCAAGCTTGAAGTTCATGCACTTTTATCTGATGCATCTTGTTTGGCCTAAGGTCTAGTTTCTGCTGAAACCTTGGTTGAGCACTGGAGTGAATATCAAGTCAGCCTTTAGTAAGAGATTACAGAACTACCATATGCTAAAATTAGGAGCAGATACAAGTTACACCTAACATTAAGTGCGTTAACCTGACTTTCTTCACCAGAGAATGTAGGAAGATGAATTGTCAGGAGTTTATGCTAACTGGAATATACAAATGTAAGCAGAAAGGTTGGTCTGTGTTGCCATTTGGTGGTACACAGGTTTCTGGAAAAGGTTGAAGCTGAATTTTGAGTTCTAGACTTGTACTATGCATTTATCTGGGCTTGATGGCACAGGACTGTGCTTGTATCATTTTAGCTACAGGAGTTCTGGGAAAGCCCACCTAAGCTACTAAGTAAATTGAAAACTAACCAGGCCATTTACAGACCTTAACTAAAACCAGAGAGATCGTTAGGGACTGTGGGTATAGCATAGTAGTAGAGCACTTTGAGAAGGAAGTTGGGAAGTTGGCCTGTTGACCTGTTGTCCTCCTGTTCACTCACAGGTATTTTGATTCATCTAAGGTTAAAGGTTGCTCCGGTAGCAGTTCTGATCCAAAGCACAGCAGGGTTCAACTGGTCCTGGAGATGACAACCTTAGCTACAATATGGTGCATGGACAGTTCACCAGGGAAAAGCCTCTGCTGCCGCCTGCAGTATAATATCAAAATAGGAGATGCAGAACATTTCAGATAAAACAGCCGTGTCCTTCACCCATTTATGGGTCTTTATAGAAACGGGTTTTGTTTACATTTGGTAAAAGTTCTGATGAAAGTGGTTTCTGTTTGGTTTTTTTGTTGTTGGGTCTTTTTTGGTTTTGTGTTGTTGTTTTTTGTTTTGTATGTATGTATGTATGTTTATTTATTTATTTATTTATGGCTCAGATTAGAATTGGCATATGAATTATTTCAGGTAGATTTGTTCCCCAATGAGAATTGTGCATATTTCTCAGGCAGGCTAGGGACTGGGCTCACCTGGCAGTGATAAGTGCTAAGGTTTAATTGTAACAAATTAGAGCTTAAATATAGCAAGCATCCTGGGGCTTAAGTGGATTGTATTGTGTATTTTGGGGAAAATGCACTTGAAATTTATTCAGACTCTTAAGTTTCTTCTTCAGGTATTTGTCGCTGTGAGATTAGACTGTTTGTATAAAAATAAACCATCATGAAGGCAGTCTTACATTTTGAAATTCATCTCATGTTTGTCAGTATTGCAAAAGTGAATATATATATATATATATATATACATATATATATATATATATATATATATATATATATATATATATATATATACACACATTTGCTTTTATAATCAGTCAACATCCCTGAAAGACTACTTACTCAGGCAGTCAGTTTTCCATAGTGTATGATATGTCCTGCCTCAGTGAACCATCTGAAAACAAGTGTTTTCTACCTGGCATAGGTCTATGGGTAAGAGTGTCACAGGTACTTAGCAGTAGAATGCATTTACTGTGCATCTGGTATTTGCTACTGTCTAACATGTTTCTGTAATCATGTGATTCATGGATTACGGAGCATGTCAGAGTTGGCATGTTCCTGGATAAAGGTCTTGTGTTTAGAAACTATACAAGCAGGGCATTACTAAGAAGTAAATTCAGTATATTTGTTACTCTGCAGCCATAGTGTTTGGATGCCTTAGAGACTTAGCATTTAAAGCAAATTATCCTTTAGTATTTGACAAAATCCACAACATGAATCATGGTGCATGTAGAGCTTAATTCCTTGTGTAGGAGTGTCTTCTTTAGTTGACTTGTTTTCAGTGATGAATTTCTGTTCTCTGCTCCTTATCCTTTCTGTTCTCCTCTTTGCCACTACAACTACTTCTATGTATATCGTTTGTTGGCTGTTAGTATTCAACCTAAAATGGTCCTAGAGTATGTATGTATGTATGTATGTATGTATGTATGTATAATATTCTATGAACTAATACATTTATGTAATTCTTTAACAACATAAATTGCTTGGTTTGAAAAGAACTTTGCAAAACAAGTTTGGTGATGCTTCTTTGGTTTTTCCACCCTGAGGCTGGTGAGGGCTGTAAGCTGGAACCCAGTGCAGGGTGACGTTTTTCAAAGCAACTTAACCAAAATCCAAAAGAACCCAACACATGGGCAAGTCTATGAGCCAAATAATCGGAGGTGTAGAAAAACTAGACAAAAGTCAGATCTCACTGCTGTGTGTCTTCTCTTACTGGTTTACCTCACTTGCTCAATTCCCTTCCAACTTCTGTGTTTGTTTCAAAAAGGGTGTGGTCTTAATTAACTCTCTTGTTCATAAGGAATCTGTTTTTCAACCCAAATCAAATCAGAATCCAAAGGGAATGTTTTGCGTTTCCTATTCAAATACCCTCTTCTTCCTAAAGCTTCCTAGAAGGTACTGTGATGTCACACCTGTTGACAAAGATATCCCTCACACTTAACACATACAAATTTACCAGCTTCTCACAGATTCTAGTATAGAGGGAAGGCCATGGTGCCACAGGGACTCGGTGAAATGTGTGTGGTGGTTCTGACTTGCAGACTCACACAGTAGTAGACCTGTGGTCCTTCCTAGAATGTCATTTTCTGTCCCTTCAGCTTAAGGACGGTTGCCATTTATTAGTTTGCTTCACTCTTTTAACAAAAGACAGAGAGCTGGAGAGATGTGCACAGGTGACTGCCAGTTAACAGTTTTCCTGCCAACTAGTGCAATTCAGTCTCAGTGGGAGAGGATGTACTTAATCCTGTAGAAATTGATGTCCCAGGGAAGGGGGATGCTGATGAGTGAAGTGTGGGTGGGGGAGCACCCTCTTAGAAACAAAGGGGTGGGGGGACAGCAAGGGGGCAACATTTGGAATATAAATAAATAAAATAATTTAATTTAAAAAGAAGGTTGAACCTTATGAGTTACCATGTTGATAGGTCATACATGGTTGGTGAATAGCAGTTTCATCTCTGTGGTTTTCACCAGCAGTTCTCAACCTTCCCAGTGCTTCAGCTCTTTAGTCTAGCTCCTTGTGTGTTGGCGAATCCACCATAACATTGTTGTTGTTGTTAGTTCATAACTAATTTTGCTACTGTTACAAATCATAATGTAAATATCTGATATGCAGAATATCTGATATGTGACCCTTGTGAAAGAGTTGTTCAACTCTCCAAAGGGATCTCAACCTGCAAGTTGAGAATGACTGGTTTACACAGTCTTGTTCACTGAGCTCGCATAGGTTAGTTAGGTGAGTTGACACAAACAGGTGTGCTTTGACTACTTCCTCCAGTGGACAGTTTTACAGTGTTTTCTTATGTAGCCACTCTTTAACTAAAGCCTGGAAGACCCTCCAAAATCCATCTATTGTAGTCCTATGCTTTAAGATGAGATTGCAGGAAAATTGTCCCAGGTAGAATGACCCCTTACATGTCTTAACCTTACAGATCAGAAATTTTTAATACTAAAAACTCACTAAGAAGCAGTGTGCCTACTCCAGAGGCCTCAAGCCCCATTTCACATGTTTTGCATAGTAATCCTTCCATGATTCCCTAAGCATGTGCATTTTCCTCTCTAAGCCCACAGTTCTCTGGGTGTTAACTGAGTGCTGAGAATCAGTTGCCTGCTTCTCTTCTAGCTCATACTGTAACTCATGCAAGAGGAGTGAGTTATCCACCAACTATCACTGTGAACATTATCTAAAGGATAAAAGCACCTGTTAAAGTCTGAAAGCTAAGATTATTTATTCCTATAAAAATTAAAGTTATATATAAGTACATTTAGATGAAACCAGAGGAGTAGACATGTTGTATCGGTCTGGAAGCATTGACCATCATGGTGGTTTTACTTGGCAGTCTGCGAGTAAACTTGGACATGGGCAAAGCAGCATATGGATGGATGATTATGAAAGATGAGAATATTCCTGGTACAGTTGTTCGGACCAGCACAATACCAGAAGAACTTGGACGCCTGGTGTACTTACTGACAGACAAAACAGGTACTGTTCATATCTGTTTGTCTTTCAATAGACCAGATAACATCACAAATATCTTATGTGCGCATGAGCACATGTATATGTGCCATAACTGACTGCTGGATTTATAGGTTTCTAGACTTGACGTTTGAAAACTATTTATATGATTGAATCTCCATCCTTTCATATGTTCAGTACCTCCACAGTCAGCAAAACATAACTTTGCTGTAGCTTTAAATCACTTTTTTTGTATTTTGATTCTTCTAACATCTCATAATTTTTTTTCTTGCTACTACCACATATCTGTCTAGTGGCTTAAGAGCAGAACATGTATTTCTTTATTGTAGGTGATGCTTGGGTTGTTGGAAGTGATGGAAATTGAGTGCTCTAGCAATACACCCTCCTGCATTGATCACTACACTTGTCTCTCCCACTCTGTAGCTCCATCTCTATTTTGTCCTTATTTTGTGTTTTTGTATTAAAGAATTCTTAATCTATAATGTACTAAATAAAAGATAATGATTTAAATTTCTAGTAATTGTTAGTGAATTAGAAATAAAAGCTTATATGCGTAGAATTATTACATACATAGCATAATTAAAACATGTTCCAAACACAATTCAGCATCACCTTTAATTAATGTCAGTAGTTAACTATAATATCACATTTAAGTAATGTTAGTAGTTAAACTACAAAGAATACAGATGTACTTGCAACATGACTGAACATTATTATAAAACTCTTTCAATTTTCAAAAAGGTATAGAAGTAGATGTATAACTGGTTAAGAACACATATTTATATAGGTGTGAGAACCAAGGCAGTCAACTAATGACTTTAAAATATATGAAACGAGCAAAATGGCAACTTACAGATTCAAATATTCCACTTACAAATACTCTCCTTTGAAGGGTATAAGTGAAAGTACGCTGGAAAATAAAGCTCCCATAGCATGAGTTGCCTAACATGTGGTTGTGAAGTTGAGTACCTGGATGGGTGTGTGTGAAAAAAACCAACTGGACATTGCTGCTAAATGTAACTGAAGACTTTGATAAATGTGAATTCAGCTTTCTGCTGGTGTCAGCTCCCCTGGGGAATTTGGAAGTTTAGTGTAACTGAGGGTCCAGTTTGGGGATTTTTATTTCAATTTTGGTACTGTACCAGATGAAGAACAGACATGGGATGCTCACAAGTGCAAGTGGCCTATTCAGAAGTAAGAGGTCTCTGCTTCAAGAGTAGACAGAGGGAATGTGCCTGGAGTTTGCTCTCCCAGTTCCAGTGAGCTGACAGGAAGTTTGCTGAAGACAGTGCAATGCTAACAAAAAGTGAACACCATTCCAACACCGAGAAGAGCTAGAGGGAGGAGGAAGTCAATACAAAGCACTGAAGCTCAAGATGGCTACAAGGATGAGTCACACAGAGGGAAGAATTCTCCAGATCAGAGTCCTTGAGAAGAGGAGCCACTACATAGCCAGTATGCCTGAGGAGCAGATGGCCATCAGAATCAGCCGCTGAACATGTGTGCACTGCTGGGTAAAAGTACCACATCGCTGTGAGCTAGCTGCTTTCTCCTGCTGATAGGGGTGCTAAAACCAGAATCTCCAGAGTCAAACAGAATACCAGTATGAGCAAAAAAGCACAGAGCTGGGAAGAATCTGCTGGAGAATTTTTAGTCCTTAAGATAATTTAGTTTAGTTTAATATGTAAGCCTAGTATCCTGTGTCCCACAGCAGTTAGGGCATTTAGTGGAAAAAAAAAAAAGCAACAATGAGAATGCCACAGATGGTTAAAGTAGTCAGGACTAAGTTCAAAGTTTGCAAGACCCGAATGTATATAATTTCTAAAGCTGAAACCCTGAAAGAAGACCTAAGTTGATTAATAGGTATGATGCCTGTAACTAGGGTTTCTCAGTTTTATAAGCACAAAATAAAGTAGAAGTTCCTACTTGCTTTGGGCTGGGATGGTATATATCACATTATGAATGGATTTGGGCTGTGTCATTAAAATATATGTGTTGTACTTCTCAGCAGTCATTCTCCTACTTTTTCCTCTCCCCAAAGAAATGTCTGAGTGACTGTAAGGAGTGGGGGAGTATAAGAGAATGCTGACAGTGTTGCTTCAGTTAACAAAAGCAAAGCTGTCTAGTTAGAATACACAGAAACTAAACGTTGTTAAAGTAGAATCTAGGGTCACCTGGAACTGCACTCCTGTAACCAAGAGAGACAGCCAGGAGAGATGTGAGTTGAAGGCCAGCCTGGGCTACAAGGTAAAACACTGTCTCAAAAATTAATTTTAAAAATAAATAGGTAAGTATAGGGTGTTCATACTGTCCAGAGCCCCAACAAACAGGGAGAACAAAGGAAGGATGTGTACCCATGGAGAGATTTTAAATCACAGTGGTGAAGGACTAAGAGACAGAGAAGGAAAAACTAAATCCGTAATGTTTGTTGATCATGAAAGTGTTAAAGCAAACAATTAAACCACTTAACACTTAAAGAAAAATAGCCAGTCATGCTTTAAAAAAAAAAAAAAAAAGACAAAACATGAAGAGAAAAACTATCATGGAAGTAACTAGGAATCAAAAGAAAACTGTCATTTACGTGAATATCAAACAAGATAGATTCTAAGAAGCACGATTTCAGAAAGCGGGATAGGTTCCCAATAGAAGGTTGAATTTTAGATACATATACACTTTAAAGGCCTTAGTATACAAGCACAAAGTGATGGATGCAGGAGAAAATTATGGTACCAGCTATCACAGAAGGAAATTTTAGCATCACTTTATGTAGTTGATCTTCCAAGCAGATATTCAAGTGGTCAACCAAATAAAAGTCCAAATAACTCTGATCTCATGGGATAGACTGACTTCTGTGTCTGCCATCCAGAGAGCAAATTTTCATCTAGTGTGTGTGGGAAACTTAGGGAATCTCAGTGAACTCCAGGCAGTGAGTGTACCTACTCACAGTAAAACAGAAATGGTGGAAGTGTGGAACATAGTGGAAGTAACAAATAGAATCACTGCTATCTTTGGTTAACATCATAAGTAGTAAAAAGTTAGGAGTACACTAGAAATAGCAAATAGAATCACTTGCTATCATTACCTGCAGGATGTTCAAGGAACTTGTGTTTTTCAATAAAAGAGACTGGACATTGTAATGTATGCCTTTAGTTCCAGCACTCTGAGGCAGAGACAGGATCTACACAGTGAGTTCCAGACATCTTGACTACATAGAAAAACCCAAAAAAGACACACACACAGAGAGAGCGGGGGGAGATATTAATCTTAAGAGCAGTGAAAATCAAAGATATAAAAGGAGATCTTAAGAATAAGAATGGAAATCAGAGGCATGGTATCCAACAGCCAGTTAAGAGTGTGGTGCTGTACATCTGTGGTCCCAGCTGCTTGGACAGCTAAGGAGGAGAGGCTCTTGAGTCTTGAATTCAAAGCCAGCCTGGACAACATAGCAAGACCCTTTCTTAAACGATAACTGTAAAGATAAAACAGAGAGCACAATACAGCTGGACAGTCTTTTGAGAAGACTTTATAAAATAAATGTAACTTGAAAGAAAAACTGGAAAAAAAACCAAAAATATAGATAAACATATTGAACAAAGCTACAATCATGATATTTAAAGTCATAAGAGAATAGCTGTTCTTATTGCTATTGTCACCAGCTTAAAATGCAACCAATAGAACAATTCTTCTCAAGGAAATATAAGCCATTAAATCAGACCATAAGAAATAGTTTTAGGACCTGAAACCTTTTAAATTTTCACATGGGTTTATTTTGTATAGGTAGTACATGTGCATTCTACCTTGGAGAATTCTGCTCTCTATCATGGAGAGTGAGTGGACAACAACTTGGAGTCATTTTTCTCCTGCTCTATGGGTTCTGGGGATTGAACTCAGGGCACTGGGGTTGACAAGTGCCTCTACCTGCTGAGCCATCTCACCCACCCCATCCTAAAACTATTCAAACTCATTTCCAAAAGCTCTCCTAACACCAACTCCAAATAATTTTATGGGTATTTTTATCACTCTTTCAAGCATACTTCGTATAGTATAAACTCACTTATTTGGAGAGGAGAAAGTAGATAGCATAATTTATTGATAGAAAATTCAAGCCACAACAAGGTAAGGGGGGAACAAAACCAGAAAAATAAAAGTATTGGCATCTGTTGCATACCAATCTAAAAATCATAAATAAAGTACTAAAGCTAGTTATGTTTAATATTTAAAACCGTGCACAAGGAGAAAACCACAATGAAGTATATAATAATAGATGAATTATAACAGGTGAGAGGCATTTATTAGAAGTCATTGCCTAGCTATGAGCTCATAATAAAACTTGAATACATTGAGATGCCCTTAACTGGGCTGTTTGAAGCCCTGTGATCAATGCAAATATAATGTAAAGCCCTAGATAGATGTGCTCCAGGGCCTAAAGGCTTGTTTAAATTTAGAAATCTATCACTAAAAATTACAGCATTGTCGTAAGAAAAAAAAAACTCAGGGACCCCCTCCAGTCCAGTAAAGCATTTGATGACTTTCAACTTAGTACCTATCCATACAAAGTTGATTAGCAAACTGGAGGTGAAGATGAACTATTTTCTTTCTAGAAAAGGATATTCCCAACATATAATTTCACTTAGCAGTAAGTTATTTCAAGTGTTTCCCCAAGACTAGGAACAACGAAAAGATAGCATAGTCAATATTGTATTTGAGTTATTAGCTCATGTTGGAAAGTAAAGAAAGGGTCAAAGGTTAAGAAAAGAAGAATGTAATCCTAGATGTTTAGTGGAAGAATGGGTCTGTAGGCAGGAGAATTGACTGCAAATTCAGTGCCTTCCTGGACTACAGAGTAAATAAAAAGCCAGCCTGAGCATCTTATCTTAGTAAGACTTCACCTTAAAATAAAAATTAAAACATGACTGGAGCCATAGCTCAGTGGTAGAGGGCCTGGGTAGCATAGACAAAGCCCTAGGTTCAATCCTTGTTCCTACCAAAAAGGAGGGGGTTTAGGGGATGACAGTGAAGTGCTTATTAGCAGGTAGCATACACAGTAAATCTAATAAGTTTATAGATTAATATTAGAATTGTAGGTCATTTTAGCAAAACTTAGAAATATCATGCTTACAAATAACAAAACCAGAAAATTTTACTGAGTAATATTCACCGACATAAAGTAAAAGTGATTAATGTAATTGTATTCCTTGTGGTTGGAGAGTGTATTTTATATAGCATTTGACCTTTCTAATTCCCAGAGGCTATACAAAGTATGCCAAAGCTTAGTACAAGGCAGAGAGCACTCTATTCCACAGTGTTCCAGCCTGACAGCTATGGGGTTAGCCCTGACTGCTCTTTCCCGCCAGCCTTTCCTCTAACCTCATGGGTCGATGGGAAGCTTCTCACTTGATGGGTAGGGGGATGCATGTGTTCTACTTCCCTCCAAAGAGGTCTTCCTGATTGATTTTCAGAATTCACTTGACTACCCCCAGTGGTGCCAGACTGTCCATGGAAGTCAGAGGGAAGGTTCGAGAGACCAGCTTCAACTCAGGAGGCCAGGTCTCAGGTGCTCCATAGGGTGGGCATTGGGAGGCTCTGTGCTGTATGGGTCCAGAGGCCCATGCCAGCCACCTTCCCAAACAAGTTCTTCCAGTGTCTGTCTTTGGCTACTTGCTGTTGATAATGTACAAATGTTTTGTAACATCAGTCCTCCTTAAAATGCTGCTTCCTATTTTAAAAAATAAAGATAATATTCTTGGTTACAGCTCTTCTTTTCTATCATGAAATTTTAAGTCATCAGGGTAAAGTGGCAGTGAAGGAAAGATCCTCACACCCAAAGCTCCCTGCACTTGTTGCTCTTCTTAAAGCTAAACAGGGCATCTCAGACACAAGCAGTCTTAATGCTGGGCATGGTATAGATGATAAAGTAATCCAAAAGACTTGAGAGCGGGAAGCGGTTTTGAATATATAATTCTGCAGAACAGCAGCCACAGAGAGGAAAAGCAAAAAGTGGCTGCAACATTGACCTGGCAACAGACAGTGGCTTTAAATGCACCACCACCCCCCTCAGCCCCAGCTCACACTGGCTGAGGGCACAAAGCTGCCTCACTCACTGAACAGTTTGGGGCCTGAGAGCCCTACTATCCCCTTTTTCCATCCTTGGCTCAACCAAGTGCAACTCCCAGTTCCCAGAGCCCTGAGACAAGCAGGGTCCAGCAAAGCAGGGAGGGAATTAACGCCTGCAAACTAACTTCACATTGAAAATGGCCCATGGCAGTCTATTTTGTACATTGGCATGCGATTAAGAATCCCAGCTGAACTGTATAGAACATACTGAGGAGCTCATCATGGCTTCTCATATGTCTGCTTGTTTATTTGTTGAGAAAGTTCTTCCTCTGCTCCCTAGGCTAACCTGAAACTCACTATGTATGATAGGCTGACTTTGATTCTTCTTCTTTCTTCTCCCAAGTACAGGGACTACAGATGAGTCACCATGCCTGCTCACCACTGCTTCTTTGTCAGTGTAAGAGCTACCAAAGAAAATGCCATCATTGGTTGAGTTTTTCAATTGAAATGTAATGTTATGACTGCATCTTTATCTGCAGTCTCTCTCTGAAGCTGTCTCCCAGGAACTCAGGCTCATCACCTGTTCTCAGGATCTTGACCTTGCTTGCTGGGATCTGAGGTGGTGGTGGTGGTGGTGGTGGTGGTGGTGGTGGTGGTGGTGGGCTCTGCAGCCCTGCTTCCTGGGTGTGCCAGGGGTTCTTGGAGGTGGTAGTGTCATGGTGTCATGGTCTCTTAAGAAGGCCACACTGACTAAACCATAGGCTGATGGATAACAGGACCACTATTCTTTTCAGCAGCTAAGCAGCATTTCAGTACTCCCCCACCTCAGTCTTACAAAAGCATACACATGTTTCACACAGTCAGGTGAAGAGAGTGGCGACTGAGTGGTGGCCACCCCTCTAATTGTGATCTCAGACACATCTTAGCTCTGCTGAGTGAGAGTTGTCAGCCTTGCTTGCTCAGAGGCCACTTGTTGGACAAAGACAGTAGGAGAGAACAACTAGAAGTCCGGGTAGGTCTAGCAGGGCCCACCTTGCTCTCTTGCTCCTTTTGTGTCCTGCTAAGACAGTGTACAGTTGGCATTGACTAGCATTATGTTCCAGGATGTAAACTGCTAGTTCTATCTCATCTTCTCTATTTTAGTCACAAAAGCAATGGCTCTGTATTCTCCTGCAAGTATGTGTATTCCCTGGAGCATACTTGCCGGAAGCTAATCAGGTGTGAGCTGCTGATACTGTGTGTCCTCCGCAGTGGATGATTGTTGGCATGAACAACTCTGGTTCTGGAGATCAGAGGCACAGCACTGGAGCCAGGCACTTTTCAGACATCTTGCGGGGCTAATTCCTGCTGAGATGCTCCAGTGTGAGCTGGCATCTGAGGAGCCTTACATTACTAACATAATTGTAAGGTGGTCCTTCGTATGATTGTAAATTGGGTTTGTGCTTCATCAATAAGCTTTTTGACAAGAAGCGTCCATCACAGTGGCTCTCTCATTTGCCACAACAGAACAGAAAATGAAGTGTCCCAATAATTGCATTATAGTTTCCTTCTTGTGGACAAGAAAGCAATGTGGTATAATTAGGTTTGATTGGAGTGCACGTTTCCGGTAAGATCTGAAATTAATGATGTTGCTATAGTGACACATCTGCGGCCAGCAGCGCGTGAAACATAAAGTAATTCATTCGACAAGAGCCGACATCTGTTAGCTGCAAGGGTGCAGAGCGTATTGACACTGACCAGGAATACTAGACACTATGTGATAAATGAACAAATGATGCTGAAACAGGAGGACGGATCATTTGTACTTAATCTGCCGGGAGAACTTTAATCTTCTCACTGGTTGCATCTGACAAACCCATTGTTTAAAGAACAATGCTGCAGTGAACTCATAAATTTTAAAACTTAACTCATGGTGCAGCCTATTAAAGCATTCCTTTGGTAGGAAGTTTTTGTCTTCATGTAGAGCAAAACCATTACTAGAAATACCCAGTAAAACAACAGGGGTTTTTTTTCTGGACCTATATTTAATTATAGTATCCATTACCCAAAATGTCATGTTGTTCAGATTTGAATGTTGTGCATTTCATAGGACAGCATCATCAGGAGGGAAATGCTGTTTTCATAATTTTTAAAACCAGCAAAAAATGACATGTGTGCTAGTTAGTGTTACGGGGTAGGCAGATCTTGAAAGTAAGATTTACAGTAAAATTTTAATATCCTATAAACTAGAAGGCCATAAGATCTTCCCATCATGGTGATAGTAGCACCAGTATTTCTTTACAGCAAACATTTGCTGTCTTACTAGGACAGTCATTCAGTAAATAAGTACTTGGATATGAGCATTATAATTAACATTTTGGGTGTTTAGACTGATTGAGACACTCCACACAAGTTCTAGGAGTCAAAATCTTTGGAAAAGGCCCGATTTACAGGGAAAATAGATTGATTCTACATTGAGTATGTGTGTGTGTGTGTGTGTGTGTGTGTGTGTGTGTGTTTCTGTTTGATTGATTTGTATATGTGTATGCATAGATGAGCGTGAATGTTCATACGTGTATGTGTGGCAGGCAGAGACAAGCTTAGATGTTGTTCTTCCAGTGCTTCCCACTTTGTTTTTTTGAGACAGAGTCTCTCACTTACCTGGAACTTGCAGATAAGCTAGCCTGGGTGACCATGGAAGCCCTGGGATCTGCATGTCTCCAGCCCTTCACCACTGGATTACAAGTACATCTGTACCACCATACCCCATTTGGTTTATTATGGTTTTTGAGACAGTGTCTCATTATGTCACCCTGGCTGGCCTGGACCTCTCTATGCAGACATAGCTGCCTTCAAACTCAGACACCTGCCTGCCTCTGCTACTGAGTGTAGGGATTAAAGTCATAAACCACCATACCTAGCCAATTATTAAAGTGGGATGAGGGGCAGGCTCTAGATATTAGACCTCATGCTTTTGAGTAATGTTCTTTACCAACTGAGCTATTTCTCCAGTCCTGTTAGTTTTTGAAACAACTCCTTGAACTCATACCCCCTGCCCCAACCTCCTGAGTTTTGGAATTATGTGTGTGCTATCAAACCCAACCCAATAGTATATTTTAATGACCAGTGCTGATATTAACATTTAGTGAGTCACTCATCATTTGAGAGCTTTGTTTTTATTTACTCATTTGTTTTGCTACAATCAGTGATTGCTCATTGTCATGCCTTTGCCTTGCTCCAATTTTCACAAAAAAATCCTATAGTCCTGGGATGAGCTTAACTTTGTGCACTGTAGGTGGCTTCTTCTGTTTGCCTGTTAAAACCACCTGTCTGTCCATGTATTGTGGCTCAGCACAATCTTAATGTGCCAACAACTTGCAGCCCAGTGGCTCTGATCAGGGGTTCTACATCTGCTTCCCAGTGTGGACTGCATCTGCCGCCACCATGAAAATGATGCCCGCAGGACATTTTTCCTAAAAATCAATTTCCTCCTTGCCTGTCTTGCTCACTGCAGTCCTGAAAGCCTCTGCTTTGTAAAAGACTACTCCATTTTTTTTCTTAGAAATCACAAGAAAGTCTGCTGTCATAAGACCTGACTATCATAAATAACTCAATGTCATTCTCTTTGATATGGTGGCTCTCTTACCATCTGGCTTCAAGCCAGCACCTCCTTGATAATAGTTTCCAGTTTGGAGCCCATTGGTCTCTGTCATATTAAGATGACAAACTGCCTAGAAATTACCAAGTGACTGAGTTATAAAAATTGTAGAGGTGAGACAAGAAGAACGCATTGTTGCTCTCCGTCTAGGAATGACATTGTAGAGAGAATCTGAATGAGTAGGAGACAAAGGGTAACCCTGACACCTTTAACAAACATTCTCAGGATCCTGCATGCTGTGCAAAGAGTGCATTCACCTGTCTACACGCATATCCCAGATCCTAAGCCGAAGACTGCAGTCACCTGTCTACACGAATATCCCAGATCCTAGGCCGTGTTAAGCTCTAAGGTGGAGTCAGCCACCTGTCAGCAAGGGTATCTAGATGGTGCTCTAGAAAAGGAGCAGACTACCCCAAAACTTGGATGGGAGAGGTGGATACCTACATGCACAAATGAAGGGAAACCCTGCCTCATTGTTTCTAAAGTTCACTCAGAAGGGACGTGTAGCAGGATACTTATTCTGCTACATTTTATTCACAGTGGAGCTCCATGATTAGACAGTAGGAGAAAAGGTGGAGCTAGGAGAAGAAGAGAGGAAGGGGAAGGGAGAAAAAGAGGAAGTGGAGGGGAGAAAGACAGGAAGTGGGGGAGAAGAAGGAGGCTATCAGCCATGGAGAACCATGGTGTCAAAAGCTGTCCTGGGTAGCAACTTCTATCAAAAGGTTAGATATTGGGTAACAACCCTAATTGTGTGGGCATCTTGTTAATTGAGCATTTTTAAATATGTAAATCCTTTAGATAATCATTAAGCTTTAAGAGTCTCATTTCTACTGGGTACTTTGAGGATAGCAGATATTGTCTGGGGTTCAGACAATGTCCGAGCTTTGTGGATGCAGTGTGGGGGATTGGCAGAGCCATTCTCCACACTGGTGTCTTGTGGGTGCCAGGGCCTGCGCATCTAGCTAGCCAGAGCCTGGGTCAGAGCCGAGGAGCAGTAGGAACATGGTGGCTGTCAGGGAACAAATTGACCAGGCTCTGTTTCTAAATATCACCCCTACAAGGATACTATTGCTAAATATAACGTAACCTTTTTAATTGTTGTGTCTTATGAACTTGCTCTGACTTCTTCATGACATCCTCACGGACTCCAAATAAACAACTGAGTGAAAGTCTCTTACTAATCTGAACACTAAGATAGGTGTAATGACACACACCTGCTCCTGAGTAGGAGGCACAGGCAGGGAGCTTACAAGTGAGGGTAGCTAGGCTAGTAACAGGGAAAAAAATCTACACACGGGGTTGTATAATATCTAAGAGGGGGAGATAATAGCTGTAACCTGGGCTTCAGTTATCTCTTACATCATTTCAACTGAGCATACTGGGCAACCAATATGTTTAATATTTTAGTGTCTTCTGGGTTCTCTTGTTTCATGGGCCTTGTGCATGTGTAGAATTACTCTTGATATTTCTCCAAAGATGCTCAGAAACAATCTACAGATAATGTTGGAAATGCTGTATCACAGGCTGAAAGGACGACCAAAGTGATGCGTTAAAATAGGAGCCGCATTCAAACTCTAAATGTACTCCCCAGAAATAGTCTAAATGGGATGATTGTAATGATACGTCTTTGTCTTAGAAAGCAGCTGATACCATCCTACACCTGTTGCATTTGAAATGCTAGCTTTTTCTTTGCCAGTCATCTCTGGGAGAAAAAAAAGTCAATGACACATGATTCAAATACAGAGTGTCCTCTATGCCTTCTTCCGTTAGTCCTTAGGCTTGTGTTTGGTCAGTTTTGTTTTCAGTTTTGTTGGGTTTTTGGTTTTGTTTTTTGAGACAGATTCTTACTACACATCCCTGACTGGTTTAGAGCTCTGTAGACTAGGCTAGCCTGGAACTCAAAGAGCTCTACCTGGCTCTGCAGCTCAAATGTTGGGATTAAAGTTGTGGGTCACAGCGTACCTGTCAGTTTTCAGTTTTAGTTGAACTGTTATCTTTCTTATTTTCATCGGCAGCTCTTTTCACTCCAGGTTAAGAGCTGGGCTTTGGGGATGACATTGAGATCCAGAGACTATGCTGCAAGTATAGTTGGGTGATACTGTGCTTCCTTACATGCTCAAGGCCCAAGGTCTGATCCCCAGCACTTGGTGGGCAGTACCAAGCAGGGGACAGTGGCACATACTTGTAATCCCAGCATTCCAAAGGATCCGTTGCAAAACGACCAAGAGTTGGAGACTGGCGTGGCTTAAGTAGCAGTTTCATTATGGCAGATACCCATATGTGTGCATGTGTGTGTGTGTGATTAGTAAGTGTAAAAGTATAATAAAATTCTTATCACTTTAGAGTTTTTTGGTTTTTAACATTTATTTAATAGCACATACTGCCATGCAATATGTAAACTAATCCTGACTTGTGATTTTATGACTAAGAAGGAATTCTCATTGACCTGGATCTAGACAGCATGAACACTGAGTTGAAAAGCAGCAAGAGAAACATCTGTGTCACAAGAGGAAAGGGTACTGTGAGGAGGAGAGCCTTGTCAGATGAATCAGGCTCATCTGTGTCACCATGATGGAGAGAGATTTTCCTCTTTACAGTGTCCTCCACACCTGACCTAAAAACCCTAATATGACATAGGCTGTCTTCATTACAGTGTTCCTGTGACATAACACACCCTCCCCATCCCTTCTTGGCCTCTTATTGGCCCTGCCCCTTCACTCTGCCTTCAAGGAGAATCCGTGTGCCTATGGTTCTAGAAATGCCTCATGTTCACCCCTGGGAGAGTTCCTCTCCACATCACACTGGTGGTCTCCCTGGAGCGCCCACCCTCTCAAAGTATTTTCTGCCTTGCCTTTCCTTCCCCGAATTTGGGACCTCTGGAAATAAGGCTGTTTCCTGCCTCTCTCTTAGCTATAGGATTTTGAGGAAAGAAGTCCACACTACCATACTTTGTGTTTTGGTGACTTTATCCATTATCCTACAGGAAGTTTTACCTCCCCCCCACACACATACACACTGTTCAAGACAAAGATTTGGAGTGTTGAAAGCAGCTGGCATGCAGGTTACAGGCATTTGGACCCAAGCTGTCTACTACATTAACCCCTGGGTTTGCTGTGGCCTTGTAATGAATGTTTGCCAGATAAGCCACTGGCAGCCCCTTGTACCTGTTTGGGACTTTGTACACCCACGTGTCCCTATAATACAGTTAAGAAAGATCTGAGATAAAAATAAGAGTTAATTATGATTACTCAGCAGTTTGGAAAGGAAATATAGTGCGTTCCTGTATTAAACCTGCCGGCTGTTGGGGGAAAGAAGGCTGAAGAGGATGTCAAACTGCATATCAGCAGCACAGCTGGGCTGTGGACCCAGGGAGACTTGCAGGAGCAGGAGATGCTGACCGCATCCACTAACTGTCTGAGCAAAGCACCTCAGCTCCAAGTCGTGACAGCAACAGCAGAGCAAAGGAGGGAGTATGATTTCATAACAGATCTTTTACTGCTTGCACATGATTGTGGAAAGTTTACAGAATCTGGGAGTTGGGCATGATGTTCCATCCTCACTGGCAGAGTTATTGGCAGTTGTTGGCCTGAAAGGAAGGGCCAGCCTTTTCTGTGATAAATCAAGCATATTCCAGTGGAAGGCCACACACCTAAAAATATTTGGCTACTCCAAATTGGCCTTCCTGCTGCCTGGGGTGGAGTGAAGGGATATGGTATGGGGGGGTGGGGGTGGCAGGAAAAGGGACACAAAGCTGGGTGAGGAGGGATGTGGGGGTTATACTGGAAAGAGTAGGGAAGGAAGGATAGATGTAATCAAAATATATAAATTTCTTAACTAATAAAATTTTTAAGTTATTTTTAAGCAAAGAACTCACTATTAGTTTAATGAGTATCAGTGTCGTAGTATTTTAACTTTATATATAAAATTGCTCCTCATAATAAAGTTGACCTCCTTGGCCCACTGTAAGTTATCAAGCAGAAAAATCTATAGAAAATAAATCATTTATATCAAGTAATCTGAAACAGAAAGCGTTCATATATAATACATTTAGAATATTGCAGATTTTTTGGAACACATACTTTGTGAACTTTGTATTTACCAATTAGTATATTTTTTATTACCTTTAACTACGTAGTACTAGATTTCTGATTATCCATCTTTGTTAAATGCCACCTACAGGGCTTCTCGTTTTACTTGGAAGCTGGGTTGCTGCTGACTTTGATATTTAATGTAACTATGTATTTTAAGTTAATTCCACTTTGAGACTGGCATAGATGGCATATCACATAACTGGTTTCATTTCCATTTCTCTGAAGTTGGACCCATGTACTCAAGATGTGTGGTGCACTCGGTCAATGCACAGGGCTACAACCAGTGTTGCTCCTGAAGAGTTTGTAAAGCTCTAATAAAGTATGTTCATTATAGGAGTGCTTGTCAAAATAGAGTCTAAACAAACAAAAAAGGAAAAAGCTGCTCTTTTGTAAAGAAGATTCTGTGTTCTTCTGGAAAGCTAAGTCAATAACCTATTTTACTCTGAATGTAAATCCTGACTAGTCATTGATAGGTATTGTCAATATCATGTATGCCAAAGAAAATTAAAGGGGTACAGATGTGGGGAAAGCCCAACTTTCATTGGAAATGGCTATGCCATTGTTTGTCACACCTCTCACTTCTTGTTTCTGTTAGTTGGGAACCCTACTACATATGCTTCAAGTCCAGTGCTGAAGCCCCAGTGGAGACTAGATGCACTTTGATGGCAGCACCTTTGTTCCTACTAAAAGGGAACATTCCTTTATTGTTTTACTTCTGTGAAACCAGATGAATTAATCATATGCTCACACTGGATGAGTATTTGCGTTAAGTGAGATATGTGTGGTTCAGCTTGATTGGCAGTCCTGGGCATAGTCATTTTAAAGCTTCTGCTCTGGTTTGAGGAATGAGTGTTACATAGCACATCCCAATGGCTCTCTCAGAAACTCACCTATGAAAATTGTCTCCCATTTCACAATCCTTCTTGTCATTTCAGGTGACATAAATGTATCAGGAACCATCTAGGATGGGCTAAGGCTAGCAAGTGGCCTTCCTGGAGGTGGCCCGACATTTTGGTTTTTTTTTTGCATGGTCTATGATGGGTGAACTTGATGGCAAGACCCAGAGAGACTTCATCCCCGGATTGGCTTTTGCAGCTGATTTGCCTTTCCTGTCATTAAATTAATATAATGACCCCTGGACATTAGCCTACCCTATGGATCCAGTTTCCTACAGATAAACATAAACTTTCATGAATTAATGCTGTTTAAATGAATTAATAAACCTATAGAATTCATGATTTGATTAAAATAATCTTAGGAAGTTTTAAGAGATGTCTTAGTTGCTTTGTTAGAAAGATGTAATAAAGTTAAAATCAAGAACAGAATATGCCCACTCCTCATAATAATAAATAAAGGCTGCATTATAAGAAATACAAGGAGCTTTCATAATTACATTAAGAGATACAGACTTGGGACAAATTTGTGTTCAAGGAAAACATTTAAGTCCATGGATAAAGCCTTAGGTATGTACTATGCCAAGGCAAGGCCCTGTAAAAGCCATTGCTTTGAATTTATAATGAGCATTTAGAGTGAAACACTGCTTTGAATGAACTTAATATCAACATCCTTCTGAACTCCCATTTTATCTCTGAGGTAATCTTCTAAAGAACTTCTTATCTAAAAAGTTATAAAATTGTTGTAGTAAATATTTAAAACGGCCTCTGGTCTAAGCCGACTATCTAAGCTGCTGCAGCTCTGCCTAGCTCAGCCACCATGTTTCTCGACTGGAGGCCATGTGCGTGCCGCAACTAGAAACTGCCAGCCAGAAACACCAGCACTGCCACCCACGAGACACCAGCATGGGAGATGGCTCTGCCAGTCTTCCATGCTGTCTCTGCAAGGCTAGGCATTGCCCAGGCCATTCCACCATCCACGCGGGATCAGTAGAAAGATGAGACTCTAATGCTTAAAGATTAATCAAAGGCTTATATATTTGATAATGATCAGTAACAAGATACCCATACAATCAGAAGTGTAACCCAATACCAACCTAGATATACCAACTACCTTTGACTGCCACAGACACGTGAACATCCGCCTCCATCTCCCCTCCCCTCCTCTCCTTCTCCTCTCCTCTCCTAGCTCCTCCTCTTCCTTTTCCTCTTCCTTTCCTACTTCTCCTCTTCCTCTCCTTACTCCTCCCACCTTAGCTCCTCCTACATAAAATAGCCAGAGAAAAGAAACAAAATTGTTGGTAGGATGGTTTGGCTTGGGGGGGGGGGGCCTCTCTGCTATCCATCCCATCTCCATCCATCCCATCTCCATCCATCCATCCATCCATCCAAATGTATTTGTCTGTACATAGCTGCGTAGGTAAATGTGTATGTATGTAAGCATGCATGAATACTTGTGGACTTGATTGAGACAGACAGTTAGGCCTAACCAGAGTGTGGGTGTATGCATGTATATGTGTCTGTGTACATTTAGCTCTATAAAACATTTTAATTCTTTTTTTCTTTTCTTCCTCTCTTGTTCACAAAGAGTTAACCAGCCTAGCCAGAGAGGCTTCTGGCTGCCTGTGCAGAGAAGGGAGCTATAGCAATAAATTTTTTACTTAATTCTCCAGCACTAGGCAATAGGTGTTAATCATCCAAGCCAGCAGTTTTTAACAACAGAATAAGCAAGAAAGTTTTTAAGATTTTTTAAGAAGTTACCAGCAAGTATTTGATATAGTTAGAGTGCTAGAAGGCCAGAGGCCATCAGTCTTTAAAGCTACCTCTGCGTCCAACACTGTGTCCCATTTCAACCATTCTGGGCCAGGCTGGCTCCTGGCTGTATAGGAAGGGTTAAACATCTGGAGTATTTCTCTTTTTACTGGTAATGATTACTTTTCAGAAGTAAGTCTTAAGGCTACTAAACCATGCTAATGTGGGGCTAGGTAGTGTCATTCTCCAGCCCAGTACTGTGACTGAGTCAATGGTGACTTAGCTTCTTAGTTTATGACTTATTAGAGGAGCAGAAGTTGCTATTATACCAAGTCACAGATGTGAACCAGGCACAGAGACTCAGAGTTTCTTTTTTCTAGAGCCCCTTCCATTGTTAAAGACTAGTAACACAACATACTTGGAGAGACACTTCTAAGGCTCCCTGTCAGAGTGACCATTCTGCAGGCACTTTGCGTCTCTTAACAGATATCCCAGGGTACAGTCAAGAATGTGACCAGTCCCCTTTATGGAACTGCAGAGCTTCCTCTCCCTGCCTGTGTTCACTGCTGCTAATCTTCCTATCTCAGGAACGCTCACTCAGAATGAAATGGTATTTAAGCGGCTCCATCTGGGTACTGTCTCCTATGGAACAGACACTATGGACGAAATCCAAAGTCACGTCCTGAATTCCTACTTGCAGGTATGTAAATGTACTTCTGATGCCACCTTCTCTCTTTGCACCTACAGTAGTGAGCTAAATTGAGCCTATTATATGTTAATTTGATTATTTTACATTTTATTATTACCCTCCTATCACTTCTAGTATCTCAATCAAGAAACTATGACTAGCATATCTATATCAGCGATTCCTGACAAATATAATGAGCTCAAATCATTTATTTTTTTAAAGAATTATTTCTAAAAATTGTTTAGTAAACAGTATTTTAAAGGGTAATTAATAGAATACTACTGGCTTTGCTGTTTCATAATAATCTGTTTTTCTTTATACTTAGTAAAATTTTCTCATATTAAAAAACAAATATGTTCTGTTTTCATCATTTTGGTGACTAAGGTAGGTACCTCAGCCTCGTGCTCCCTTGGCAGCTCATGAAGTACCTTCTGTCACTATGGAAGCTACACTGCAGGAAGGAAGCTATCCGTTTAAATCTAACTCAAAACTTTCGAGTCTTGTGTCCTAAAGTATGTAGTGTCTTCAGTAATAGGGACCCATCTGCAGCCTCTGAGAGGCATCCAAGGGCCATAACAATAGTCTGTATATTTTAAGGAGGCAGTTGGACTACCCTGTATCCATGACATGGTTATTATAACTATTTTATCAGAACAATATTAAAAGCAGAAGAATTGAAGAATCATTATATAAATATAGCAGCTATTTAATGTTGTTTATATCTAAGAGCATTTAGAGATTTTTTTTACTAAAGGATGTCCATGGGCTTCTCTGGTGGGACTATGTAGAACTGGTGTTAGTCCCTATTTATGTTGTTATTGTAATGATGGTTGTCTGTAGCCCACTTTAATGTAGCACAGATCTTTCTTAACCTGATTATCTTTGCCCACTGGAAGCACTGGCTGGGTGAGAGCTTACTCTTTAATGGAATTTGTGTGAAATTAAATTGTACAAGCATCAGTGAGCATTAGATGATTCAGAAGGGGAAGGGCTGTGCTCCTCCATGGCTGAAGCAGCTCGTTGTAAGCTGGTGCAGATTGGGACTGCTATGTAGCTGTGGGTAGCACAGTTGAGCACTGAGCAGCTACCTCTGCATGCAGCCCTATGCTTGGAGAGGAGAGGCTCGTACTTAATGCCTCTCAGTTGTTCTGATCCTAGTCTCTTCTGAATACTGTCCTAAGTCTCTGAAGTTAACAGGAAAATGTGTCTGTACTGTGGATTTGGGGAGTATCTTGTGTCACCCACCATGGTAGGTAAATACTAGAAACTCATCACTGGGTGGTGACAGCTCGCTTCCTCATTACTAGACCTAATGGGAATTATGCTGATACACAGTGCTCAGTGGGTAGTTGCTTTCCATAGACAGGACTGAGCTCTGACAACTTTACTTTCCCTGACACCATTACTATATTTAATCTTTGTTAGCTACAAACCAGACAATCACAGTTTTATGATATTCAGGGAAGAGTCTTAAGAGTTCTGGCTGCTTTGTTTGGTATTGTTTTATGTGTTATATATGCACACACCGTTCTGCCTTGTTCTTCATCTTGCTGTCTTAAGGAGTGAAGTCATAGTTAATTGAACTTAGGAAAAGGGAATGCATTGGGCTTTAAATATCATAGCAAATTATATATGTTGTGCTTGACAATCTCAAAAGAGCCAAGCATTTTGCATTGCTGAGACAAAAATAATAGTAATTTTTATTGCTGTGTACAGTGAAAGAGAAAGAATCAAATCACCTTGTCTCAAACAGCTTGTTTTAGTTCATAAAACATGCCAGTAATTTCTGTGCGGATCGTCTTTTTTCTGTCTGCCCTTATTACATGGAACCCTGTTTTAAAGGTACACTCCCAACCAAGTGGGCACAACCCAAGTTCTGCTCCACTGAAAAGAACCCAGTCCTCAACGCCTAAAGTTAAGAAGAGTGTCAGCAGTAGAATCCATGAAGCAGTGAAAGCCATCGCCCTTTGTCATAATGTCACTCCTGTGTATGAGGCTCGGGCTGGTATCACCGGAGAGACTGAGTTTGCTGAAGCAGACCAAGACTTTAGTGATGAGAACCGCACCTACCAGGCCTCCAGCCCCGATGAGGTCAGTTGCTTCTTTAGAGCATCTTGTTTGGGGAGGGTAATCTTCACAAAGCAAACCTGTGTGATCTGTTTCCACCTAGAATCTACAGGCTTGAAGACTGCTTCTCTAAGGCAAGGACACTGAAATGTGTCCTGGATTCTGACATTAACCTTAGTATGTGTGACCCTCTAGGCATAGTCCAAGCTTTTCAGGGCTAACTTTTGACCCTTCCATGTCAATGCCTGAGGGTTAGTCTGCATGATCCTTTTTAGCCACAGACTAGGCGTCTGAAATTCAGACTGTTACAGGTTAGACTTATTTATGACATTAAGGGAACATTCTTAAAAGATCTTGGCCTTGTAATTTTACACTATTACATTCAACAGATTTTACTGGAAATAACTTGAAAAAAATCAGCTGGCTTTATCACAGATTGGCTCCCCAAATGAACATATTGTTTTCCTTCACTGTCTAGTATTTCCTTATATTGTGATGAGTCACTGGGCTTATATAATAAATTTCTAGTTCTGGAGAAAGAGAGGGGGTGGGGGGG
>NW_021604634.1:729068-751978 GCF_004785775.1 Grammomys surdaster | reverse complement strand
AAAAAAATCCTTAAATGTGTTAACTTAGTCATTTCCAGTTTTGTTCCATTGGGATTTGTTAAGATTCATTATTAAAATTTCCACTTCTTATGCAGTCATTCTGAGTGTGTTTATATGGCTTTATCTAATCTGTCCCCTCAGAGTACTTCAGACAGTTATGTAATATAATCAAACCAACTTTAGAGACAATGTTAACAAGTTAGATTTGTCAAGTACCCTGCAAAATTAGATCATATAAGTACATAATCATCATGGGTAGGGAGGCTGTTAGATTCCAATTCTGGAAGTAATAGAAAGGCATGCATAGAACTCCAGTGTTGTTGATGAGCAGACCTAATAGGTAGTTCTGGTGTAAGATCAGAAGATGAAAATACCCAAGGTCATGTGACTAATGAGCCAGGCTCTGAGGACTCATGTGAGAGCAAGGACTCTGCTGGAAACTAGAGATATTCATGTCACAGTCTGGAAAAAACAAACAAAACAAACTGTGGGTTTTGCCTGTGTTCTGAGACTTTGAATAAAGATAAATTTAAAAGTAATAGACTAATTCATGTAGTAGAGAATTTCAAGACATTTAACATGACTATTGATGGCTGTTCTTATGAAGGTTTGTAGTAAGGATTAGAAGCATAAAGCAGAGTAATGGAGAGCTCAAAATATATGTGGGTTGGCCATGAGGGCTCCTTGCAACTTTTAGACAAAGATGGTAAGGTTGTTTAAGGGGTTGTTAGCATTGTTAAAGACAGACAAGAACTATTCACTGGACAGACAGTTGGGAAGATGCTGTGAGGGAATCTCAGAAATTAGAGTCCACCTACCACAGGATCTAGGGCTTAATGCTGTAAACTCATTTGAAAGAGTGTCCCTTGAGAAAGAGAGCCACCATGGTGACTTGCTCTTACAGGCCACCTAAAGCACTGTTTCTAGGGTTCAGCTACTGACTCACAAGATTCAATAACCATGGTCTGAGATTCTTTTTGAGTTGGCAAGTAGGCCTTGCTATTGTCTGCTTGGTACTGGTTTTGTCTGCATATAGAATGTGATAGTTACAGAGTAATGGAAATTTCCTCTGAGACTCAAAAGAAAATCTGTCAGGCTAGGTGATACGTGACAAAGTTAGGATGTCTGCAGATAGCCACAGAAAAAGCAAGGCACAGTGTTCAAGGGCAAGTTAAAGATGCAGTAGAAACCCCAGGTAAATTGTAGGTAGAATTCTTGTAGAGGAAAGCTGCAGACAAGAAATCAGGACAAACTCAAGACAGGAGGAGAGAGCAGAAGAGTGTGTATGGTTGTTTAAACGTGGGCTTATAGGACAAGTGGTCTGAAAGCTCTTAGAGTTCACATGGGGTCTAATTCCTATGGATTGGCAAGGCTACAGTTCACATTCTCCAATATTCGCCTATTGATACATAATAAAACTGTGGCAAGGAACTTAAGATTCTAATCACGCCACAACTCTGTTAGAAACACCGAATATCTGGACTGGTGGTACACATTCTTAATCCAGCTCTCAAGAGGTAGTGGCAGAGAGATCTCTGAGTTTTGGGGCTAACCTGGTATACATAGTGAGTTCAAGGCCAACCAAAGCTACAAAGTGATAAATCATATCTCCCCTCCCCCAAAAAGAAAGGGAATAAAAATATTGACATGTGAAAAATCAAGATTAGCTGAACTATTGGTGATATGTAAGAAGCATCAGAATAAAATCCCATTTTGGTAAAAGGGGGCAAGCTAGGAAAATGATTTCCATCCTTTGCCTACCTGGTCCTCTAATATATATTCCTTTAATTAGTGTCCCTACGCTATTGCCCCCACTGTGTCTCATAGACTATGTTGATCAGCTCTTAACTATGCGTGTGTGTGTGTGTGTGTGTGTGTGTGTGTGTGTGTGTCTGTCTGTCTGTCTGTCTGTCTGATAGGGAATCTGGATGCACAGTTCAACAGTCTTAAACAATTTGGAAATTTCAGGTATGTAGGTCATATCTGTATGATGTATAAAATTAGTGTCTTCTTAGATCTCAAGGTTTTGAGACAGATGTAGGACAGACGTACTGCATTATGAAAGGAGAAAAAGGCTGCTGTTTCTTGTCTCAGCAAGGCCTGAACACTGGTTTTTGCTACTGTAGCATTCCAGAACTCTTCAGCAATTCTATACAATTACATGTTGAGAAAGAATTTCTTTATCCTTCTTTTCTGGAAACATAGACCAGAGGTTTTCCAAAGAAATTCTTATTTGAAGTTCAAAAATATACTATCTTACATATTTACTTTATTGCCTACCAAAAAGAAGTGTAAATTTTTTGAATTACATACAAAATCATAAATTGTTACATGTCTTAATGTTTAAATATTAGTAATTTACCATAGAAAGACGTTTCTTTGACTTAAGAGCTTAAAGAAATTATAACAAAGAAACTGCTAACCTTACACTTATGTGTTTTGACTTGTATGGAAATCTTACAGAGATTAAAGGCAGAATGAGTAATATGTAAAAAGAGCTCATATTTTAAATGTAAAAATGAAAACAATGAGCTTCATCATGATTTTTTAAAGTGTAGTATTGATGTGCTGTGTGCAGATCCCAGAGCCTCAGGAAAGGCATCCAAATAGCCTGTTGTTTGGCATATTGAACTTTGCTGCCGTTAGCTTGACAGATGATAGCAATGTTTCCCAATCACCAAAGTACCATTGTAAAAGCATTTTTTATTGAATAAAGTGCTCAGAATATTGCGCCCTGGAGCTTTATTTAGGGAAATGGTTCAATTGATGTTTTCTGTTTAACCTCAGTGTTGACCTATCACAATATCCATGGTTAATAAGCAGTGTTATCATTTAAGAGACTTAACTAGTTTTATACAGTCGTATCAGAACTAAGTTCTTATAATCCTATTTATTCATAGCTCTAACAGTTATTCCTACAGAGAGTTTGTAAATCAGAGGTTCCCACATTGTGTGCATCACACTGCCCTGTGATAATCTCCATCAGCTCACAGCACTGTTTCTTCTTATACTTAGGATGTATGTGAGTTGTTGAGTGCCCCCATTTTTGAGTTTTTGAGCTAGATGCTGTTCTTCATAGCATAAGCCACCTTGATGCTTATTTTCCTGAATGAAAGGAGGATCTTTTCTATACCAACTCTTTTAATGTAGTTGAACTTTTAATCTACAAATAGTAGAAGTCTTGGGGGATCAATTCCTAACGGTCCTCTTAGGCACAGTAGTGAGTGCAGTGGTGTGTCATCTGCTGCATGCTTCTGTCTACATGGAGGTCTAGCAGTGATAGTGATGTCAGAGAATAAACAACTGACTTTGTATGTATGAGGTAGAATCTATTTATGCCCTGGTCGTTCATTGGTTCTTATGATAAGTGATCAATATTTCATTTTCTCTAAGACAGAAGAAAGTTCTGCTTGCCTGTGATTTGTGTCTACAGGCTTAGCATAGCAAACTCAAGCTAAACAAATGTGAAATCTAAATCCTCCATAGAAATTCCTTCACAGAATGAAAATTCAGTGTAATTGCAAGAAGCCAGTACTGAACTAAAGTCATAGGAATCACAAGAGAACATAAGCTCAGGGTCAGTGCAGAGGTCATCAACACAAGTGATCAAGGCATGGCATGACCTCTGCTGACTATAGACCAACGCATTGATTGCCGGTACTCTGTAATGAGTACTTATTCCTGTAAACTAGCTATTTAGTAGTAGCATTCTTACCCCTACATCTTATGGCTACATCTATTCACATTCGTATGTTCTATGTTTAAATATTATTCCAAGATGCATCTGTCTTTGCCTTGCTCAGTCATCTATATGCAAGAATCATGTAGAATTAATACAAATCACAAGTAATATTTTATTATTCTAAATAAAGGAACAATATGTCCTTAATAGCATTGCATTTGGATTTACTGAAGAACTAATGTATGTGGAGTGTTGTATTTTTAAATTCATTTTATTGTGTGTGCCCATTGAAGCAAGACTAATTGTGGTGTTTTGTCAATATATTTGTGAGGAGCAAATCATTGTCAGTGACACAAAGCCTTCACTCTGTGACCTTCAAGACCAATAGAGAATAAATACTGCATAGCCTGTCTGTGAATATTGATTAGCACTTTTTCCAGATGATCAAATTCCATCTTAAGTTAATAATTCTATTAAATTATAACAATGATTGTAATAACCACAATCAAAAATGATGAGATGTCAATGATTAAATTATGATTTATAAAGTACATGGTAAAATATGTTCTCTGAGGGTTACAGCTGGCAGCTGTGTGCATAATTGCTAATAGAATAAAGGAAATTTCTGCCAAGTGTTTCAAGAATAGTGGCACAAAAATTCTAGATAATGGAATTATAGCGAAAGGTATTGATAAAATCTTGCCCTGTGTTTTATTTCCTCCCGTATGGTGTAGCTCTAGGACACACTTGCCTACACTGGTTCCTTAGCTTGGGGAGATGTGAGTGTGCAGATGAGGTGCCTGTGACAGCTGTTTAGTGACTGCTAAGTGGCCTATAGAGGATCACGCGGGCTCTCAATTGTATATTTTTTGTACAACCTCATTTTAATTATTCTTGCCTTTGAATTATTATCAATAGCCACATTATGTATTAGAAATTTCAGAAATCTCAGTAGTCATAAAAATAGTCATTTGAAATATATGAAGCCTTTTACTTCTAGATTATCATTTTCATCTCAGAGAAAAATATCCCAGAGGTTATTTCTTGTTATAATGCCAGGCAGCAATTAATTCCATTTAATACAGATACACACAAGGAGTATTTGATACCCTACTTATAAGTTATTTCATTACCTACAAAATTGCTTTATAAAATAGGCTCAACTGATAGCCTTGGATACACAGAGCCACAGTAGTGCTGGTTGAGAAATGCGTTCTTTTGCTTCTACATTCATGATAGCATCTAAAGGAAACAGGGTAAGGGGATGCAGAGGCCACAATATTAAAGCATTTGACCATGGTCCCCAGGGCTTTCACCTAGCTCTACGAGAAAGTGTTACAGAAAACCCACATTTTGACTCTAGATGTTGGTGACATCTCATAATCCCAAGGATCCAAGTTCATGTGCAGTGACCCTGGTGCCCTTTACATAGGAGAATTCAGAGTCAAGTACTAAATGTCAAGCACTCCATTAGAGAAGCCCCTAAACCACGACTGTAAAGTGACTATGGAAAAGGACAGCATCCTTTGTAAACACTCTGAACAGTCACTTGGTAGTCTGCATCAGGGCAAGCACACAGTGTGACTTTGGATTCCTTGGGAAAATGTACACACAGCACACTGTACCCATGCTTTTACAGGAATCCTCAATGTTTGCCTGAGGTCTTCTTTTCTGTTTGTTTGTTTTGAATCTCAGAATGCTGCTCTTGGTCACATGGCCCATGTGTGTTTGTCAGGTGTTTCTACTGAAGGTTTTCCTTTTATTTCTTCATTTAACACTGTATTCTTGGTCAGCTGGCTGTGATGGTTCACACCTTTAATCCCAGCATCTGGGAAATAGAGGCAGGAGGATCCCTGTGATTTTGAAGCCAGCTTGGTCCACACATTGAGTTCTAGGACAGTTGTGGTTATAGAGAGAGACCGTGCCTAAAAAAAACAAGACAAACCTGTATTCTTGGTCTGGATGCTCCCATGCACACAGCCTATATCAAAGGGAAGTTATACACCATCCTTGTGGGTAAAGTACCTGTATACATTATGCTTTTACATGAGGGAGTTCTCCATGTGCTCTCTGTGATTTATTTAATCAACCATTTTCTTCTCACAGTGGATTCCTGGATACTTGCTTTATGCCTGTTTAACCCCTTCTCTCATGCTGCTTTCCATGGTTAAGCCTTGCCTTGTTTTCTGTACATATAGAGATGCTACAGGCACATCTTACGTGTATTTTTGCTCTAGTCTTAGAATCATAATCTCAAGGATCAAAGTTGAAACCTGAAGAGAACCACAGCCCCTCAAACTTACAAACACATCTGATAGTGCTATTTCTTAGGTACATGCTGAACTGCTTTCCTCAAGCATGCTTTTCTAAAGGATGTTTTATTTTATAGGTATGGGGCAAATATTCTAATAACTGAGGATCATCCCCAGTCCCCGAAGTGTGTATTTTCAATTGTTTGAATCTGTAGGAGGAAGATAGAATCTACCTGCCAGTGTTACTGGGAGCTTCTTTGCTTTCGTATCAATATTTAATGTCATCAGATACTAGTCCTAAAAAGAACACCTCAGTCTATTTCAGATATACAGAGAGAGTTCACTGGAGCTCTCCTTTGCTACACAATTCTCCAGTAACTGCACCAGGGTTCCAGGCTCAGCCTGGAGCTGGAGAGCTGCTGAGGATGAGCTATCTGTCCCTTGGAGTTGGCAACAGGATTTATCTGTTAGGGAAAAGATCAACCTAGATGACAGTGAGCACTGAGATTCTGCTGCAAGGCTGTTCCCTCTGCAGTCATTTGTTTAACTTTACATTATCAAAAGAATTGTGCCCAATACCAAGGTGGTTATGCTGGATAGTAATTAAAGTTTCTGTGTTGTGGAAATGTAACCCCTATGTTTGCTTGGCTGGATATGGATATGTCATCCTTGAGGTGATTAAGCCTTTTGGGTGGAGTGCTGGGCTAGGTGTAAGGAGCTAAACTTAATTTTGGTATAAGCTCCTAACTCAAAGGAACTGTGAAGCCAGGCATAAACTCAGTAATAAACAGATGTGAGTCACCAAATATAGAAAGCCTGGTCCTGACTGCAGCGGGGCACTGTAAGATGATAGGGTATTCACGGAAAGATGCAATTTACAGGTCACAGTGTAATAGTAACCTTTCAGTGTAAATTGAAAATTAACCTTGACATATTAGATCATTTGCAGCTTACGGAGTCACTGTCTTGGGTAGGAAGGGCCACTGTGGTCAGGTGCCAGGCTCTCCTCTAGACAGGATTATTAACATCTCCATGCCTTCTTTGACGCTGTAGTTTGGAGTAGGTTGCTGATTCCCTGATTACAGTGCCAGATCACTGGCAGGTGCTCTTCATTCTGTTCTCAAACCTGGGAGCTCAAAATAAGAGTTCTGATTCCAGCTTTACTGCAGTACACCATTGAGCATGGTGTATGTCATCTTAACCAGCAAACACAACTAGTGTTGAGAGGTTAAGTGCATGTTGCTGTTGCTAGGCTGTAAAATACCCCAAGACCTGGGCCTAGAAAGCCATTTGACTTTCACAGACACATCCTTTTTACCATCATGTGGTCCACACACAGTCTTCTGATGCTTACACCCCTGCCCTCAATAAAGGTGACAGGCCACAAAGGTGCAGTGACTTGGCAGCCTTGTCAGAGGCATCCTTAGAAGATAAATCTTTAGCTGATTCCTCACAAATGGGAAATCACAAAGCAAGTAATTTCTAGATGGCAGTTTCTCATAGTACTTGACAAGCACTAAACCTTCTATTACTGTTTGTTTGCATTATCTTCTAGGAAAAGTGCACAGAAATCTTAGTAAGACTAGCAAAACTTACAGAAGTCATAATTTACTGAATCTATTCTTATTTACAAAAGAGAAAAACTATCAATTGCATGTAGAGAGGGGAGAGGGGGACTCAAATTAATGAGACAAATTTCTGTGTGTATTCAAAACAGTATACTCTTAAAATCCAGAAGGATGGAGCACAGTACCTTAGACGAGGGCTGACAGGTCAGACCAATAGAAGGTCAGGGCTTGAGTTTACTCTAGCTTGATGATCTATCACATCTTCTTTTCTAGTCTAGCCTGCTGAGTATATGTTACAATTTGATCATGGTTTCACTCCATGTATCAGAGGCTCACTCCACTATGTAAACATTTTAAATGTATCAGGACATTGTAGGGAAGATAGTTATTTTCCCTGGTGCATTAACTGCATATAATTTGTGACTGGTAACATAAAACTGCCTAAATCTGTGTGTTTATCTTCTAAAACAGCCCTCATACTTGTACAGATCACTGTTATGAAGTGTTACAGAAGAGCGTGCAGTCCCTAGGAAAAAGTGCATGAAGGCTACAGTGTGGCTGTATGCCTGTTGTCCATTGTCTGTCATACCCCAACAGCCTACAGGGGAATAAGCATCCAATCTGCCTTCAATAGGGGGCGCTGGGTACTGCAGTGCTTCCCTCTGCCCCACAGTCTCTTGTGCCTGCTGTGTGCCCTGGGAGCTCTCACCATTAGGGTACGGAAGCAGCTTTCTATTCCAGAGTCAGGGGGGGAAAACTTTTTTTGAAAGTATTTTACAATTGGGTTCCTGGAAAATATCTAGAAACCCTGATTTTAAAATGATTTCTGATCTTCCCACAAAATAAAAATCACTTCTATACCAAAGGACTGAGGGCCAACTCTTGTCTCGCATCCTGCTCAGGGACCCTCTCCTACGAAGGTTTCATCCTCACCAGTTTTCCACAAGGCCACCATTTGCATAAACTCTTGATCCCTTACTGGAAGTTTTACTACATTGTTTCTTGTTTTGTTTTTTCTTGGCATCCTGTGACTTTCACAAGACACTTAAGATTGAATTCATGATACCTGGCACAACACAGCATTTAAGTTTTCTTGAGATGTCTTGAGTTCCTGAAGCCTGAGATAGAATACTTGCTGTACAGTGAAGGTAAACCTGAAAACAGAGAAACTCGGGCTCTGCAAGAGCTGTGCACTCCTGACAGCTGGCTAAGCTGCATCTTCCAGACATCTTCCCCACCCCCCAACCCCCCAAGAGCACTGAAGGAAGCAGTGGCCTTGCTGGGCTGTGCTTGTGTTTCTTTGGTTGCTGGTAAGGTTGTGTACTGTTTTAACTGTCTTATTAAGAATGAGATTGCTTTTAAAGATAACTCTTTTTCTTGGAAAAACAGCCATAAAAGACTGCATTATTAACTTAAAATTAATTTTGCCACTATTTTTTTTTAATTTTATAATAAACAACTATAAACAAGAATAGCTCCTAAGTTGGAGCACCTGCATATACTAGGAATGTGGGTATATTATTCCAGCCTTAGGACACTTTGCAAGTATCTTTCTCACACTGTAGTGGAAAGCAAACCTTGATAAAGAGTTGGACACTGAGCTGCTGGGTGTCTCAGTTGTACTTGGGACTCAGAGCCCAGGCTGCTCTTCTACTCTGCTGCTGTCTCTGCCCTAGCTGTCTGTAACTGCCAGCTTGACACAGACTGAAATCGCCCGAAATAGAGTCTCAAGTGAGTCATTTTTTATAATATTGGTCTGCAGGCCTATCTGTAAGGGATTGTCTTATTAACTGATGCTGCAAGGCCCAGGCCACTGTGAGTAGTACCATCCACACATAGGTGGTGCTGGGCTGTATTAGAAGGCTGTCACACATAAACAGGCCACAGAGTAAGCCAACAAGCAGTGTTCCTCCATGGTTCCTACCTTGCATTTCTGCCCTGACTTCCCTCAGTGATGGTTTATGACCTGGAGTCTAAGCCAAGCCAACTCTTTCCTCATGTTACTTTAAGCTAAAGTGTTGTATCACTGCAACTAGATGACCTAGGGCAAGCTTGGCACTTGTGTCTGTAATGTGGGCACCCTGATGTTTATTATCATGGGCTCATTATAGGTATCAGCTTATCTTTTCTACTAGGAAAAGGAGGATAAAGAGCACAGAACTGCTGTCTCCTTTGAAGCCAGTAGAACTACAGGTGATGAATTGGGACAAACCATGAAACTCAGAGGCTCCAGGGTGGATAGGGACTCAGTCAGTACACATTGCAAAATAGTCTTTTTGGTGCACTATGGCCTGCAGTAAACGATATATATCTCGTTTACTTGTTAAAGTATGAGGGAGAGAAAGGAAAAGTTATCAGTTTCTCTGCATCAGTTGTGCCTCAGTGGTCTCTTTGCACACTAGTGTGCTGTGCGTTTCTTCATGTAATTGTGCCTAGGCGGTTGCTCCTCACACATTCTGATCTCCTCAGGTGGCACTGGTGCGATGGACAGAAAGTGTCGGGCTCACTCTGGTCAGCAGGGACCTTGCTTCTATGCAGCTGAAGACCCCCACTGGCCAGATCTTGACCTACTGCATCCTACAGATGTTCCCCTTCACCTCGGAGAGCAAGCGGATGGGCATCATAGTCAGAGTATGTCATGGCTTACAGCTACACCCACACTCCAGTGACCCAGTCATTCTTCAGGCTTTCTAAGTAAATACAGAAACTATCCCAGAAAATTTCAAAGTCAAGTATTTACTCAAAAACTGTGTGCTTTATTATTTTCTTAAAAACAAACAAAAAACACAGCTAATAATATATGAACTAAGAAGCTGGTGTGACTCTGGTTGATAAAGTCACTCTCCTGGGAATACTGAAGCAGAACAAGTAAAAGACAGTAGTAATTTTTTAATTAAAATTGTTTTGTCCTCAACAGAAATTGCATAGCATTATTTATGTCCGCAAAGTTACTAATACATATACCTTTATTAAAGTTATCTTACTCAGTACCAAAATTGTATTTTGGAATTCCATTTGTTAAACAGTGAGCATTCTGTCACACTTGAGAGACTGGAGAGAATTACTACTTATGCTAGACCAGACTGTTTGAAGAATTACAGTGCTGCATCTCAGGTGTTTGCCAACCTTGGCTCTCACTGCATTGCCGTCTTAGAGCAGTTTCTACAAAGAAAGCCCATGAAACATTCTCTAGGACATGCTTTCTCCAGAGCTTCTTTAGTGCGGTGGTTGTTTACAAGAAGTTCTGCCCAGCTGTCTCTGTTTATTTTTACCCTACTACAGGATGAATCCACAGCAGAAATCACATTCTATATGAAAGGTGCTGACGTCGCAATGTCCACCATTGTCCAGTACAATGATTGGCTAGAAGAGGAGGTAAGCAAATTATTCTCAGCACTGTATACAATGTCTTCATGAAGTTTAATAAGGCAACAACAGAAAAGTAGTCCCTTTCCCACATTGTAACACTGTATCCTCACCATTTCAAGCCAGAATACATGGCCAAGGATGGTATTTCTTTCCTACTAAATTATTCTAAATACTTATAGTTCCTTCCAGGTACTTATAAAGGCTAAGAACCCTGGTTAGTTATAAAAATTATGCTTCCTATAGAAATAATTTCTATTTTTGTTTAATGTATGAAATGTGCAGATATGTGAGTAAGTCTAAAATAGTATTGGATATATAACATTAATATTGCTAATTTGTTCTCTTAAAAAAAAAACAGAAAAAAAGGTACAGACTTAAGCAGTCCTATATTATTATTCCTAGACAAATATATTTGTAGTTAGCCTCATGAGGTTATAGTAGTCACTGTTAAGGTTGTATATTGATTAGTAATTGGGTTCCAAAGTGAGACTAAGGTGGCTAGGACTGTGGCCGGCTCTCTCCTCCTTGTGTGGACACTACCACAGGTACCTTGGTTTGTTGTTCCACTCAGACCTCAGAGACGGTCTATCAGCACAGCAGCCACACCCGATATTCACCATGGTCTTGGCAATATGAATCAATATCTCCTTCAGGCCACTTTGATTTAATCAGAGACATGAATAAATTAAACTCCCTGAAGACCTAGTAAAATGCCATAAAAATTACTTTTGGTCATAATGACATGCAATTAATTGTAAAATACTTGTTTAATTTATTTAGCTTTATGAGGTCAAGTCAATAGATGTCTTGCCACAGACAGACAATGTCAGATTGCTGTTCAGAAAGGTAACTTCATTAAAACCCTGTGCACACTTATGTGCTCAACATTGTAGTTTCTTTCCATAAATAAATCTTCTGCCTCTGCCACTGGTATGTTTGTTGTAATTCTGTTGTAGCCTCAAAGACTTTCGCTTTATCAAGAGCAAAACAAAAAATGGTGGTTTAGCAAAATTCTGGGGGTGTTTGCCAGGATGTGCATATCTATTCAGGGTCCTTAAAGCCTGACCTCTACCTATAGTATGACAGTGACTCCTTTGTTTGGAAGTCACAGTGTTTGTTTACAAGTATAGATGGCATGTCTATACTAGCTGTGGGATTGATACCACTGGAACAATTTAGATTCTGAAATGAGTCACCAGCTACCTTCAAACACAGCCTAGAACCTAGAACCTAGAACCTAGAACCTAGAACCCAGAACCCAACCAGCATTGTACCTCCTCTTTCTTTACCTTAGCCCCAGCTAAACCTTTCCACTTTTAGTAGGGGAGAACAGTATTTTATCATAATGATATTATGGCACGGTAAATGAATTAGCAGATTTTCATATACCTAATGATGTATTTCCATTTTCCATTTATTATATAAATAGAATAATGACTCATCCAAGGCCTCCTCCTTCCTTGTCCAATTAAGACCTGAGCCCCAAACCTAGTGCGTAGGGTGGGTTACCCTGTGTGGCCAACCCTGTGCACGTTTATGGTGCTGTATTTCTGCCAGATACTGGCATGTGGCTTCATACCAGTGGACTAATATTACAGAATAGCCCTGTTGAAGCAATTTCTATAATGAAACTGAAACCGTTGGATGCTTTGCTCAGGAGCACAGCCTGCTGTTGTTGTCAAGCCCACTCATCTTAGATCTCTGTCTAGTCTCTTCCTCCTCCCCTCAGTGGCACAGTTGCAGTAAAAACCTCCTGTGGGTTGGGATACAGTAGTGGGGATAACTTGAAGACACATTCTGCATGTTTCTTCTAGCTTCCCTAGGCTTTGCTGTAGTCTGTGGCCCTTGAAGTTGCCCTGCTTCCTTGTAGCAACCTACAGGGAGGTGAGGATCAGACTGCAGGACTGCCTGTGAGTGCTCTGGAGGTTCCCAGACCTCAATGCTGTCGGCTCAGATACTCCAGGAGCCACAAATAAGAGCCCTTTCCTTTCAGTGTGGGAACATGGCACGAGAGGGCCTACGGACCCTTGTGGTGGCAAAGAGGACTCTGACAGAAGAGCAGTACCAGGATTTTGAGGTGAGCTACATCAGTCTTTGACACTTGAGTCTCTTATTCCTTATGAAACTTTTTTTTCTCAATGAAGGCCAATCTTCCTGTTCAGGTACAAGGCCAGTGTTTCTGAAGTTTGGGGGTGTGAACTATCTTAGTGATTAAGGGCCTCGATCCTCCCTCCTCTTAATCTAGGGGCAGAAATCGGTGGCCATGAAGGCCAGTAGTTCCATTTCCTCTCAGAAGCTGAGTGTGCCTCATCCCTCACTGCTGTTCTTGGAAACAGGTGCTACAGACCTTCCAGCTGTATGGATTACGGAATACTTGCACAAACGACAGGTTTAGCTCCCCAAGCTCCCTAAATCCCAAATGCCTTAGAACCTGAAGCTCTTTTAACATGTTGTCATTGCTCAGGATGTGTCTGACTTGTACTTCAGATTTTTATATTAGGGAATATTTACCCAGAGTTTATGTAGTAGTAATTATTAAATACTGAGAGCACATATACAAAGCATGGACACAACAGATCACCTGACCCCCAAGAGCTGATACACGCCACACAGAGTGTATACACACATGTTCACCTGTCTCCTGTGCCCTCAGAGCTGATGTAGTGTAACTGTGTGAGTCAAACCATGAAAGATTGTATTCTTATTCCCTCTGTCCTCAGAGCCGATACAGTCAAGCCAAATTGAGTATCCATGACCGGACTCTGAAAGTAGCTGCGGTTGTAGAAAGCCTGGAGAGAGAGATGGAGCTTTTGTGCCTCACTGGGGTGGAGGACCAGCTGCAAGCTGATGTGAGGCCCACTCTAGAGATGCTGCGGAATGCAGGGATTAAGGTACAGCATGCAGCCTCTGACTACCAAACTCTTATTGAATCAAGCACAATGCCCCTTCTACCTGGCTCTCTTTCCATGTTCAAGACAGCATAGCCTTTCTGAAGCAGGGCTCTGATCTCTTTCCCCATGACACGTGTAGTCTAGGGCCTGTCAGCTTCTGACAGGTCTGCACAGCCTGTGGGTTCAGCACTTGCCTTGATAATTGTTTCCTCACCTTCTGTTCACTGTCAAAATCCTGCACAATCAGAACCTATCACAAACCTTCCTGAAGAAACATCTTGCATACTACCCATAAGACATCACCTAATAAGCATCTGTGGGCCTTGAGCACATTCAAGTGTCAGTACTGCATTGCAAGTGGCACCAGTTAGGAAGGAGGTCAGTGCAGGAGACACCCAGGGTCATGCAGGCCTTGAGCTTCACTTGCTGCTGACTCCTCACACACTGAGTCACCTTCTGCTCTAGAGCTTGGTTAGACAGTTGTTAGGCAAGGTCATTCAGAAGCTGCTCTCTGCTCAGCTCCGCTATGCTTCTGAAGCAGTGTGTGTCCATTCCCCGAGGTAGAAGGGAGGGTTTACAGTAAGAAGCTACCCTTGTGCTTCTGCCCGGCCACAGTGAAGCACTGTCTTTGCTGCAGAGATGCCCAAGAATGCTGATTGAGATGCAGAAGTGCTTTTGTCCCTGCACTTCTTGTTACCATACATGAGTGTGTGGCACTACATAGCTCTCTGGTCCTCTCCTTCTCACCCAGGTCCTCCTCTTTCTTACACAGTGCCCAGCTTCCCAGCTGCTCTCTCGTGCAGACTGGCAGTTAGAACACAGTGTGTGCAAGAATCCAGCTGACTGGCATCCATGTGGATTGTGAGGGTTGCTCCCTTTCCCAGTGGAATTGGTCTCCAGGCTAGCATTTTCCCTGGAGACATTCTCCCTGCCTGCTGCATTGCAGTCCTCTTTCTCAGAAAGTAAAGGCAGGTCAGAGGCACAGTGGGACCTGGCTCCACCTGGTTCTGAGCATCGTGGTCAGAGGCCTGGCAAGAGGTGTTATCAGCTTTTGTGGCAGCAGATGGCACACAGAGGCTGTGCTCAGGACAGAGCATCAGCAGGCTGGAGCTCACAGTTGGAAAGCAGTTCACACTCAGTTATGCCTACAGCCAAGACACCAGGGGAAGAGATGGTTAGTAAGGGACAGATGACCTGACTGTTTTAAATGACCTATAGTCTGTTTTATGACTGTACATGGTAGATAATCAGTTTTAAAGTAGTAACGTTCCTTGGTATAGAACTTTAGGTATTTGTAGTAATTCTAGGCTCATGACTATCTCTATAACTTTGCCCTTTTAACTCTTCTTGGGCACCACCTGACTAGATCCCACTCTGAAGCAGGGAGTGTAGTGATTATCAGCCATATCTCACTGTTTCCTGAGCTGCAGAGGTTGCTCAGCAGTGACAGTGCAGACTGTGCTTACTCAGTAATAGTAATAGTTTGTCATTGGAGGTGCAGTAAAGCTAATGAAAGTCTGCAGCTTGAGCAGAACAGCCGCAGTGATTATACCACGAGAGCAATCAGTATGCCACACAGGTCTCTCTATTGCCTGTTTCCACAAATATATCTTTCTACATGATAAAGAATCTGAGAGACTGATGGTGATGAAATTAGAAATGCAGGGCTGTTTTGCTCCTCTGTATAAATGTCCTGATTATTCTACTGCTTTATAGTCCTGGGCTTTTAAAACATTGCCCACTCATGATCCCTTTTACCTGAGAGACTATGTTTACATGACCCTAAGTCAGTGGTTCTTAGCCTGTGGGTGGCAACCCCTTTGAGGATCACATATCAGATATGTTCATTACAATTCATAACTACCAAAATTATAGTTATGAAGTAGCATGAAATAAGTTTGTGTTGGGAGGGTCACTACAGCATGAAGAATTGTATTAACGGGTCTCAGCACTAGGAAGGTTGAGAACCTCTACCCTAAATAGACTTTAAACCCAAATATTTATTGATGATAAGTGATATGTTTATTTTAAAATAATTCTTTAGTCATTTGATTTTACCATTCATTAAAGACAAAAAGAAAGTTTACATACTAATGAGATCAATGTCCTTATTTTAATATAATTAATTAAGCCTTGGCTAACTATTTGATACAGCAGTATGTATAGAACTTTGTCAACACAACTATCCTATTTTAGTTACAAATGCCACTTTATAATAAATACATTGTGAAGGGACAGTGGTCTATTTAGGATGATTTCAAAAACTTGGAATTCTCCCAAATCCAAGCCAAAATTGAACAGTTGTTTTTTTATGAAACTCACATGATCAATTCAAACAATTTAAAAAACATTATAACATAGTATAATCCAAACATAATACTCAATACTTAACATGCCAAGGAATGGCAGTCATATGACATTAGCGATCTTTGTTTTCACAATTAAATCATGTTTTTGAAATAAAGTTTGTACAGTAAGCTGCTGTACTTCATGACATTCAATAGTCTGGAGCCCAAACCACAGACTTTGAGATAGTGCCCATGGATGTTGCATAGCATGGGCATACACAGTCACAACAGTGTGTTGTGTGGTCAGAACCAGAGCTGCAGGGCCTTCCAGTGAGTACTGCCAGAAATGTCTCAGCTTCTTTATGCATTTGACTCTAAGTTACTTTTTGGTTATTGCAGTGTTCAGAGACCTCTTTGTTACCATTTTTTTTTTTTACAACAACCCTCACAAGTAGCTAGTTATGGACCACATATGAAATCCTGACCCACAGTTTAAGCAGCCAGAGTCTGAGTGTATATATACCTTCACAGTGTGTCAGTATGAATGCAGTTTTTTAATGTTGAAGTAGCAGTTTGATGCCCTATTTGATGAAAGTACATTTTGGCTTGTCTGTGGTCCATTTGCCTACTTGAACTTCTTCACTCCTCACTAAAGAACTATGTTGAAACAAAGGTCTGTGTGGTCTTCTGGCTCTGCATGGCTTCCTCACACCCTCAGGCTTCTACATTAGTCTCAGCTGTATGTCTGAACATCACTTTCTGACTTATCCTCCCTAACAAGTCAGTAGAAAACACACAAGTCTAGTTGGCCTTTAGCCACTTTTCGGTTCCCAGTTGAGTTCATTTTCTGCAGCCTTTGCTGTCGACATCTGCATAGCCTCTCCACTTTCCCAACCTGAAGCTTCCCTGCTTAAGCTCCCACTTAAGGTATATATACACTCAGACTCTGGCTGCTTAAACTGTGGGTCAGGATTTCATATGTGGTCACATAACTAGCTACTTGTGAGGGTTGTTGTAAAAAAAAAAAAATGGTAACAAAGAGGACTTAAGCTTGTCCCTATGAATATGGTTTCTCTGGACACCTCATATCTGTGGAATTACATAGCATTTTTCCTTTTGTGTCTAGTGTAACATCCTTGAGGACCCTGTCAGAATTTGTCTCCATTTTAAGGATCAGTAAAGTGACTACATTTTGTTTCTCCATTGACTCAGGGTACTTGTCTTGCTTCATCTTGTCGCTGTTGAGAAAATCCTGTAAATGTGGTGTACAAACATCTGTGCACAGGGATACTTTAAAGAAATAGAAATGCATTATTGAAGTTCACAAGTTCCAATTATTTCATAGATTTGGATGCTAACCGGCGATAAACTGGAAACAGCTACTTGCATTGCCAAAAGCTCACATTTGGTGTCCAGAACACAAGACATTCATATTTTCAGACCAGTAAGTAGATTTCTAAATCACTTTCAATTGTTAAGTGATTTTTTTGTTTGATGGTTTGTTTGAAAGATTGAAGTTTGTTTTATGATTTCCCTCACCCCATACAGTTTCTCTGTGTAGTTCTGGCTGTCCTGGAACTCCCTCTGTAGATCATGCTGGCCTTGAACAGATTCACCTGCCTCTGCCTCCCAAGTTCTGAGATTAAATAATGGTTTATGCCACCATATGTAGCTAAATCATTGAGTGTTTTATCTTACAATTAAAATGTATATACAGTAACTGCTGGATATCTTTTAAAAATCAGTGTTGGAGATGTTTTCTTCCTCTATACACGCATGTTGAATGACTGAGATGCATTTTGATGGTAAACAAGCTGCAAGTTGGAAAGCATTTTTCTCCTATACATTTCATTTTTTTGACTTCTTATTTTAAGTAGTAATACTAAATCATTTTCTCCTCAACTTATAAAGAATGTATGTTGCTTTTTAAGCATACATTCCTTACTAGCTGTACCACTGCTACAGAGGTTGCTCCTGTGAGACAAGGCTAGATACAAAGCAGAAGCACCTCTAGCCCACCACCATTTCAGATTAAAAGCTCTTCTGTAACTGCACAGAGAAAGTGATAGACCTGAACTCGAGTTTACTGTACATACTAGAAATGATGAGTTTAATTCAAACAAGAAGTAGAAGTTCCTTGGGTCATGATTGATGGTGGGCAGGCAGACACCATGTGTCTGTAGCTGTCTGAATAAAGTGCTTGCACCTACAGAAATGGTTATTTCAGTATCATTTACATGTAAATGTATTTTATTTTGAAACATCAGAATCGCAAATTATGCCCTGCAGACTACTATTTGCAATTAAATTATTAATGCTTCTGATAAAACTTCCGATCAATTTTTGTTGACTTTTCAGAGTTATGGCACCACAAATTAAAATTTTCACAATAAAACCTACCTACTTAAGGATGAGTCGGAGATTAATTTGGATCATGTGAAACTTTTAATTTATTTCACTCCTATATCATTTCTTTTATGCCCCATAAAAATCTTCACAGAAAGCATGTGCAAAGCCAGTGCATTGATTCCTGGCATATTTTCACTCTAAAATTAGTATTTCAGAATAACAGCTTGATTCTACCTTTTAGACTGCTTGCTTCTTTAGACATTAAACAGAATGGGTGGGATGAGTTGAAACTCACAGCAGAGATCACAGAAGCAACTTCATGAAATTGTTTTGCATTACTCCACTTATTATGAAGAGACATAAATTAATGAATTAATGTTTAAATGAAACCCCAATCTACATAATTTTATCTCTTACTTGGTGTGTGAGAAAGGGAAACTCAACTTCCTTGGGCCCTGGTATTCTGATTTTTAAATCTCTGCAACTATGTTTGCAATGTTATAAGCCAATGATTTTCAACACTGCTCCCAATACCTACCTACGCCAATACCAATTTAATAAATCATCTTATAGAAAGCACTGGAAAATCCATGGTAATTACATTCGTATGAGAATGTTTTATAACAGCAGTAGTCTTCACATGATTTTGTGACCACAAGCCAGAAAACAGTGCCTGTGAGGGGTGCAGGTGCAGAATCTGTAAGGATCTTGCTATAGGTTAAGCACTTTTAGTTTCCAAATACAGGTTCTAAAGGACCCTACTATGATTCCTGGAAAATGTCTTGTTTATTACCTGCACTTTCAATCATGATGGGTTTTTTTTTCCTCCAATGAAGGTAACCAATCGGGGAGAGGCCCATTTGGAGCTGAATGCATTTAGAAGGAAGCATGACTGTGCACTGGTTATATCTGGGGATTCTCTGGAGGTAAGCCTGAGTGTGTATATATGTGCTAACCATGTACGTGCCTGTGTATCTTTCTGACTCCAGAAGTCAGACTAGTCTATAGCAGCATGTATCTTAATTCTAAGATAGGACTGGTCAGTAGTGGACCATATTCTATTGGTCCATCTGTCTCTTAAGACTGACCTCTGATTAAGTGTGTGTCTGCCTGTCTTTCTAGCCCAGGGAACCAGCAGGGGTCTTGGATGAAACACACTCCTCAGCAGCTTAGCCAGCCTCCTGTCATGGCAGTTGGGAGGGCTTTGTTTTGTTGTACCTGTGTAGAATATAAGACTGTTGGACACTCAGTCCTAAGGACATGTGGTGGCCATGCGTGACTCATCTTCTGTCCCTTCCTGCTTAGAAGCTGCTTTAAGTTTGGCAGTTCAAATACCTGTCCTGGTTCTGGGTCCCCTGTTCATTGTTGATAGCATTAGTCTCCAGTGGTCAAGACATTTCAACCCACAATATGTATTTTGTGTTTGTCCAAACCAGTGTTTCCAGGTATATGCCTGTGGTACAGAGAGGTAGTAGCCTCCAGGTAGTTTCACATTGTTGTTATTCCCTATTATAAGTAGGCATGCTACGTAATTCTCTACTCAACTTACAAAAGTCTATGTTGCTTTTTAAACATACATTCCTTATTAGCTGTACGTGTGGTACAGAGGTTGCCTGTGGCATTATTCAGATTCTCACGACACTTCAGAGTGTAGGGCCCTACAGGAGACTGCAGGAAAACCCATGTGGGAGAGGCCACTGGGCCAGTTGTTATTTGTCCTTAACCATATGTATGGTTTTCAGCTTCAGGGACACATGGTTGAGATACCAGCTTCTCCTGTGCTTCCTACTGCCATCCCCTCCTAGTACACTCAGGATCCTGGGCCTCATACTGTAGCATATTGTACCAGTGTCTCAGAGCTACCCTGCAGTTTTTTAAGGTTTGGTAAGGGGTTGACAGCTTCACTCCATCCTTGCAGACAACTCCCAACATAGCTAACTAGGACTCTGATGCATCAGCGCCTCGGGATCAGAAGATGCCATTCATTTTGTGTTTTTTATATTTTAATATGTTCCAAATAGTCTTTTCTATTTATAAATTTAATTTGTTTTCTTGTATTATAATATGTTCTGAAACATTGTATAAGTAGCTAATAGAAAGTACACTTCTTACAAGAGACTAAAATTTATATAATGAGAAATCCATACCAAAAGAAAAGTAAGACACAGAAGTTAAGAAGTTTACAGTAGTGTATAAAAATGAGTGCTGGGAGGGAGGCTCTCAAGGCCATCCTGGAACATGACTGTGGCCATTGTCATCCTCTGAGCAGAGGAAAACAGGAGAACAGAGTGGCCACAGGCTCTGCTCAGGCACACAGGTAGAAGCAGGTTGCATGAATCCTGCCTATAATTGGAGAAGGAAGTTTTTCAGAGCTCCTGGCAGAGGGTACACCTTCCACTCACCACAAATCTTGCAGTTAGGTCTCTGGTCTCTCTTCTGTTGGTAGCCTTATGGGCCGCATGACCTGAAGACCCACTCTTCCGATACCTGTTCTTCATGACAAGAAAATGCTAGAGTTTCTGTGCCCATTAGACAGTGCTGTGAGATTTTGGATTTTGGGTTTCTCCAGTAACACAGAGAACTAAGAACTGGAACTGTCACTTTGGAAGGGCCTTGAGTATCTGATATCATAGGTCAAACCAAAATCTTCATCGGTCGCATGCATGCCTGAGAAACACTGAAACCAGATACCGGCGGAATTTGTTGTATACTGGTTCCAGGAGAGTACACACATCTTTTGGTCATATCAGCCTGTCAGAAGGTCCTGTGGCCACTGACCCTGTCCTCTGTTTGAGCTGTTCTTTACCTACAGTGCAGTACCTTTAGGAGACTTTGTACTCTTTCCTACTAGGGACCTGGCCACCCTGCTCAGTTTCTCATCTTGCCCTCCTGAACAACTGAGCCATCTGCCCCAGGACAGGTTATGCTGTAAAATTTGGAGGGTACAGTCCCAGATGAGACCCAAAAAATGCAAGTCTGTTTACTTGAGGAAGGCTGAGGCTTTCCCACAATTCTGCTTCCCTCTACTTGAGCCCAGGGTTGTGTGTTGACAGTAGAGTCACAGGACTGTCCCCCAGGTCTGCCTGAGGTACTACGAGCATGAACTTGTGGAGCTGGCCTGCCAGTGCCCTGCTGTGGTCTGCTGCCGCTGTTCACCCACCCAGAAGGCCCACATCGTTACTCTGTTACGCCAGCACACCAGAAAGCGCACTTGTGCCATTGGTAAGCCCACCCAGCTTCAGCCACGCCACAGGTGGGTAGTGGGATGGTGCTCCACCTTTCTGTCAACAGTGAAAATAGCCAACTCTTTGACATTTACAGGAAAATTGTGTTATGTCTCTAAAATTGATTTCATCTGCATTCCAGGAAATTCTTAATATTCCCTAACAGTAGTATAAAACTCAAAATAAAAAGATACTTTGTTTACTCTCCGCCTCTGGGTCCCTCTCAGGTGACGGCGGGAATGACGTGAGCATGATCCAGGCAGCTGACTGTGGGATTGGGATTGAAGGGAAGGTAGGCCTGTGCTTTTGTCTCCCGTGCTCAAGTGCTCTGTCCTCACTGCCCCACCATGGCGTATTGGTAAACAATAAGAAGCCAGCAGCCTTCAGCAGCCTTCCTAGCTTCATGTGTGTCACTTTTAAAAGTTCTGTCAGGTCCTCTGTGCTTATGACCCAGGCCCCACGTCACTAATTACCCTGTCTGCCTGTCTTCGGCCTTCCCTAACACCTTCAGCTCCTGTCCGCTTCCTACAACCTTCATTCTTTATGGAGGTATCCCTTTCTCCTGCCGACTAAGCCATGGTTGAGATTTGTATTTGTGTCAACTTTGACTGTTCCTGTATAGTCACATAAATACACACAGTAAAAACTGAAAAATTTGTACAACTTGACTTTCGCTTTTCCCTTGACTGCTCTGTTCTACTCTCCTTGATAGCTTTGAAAAATCAAAGGTAGGTTGTTTTTTCAAATTATAGTTTAGAGAATTGTCTTGAAGTAGCCTGAGACCATGTGATAGAGTAAGGTGGCCCCATAGCCAGTGCTAAGCCCTCCCTTGTCATTTTCTGTGTTGCTTTCTTCTCGTAAGCTCCTATGTCTGTGTGTGTGCACAGGCTGTAGTACGGACTCTTCTACCTCACACTGTCCAGTGTGAACGGTTGGCGGCGTGCTAGGTGATGCTTTGGGTGTCGGGCAGACACTGCCCCAGTGTCTAAGACTCAGCAGTGTGTGGTTCTCAGTATGTTATGTTTCTCAGAGCTTCTTTTTGGTTCTTCAGGAGGGGAAACAGGCTTCCCTGGCAGCGGACTTCTCCATCACACAGTTCAGACACATCGGCAGGCTGCTCATGGTGCACGGGCGGAACAGCTACAAACGCTCTGCAGCTCTCGGCCAGTTCGTCATGCACAGGGGCCTCATCATTTCCACCATGCAGGTATCCAGCCTGTGCCACCGTGCCACAGCAGCCGGGGCTTCTCTGAGGTATCCAGCCTGTGCCACCGTGCCACAGCAGCC
>NW_021604634.1:720003-729058 GCF_004785775.1 Grammomys surdaster | reverse complement strand
GGGGCTTCTCTGAGGTATCCAGCCTGTGCCACCGTGCCACAGCAGCCAGGGCTTCTCTGAGGTATCCAGCCTGTGTCACCGTGCCACAGCAGCCAGGGCTTCTCTGAGGGCACTGCCGTCGGTGTGCAAGCTGACCACTGGACTTACTGCCTGTCACTGTGTTATAGTAAGATCCCTCTGTAAAGATGGTACAAATGTAGCACTGGTGTTTAACTTTCCATGTTTTGTCTTTTAAGGCTGTGTTTTCTTCAGTCTTCTACTTTGCATCTGTACCGCTGTACCAGGGATTCCTTATGGTAGGGTAAGTGAAGCAGGTGTTCTCGGTGCCTCAGCCTCGTTTAAGTGAGAACTTTGATTTAAAAGAGACGTGGAGCATAGTGAGTGGTATTTTAGGTGTTCCAGGTAATTCTTTGCATATAAACATTTAAAATGACTTAACTGCTATGAAATCTCATGTTAAGTTTGAGGAAACTTGGAAAACACCTGTACACATCTGCCTTTGAAGACTGTGCTGAGTTTCTCATTAGATTTTGTATTCTTGGGGAGGCCATAATTTGTGTCAGGAACCACGGCAGATCGGAGATTTTATAAAAAAGGGCCCTGTAGCATAATGAAAGGGGCAGAACCAAGAGGCGGGCACATCCCAGCACTGCTGTCCATCAGCAGGGCTTGAGTTGCAGGCCACAGCTGCAGGCCTCCTGAGCCTGCCCTGTCCCATGGGAATATGACTTTACCATGAGGGAATGGGACCAGCCACCAACCAGGAAACGAGATAAAAAGCACTGGGAGAGACGTGTCTAGTCTGTCCCTCGCAGCATCAAAGCCCTGCATCCAAAAACAGCCACTGAGAAACCTTGGACAAGTTCTTCAAAAGCATAGTGGTACATGTGCCAAGGTGATCTTGTCAACCAAGTTGAAAAGGAAGACTCCCTCTGAGTAAATAAATGGTAATTTCTCCTATCCTCGTCCTCGGTTGTTACACCTAGAAATCATAGAAGTACTAGTGTTCATGTGTGTCCACAGAATAAAAGCTATCCCCTGCCACTGTGTGTGCCCATTGAGATTCATCAAGCACCTCAGACCAGGGCTCCATCTTAGGACTAGAAAGTAGCCCTGACCTTAGTGTTACCCCTCTTGCAGCCATCCTCCTGCTGTCGCTGTGTGGTATGTGACAACAGTGAGCAGCATCTGGGAGCTTTGGGATCCTGCTGGGTCAGCCTGAGGAGGACTGGCTTGGGTGCTGTCCTCCTCCACTACAGTAACACCAGCAGCCCCTTTCTCTACAGTATTCAGCCAGTAGAGGACAGACAAAGCAAGATTTCTCACCTGAAAGCTGGTTCAAGTACATCCTAAGTGCATGTGACCCATCCCAGAATTCTTAGTAACTTTAGCCAAAACAAGGGAGTTGCGTCTTTGTTAAGGACCTGTGAGTCACCTGTCCCCTGTCAGAATCTGCTATCTGTGATGAGTGCTGTGTCTCTGGGCTTCCTGCCTCCTTCCACCTCACCGCATTATCAAAGCAGAAACTCCTTCTGGGACCTTGCCTGCACAGTAGCATGTCTTTCCCCACAGCACAGCCCCCCTTTTGAAGGATCTGGGTGGGCTTCTGGGAAACCAGTGTGTTTCTGACCACGTTCAGTGATATAATTAAGAAATGAAGGCCTCACATTTCAGACCCAAACGAGTTTGTTGCCTTCCACCATTAGTAGCTATGGCCTTGTGGAATGTAAATGATCTCCTGAGCCTATTTGATTCAACAGGCAGTTTCAGTAAGGAGCTTCAGGTAGGATTGTACAGAGAGGCTGCTTGTAAGTGCTTGGCACAGAGTGCAATAAATCCCAGGCATGCAGAAGAAGCTAAAGTGAATATGCCTCTGCTGGATGACCAGGGCCTGTTGTTGTGACACTGCATCCCAAAGAAGTGATGGAGCATGTCTATAAATAATCCCAACACTTACTAGGCTGAGTCAAGACAAATTGAGGCCAGCTTTGGCTATGTAGTTAGTTTCAGTCTAGCCTTGACTACAGAGTAAGACCCTATATCAAAAAAGAAGAGGGGGTAGTGTGTGTTTATACCAGTTTTATTTAAATATCTCCAAGTTGGGAATGACTAAGATATATTTACACAAATAAAGAAGTGGTTCAGCAAGTGTGGGTTTTCTTCCATGAGATACCATTCAGTTGTAAGGAACGTACTGTGCACACCCACAGCACAACTCCAGGGCATGGCTTGGAATCTGGGAAGCCATGTACAAAATTTTCTGTGCTGGATTCAGTACCTAAGCTCCAGAGTAATCTAAACTGATTGCTACCTTGAAGGTTTTGGTTAGTTTTTTTAAGATTTTATTTTCTGTTTTTTGAGAGTTTGGCTTCCCTGTGACCCTAGAAACATGGTAAGATGTATCTAAGCATCTCTCAGGCCACCTCAACTTGGTCTTGGTTTTCTAGGTATGCAACTATCTACACCATGTTCCCAGTGTTCTCCTTAGTGTTGGACCAAGATGTAAAGCCAGAAATGGCAATTCTCTACCCAGAGCTGTACAAGGACCTCACCAAGGTAGGACTCCAGTGCTAGTCTCATCCAATGAGAGCACACCAGAGCTGGTCTTTTGTGTGTTCCAGCAAAGCAAAAACAGCTTGTGTTCTGGGATAACATTTGGCAAGCATAAGAAAACATAAATTTGAAATATCGTTTGTTTGGTTTTTTAAGTTCTCTATTCTTTGTAGTAGTTATGTGATATTATACATAAGAATTTATCATGTGTTTTGAACCATTTGTAGAACTTTCATGGATTTAGCAAATACATCCAGGCCTGTGTTTTGAGTCTTATAAAGGACCCTCTATAGCTGTGGCTCTGCCTGCCTAGCCTAGTATCTTTACCATGAGAAGACCAGCCTCCTCTAACTCAGTACAGAGTTCAGCACTCTCCAGAGTCCTAGAGTCCCTGGCTGGGGTGGCCTGGCATCCCTGGGTCTCTAGTTGTGGGTTTCAGAATTACACTTGGAAAGTGCTTCTCAGTCCTCTGACCCGGAGACATGCGCTCTTCTGTGGGAAATAGTGCGAAGCATAGTCTGCCCAGCAAAGCCTGAAGCTGCCGTGCCTGTGAGAGGCCATGCTGACTTGGAACTGTGCTCTTAAGAATAAGCTGTTCCTAAGAAGGTTGGAAGTTGGATTGTGTGACGTTAAAGCATATTTTTAAAGCTAGAATGGATGAGGACAAGAATTTGAATTGTATCAGATCTTAACATAATAGATACTACAAATATAAAAATGACAGATATCATGGGGGTTGAATTACTAAAATAATGCCTGGATCACTCAGGGATGTTGTCCTTTATAAAAGTAGAAATTTGACCGGAATGCAACCCAGTTCATACTGCACATGAAACTCCTGTGTTCACATGGTGTGAGCTCATGATGAATAAACAGCTAGAGATAGCGAGTTACTTAGACACTTGGGACCCTATCCATATGTCTGTTACTAGAGTAATTTAGATGCCTGTAATGATGCTGGCCAATCTTACAAGGCCCAAATCTTTACAAGTGTTAAAAGCCATGTTAAAATGCCTGGGGGAGACTGTGCCACTACTACACTGTTGCTGCTGAGAACCCCTCCTAGCCTGGGCCTGTGTCATCACTCTGAGCAACATGACTCCATGGCCTAACTCTAATGGGATACAGACTGCCTAGATTTAAGAAGGGTAGGGTAGGGGATTGAAGTGTTTAAACTTGTATCAAAAGGTGGTTTCTACCTTCCTTTTGTTAACCAAACATTTGCAGAATATCTGGAGATAAGGAAACACGTGAGCTACTAAAACTCTAATTATTTGCAATAACTTCCTATAGTTTTTGTTTCTATGACCTTACTGTGATCCTATCACAATGGTCTCATTTTAGGATTTTAGACTCAAAGTGTTCCTTATAGTTGCAATATGTATAAATTTTGGATAGTCTTTCATGGTAGTTACAACCATATTATCATCATGATAATGGATCACACTTATAACTTATTTTATGTGATTGCAATGAAGATTTATTTAATATGAAAATAGAATTATTTGAATATTTTATAGTTCTTTTAAGAGGCTTTAAGTTTTATAAATTTGGTTTTTATACTAATATTATGAAACTCCCAAAGTAATGTGACTTACCCAATAGCTATCTGGTGAGCTGACACTCAGATGAACTACAGGCCAGCCTGCTTGTTAGCAGCCAGCTGGATTACAGTCTGGTCTGTCAGCAGTCAGCTAGACTACACCCTAATGTGCTAATGGTCAGCTGGGAAGCAACTAATTCCTTGAACACCCAATCTAATTCTTTATTCACTGTACCATATTGCTACTTCTTTAAAATTGGAGTTGATAATTTCAGGTTATCAACTGAAAATCTAAATTTAATTGAAGGCTAGTGGGTTTTTTTTTCCTCTGTGCCAGTTTAGGAAAAGCTAGCCATGCAGAAAATTCTGAAGTTATAACAATTTGTATGTGCAGGGCTCAGCTACTCCTCTAACCTTGTTCTCAATGTCTCTAGCTTTAAAAATATGCTTTGATGTCACACAATCCAACTTCCAACCTCCTTAGGAGCAGCTTATTCTTTTTTTTTGTTTTGTTTTTTGTTTTTTAAGATTTATTTATTTATTATATATGAATACACTGTATGTCTTCAGACACACCAGAAGAGGGCATCAGATCTCATTACAGATGGTTGTTAGCCACCATGTGGTTGCTGGGATTTGAACTCAGGACCGCTAGGAAGTACAGTCAGTGCTCTTAACCACTGAGCCATCTCTCCAGCCCCCGGAGCAGCTTATTCTTAAGAGCACAGTTCCAAGTCATTGTGGCCTCTCATAGGGATGGCAGCTTCAGTCTTTGCTGGGCATAACACAGACTGGACCTGGTGTGGGCTTTGTAAACCTCGAAACTGGTGCCCGGTGACACATGCATGTCGTCTAACAAGGTCACATTTTCTAATCCTTTACAAAGTGAAACTACGGACCAAGCATTCAAATTTGAGCCTATGCGACATTCTTTCAAGACACTACACCTTGTGTGTTCTTGATAACTTAGTCATTTAGTCAAGAGTATAAACAGTACAAGCATTACAGATCCATCTTACTGTTTTAGTCAGATTTGCTAATTGTGGACCTAAACATTTGTTGGTCTGCTTCCTCAGCCTAAGCTATACCTGCCCCTTATGTGTCACCAGGTATGTTTTAGGCCTTGGAGATAGAGATATCTGATATCTGTCTGCTCACTAAATAGTTGATGAATGAATGAAGAAGTAAATATAAGTCAACTACATAAAAAGGCAACATTTCCTTCGTTAGGAAAAAATACCAGCTTGCTTTCCTTACAGAAAATAATGTATTTTTTTTAAGATTTGTTTATTTTATATATGTGAGTACACTGTCGCTATCTGCAGATAGACCAGAAGAGAGCATCAGATCTCATTACAGATGGTTGTGAGTCACCATGTCGTTGCTGGGAATTGAACTCAGGACCTCTGGAAGATCAGCCATGCTCTAAACCACTGAGCCATCTCTCCAGCCTGAAAATAATGTATTTTTAACTGAAATATTTCTTGTTCTGTTTTTGAAACCCAGTTAGTTATGCTCTGAGGTATTAAACTTTGCTTATCATGAGTTCACTTGGGATGCTACCATCAGACAGAAAACTGACATGCCCATGCCTCTCCTAGCACTTCAGGTCTCTACACGTGTCCCGTATGGCTGGACACACTGTTAGCAAGCCAGTGAGTCCTAGAATAGAGACAGTGGCTTAGCTCAAAGTCAGCTGAGACAGACCCTGACGTGCCTCTGCTTAGCTATGAATTTGGTTCACAGTTCACAGTTTGCATCATGGGCTAATGGCAGAATTCGTTTGTTTTTTAACCAGTTGCAGAGATACCCAGCTGGCCCTTCTTAAGAACCCTGCAGCTGTCTATCACTTCTTCTCTTCTGTAGAATATTCTCAACATGATTGTTTCTTTTAAAATGTGTAATTTTTAAAATAATGCTTTCTTTTTGAAACAAGGTTTCTCTGTATAGGTCTGGTTCTCCTGGAACTCACTCTGTAGAATAGGCCAGCCTCAAACTCAATACATCTACCTGCCTCTGCCTCCTGAGTATGTTACCTCCTGGCAAAGGAACAATTTTAATTTCGCTTTATAGGTTCCATAATTATTTTGAAATCTCAAAAGAAAAATCTCTGTTATGTGATTTCTGATTCTTGTATTCTAGTAACAGATACAAAAATAATACCAATTTTAGTAATATTAAACAAGCAAAGCGCTCTAGTGTAACTCTGATAAGACATTGCAAAATGCATGCACAGGAACTATGACATGCTTTTGGAAGAATTTTGATTTAGAGACTAAACTTCACTGAATATTGACAAGCTGGCTCTAAGATTTTGATGGAAATTGGCTTTGAGGGAACCAAAGGAAATTCACACACACTGCTGAACTCTGACAAAAAAGGAGCTCAGGTGGAAGAGGGCTGATGTCAGTAATGATGTAGGACAGCTGACCATACTTACTCTACAACCTCCACCCCCTCACCCACATGTGCACAAGCATCACGTGACCACTGATGCGCATACAAACTGTAAACTAATGGAAGAAATACAGGACAAAATAATTCATAACCTTGATAGAGAGGTTTTAGACACAGATCAAAACCATGGTCCATAAAATACAAAGTAAAATGGACTTCATTGTAATTTTAAAGTATTGCTTTTTGAATTATGCCATTTGGAAAATGAACACATAAAACCACACTATGGACTGGGAGGGAATATTTGCAAGTTATACTCTTGACTAAGGATTTGTATTCTTTTTTTTGTGTGTGTGTCATTTTTTTTGTTTTATTTTATTTTTTTAATTCATTTTTTCTCAAATCGTAATTCATTCACACAGGGGTTATAAACACAGAAAGGCAGGATGTGGGGAAGGGAATGACACTGGAGTGTGGGTGTTCAGGGGGAATACAGATATCTTCAGAACCAGGTATCGGCTGGGTGAAGGTTCAGGGGACAAGTCACTATGACTCTGCCTGTGTCTCGCTTGTCCTTATCTAAGTTGATATTGTCTGCCAAGGCTACCTATTACAAAGTCTATGACTACTCAGGCTTGTAAATTTCCACAAAAGCTGCCTGTTTACATTAGCTTATAGCCATCTGTTTCGATGTTTTTCCACTGAGACCCAAGACTTGGTGTTAGTATACATGTATGACAGGCCTATTGTTGATTTTAGGCCTATGGCTGATTTTAGGCCTTCAGTGTGTAAGCAGGGCTGCCCCTGACATCTCCTCCCTTCTCTAAGTATAGAAGGGCTGTGGCAATTCTAATCTTTCGAAGGCAGGGATAGAGGCCTGACCTCCAGTATTTGAAGGGGACCTTGTAATGGCTCCAGTCCCCCTGTCGTTGTCCAGTGAGGCATGAGGGCCATACCCGTCCCGATGTCTTTTTCCTGGAGAGGGGATACTTTTGACATCAACCCCTATGCAGTCAGACTTGTCCCTTGGGGAACCCAGATAGATATTTTTATCTTTTATTTATATTCCCTTGCAGTGCTTAGCCTCGCAGCCTAAGCAAGAATTCAGATCGCCAGTCAGAGGGGGTTCTGGGTGGCCCCTCTCTGTTTGGTCTAGGGGCAGAAGTCCCCCCTTTTAGGTTGGGTGGAGATGGGTTTTGGAAACACCCTGTATAAAATAACAGCCTCATCTTGAGTCTCGTGGTCCTCCATAGCTAACTTATGATAATGTATCTGAGTAGGTTTTGCTACCAAATTATTTATCTGTTGTATCACAGAGTTAGTCCGCCTATTTGAGGGCCGGGGACCAGAAGAAATAAGCAAAAAGAACCCAAATAGTGGTCCCAAGATGGGAGGAAATAGGGTTGACAACCTTGGAGAGGCTGAAAACCAATTCTTGTACTAGCATTCATCTGTCTCTTTCTCTCTCTGATTTTTCTTAGGGCCTTCACTGACCTATTTCATGCTCTCTTGACCCTCCTTGTCTTGTCTATCTAAAGGCAACCTTCTTCTTTAAGGGCTGTACACAGTCAAGAGCTGTACACAGCCTTTTCTATTGTAATAGGGTAAATCAACTCCAGTAAGGATCTTTGCGATTTTAGGAGGTCTCTTCAGACAGTGAAATGAGGGATTTCTTCAGATTAGTGATGTCAATCTCTAGCTGTCTGATATTCTTGTCAGTGGCCCTTCAAAGGTCTGAGTAGTATAAGTTCGGAGGCTAGCATCTGGATTAGAACTTCTAACAGCAGACATCACGGGTGATTCATTTTTACCTGAAAAGGAAAAAGAAGGGAATTCTCAGGGAGATTTCTCTTCCCTGGATGTAAATTGTTATTCATCTTATTTTCTTATTTTATTCATCTTATTTTATTGTTATTCATCTTATGTTTCTTAGAAATTGTGAGCTTTTGGGCTAATATCCACTTATCAGTGAGTGCATACCATGTATGTTCTTTTGAGATTGGGTCACCTCACTCAAGATGATATTTTCCAGCCCCATCCATTTGCCTAAGAATTTCATGAACTCATTGTTTTTAATATCTGAGTAGTACTCCATTGTATAAATGTACCACATTTTCTGCATCCATTCTTCTGTTGAAGGGCATCTGGGTTCTTTCCAGCTTCTGGCTATTATAAATAAGGCTGCTATGAACATGGTGGAACATGTGTCCCTGTTGTATGTTGAAACATCTTTTGGGTATGTGCCCAGGAGTGGTATAGCTGAGTTCTCAGGTAACACTATGTTCAATTTTCTGAGATACTGCCAGACTGCTTTCCATAGTGGTTGTACCAGTTTACAATCCCACCAACAGTGGAGGAGTGTTCCTCTTTCTCCACATCCTCGCCAACATGTGCTGTCACCTGTGTTTTTTTTTTTATTGGATGTTTTATTTACATTTCATATGTTGTCCCCTTACCCCATCCCCCACCCACCCAGAAACCCCCTATCCCCTCACCCCTCCTCCTTCTTCTCTGCGGATGTAACCCCTGCCTACCCCCCAACTCCCACCTCCCCACCCTCAA
>NW_021604634.1:695440-719903 GCF_004785775.1 Grammomys surdaster | reverse complement strand
CATCCCCCACCCACCCAGAAACCCCCTATCCCCTCACCCCTCCTCCTCCTTCTCTGCGGATGTAACCCCTGCCTACCCCCCAACTCTCACCTCCCCACCCTCAAAATTCCCACGCCCTGGGGTGTCCAGCCTTCACGAAGTCAAGGATCTCTTCTTCCACCTATGCCCAGCAGGGCCCTCCACTCTTACTTATTCAGCTGAAGCCCTGGATCCCTCCCTAAGTGCTCCCCAGCTCCTGGTTTAGACCCTGGGAGCTGTGGTTGGTTGGTATTGTTGCTCTCCTCATGGGGCCACAAACCCTTTCAGCTCCAATGGCCTTCACTCTAACTCCTCCATTGGGAACCCCATGATCAGTTCAATAGCTAGTTGTGAGCATCTGCCTCTGAATATGTCAGACTCTTGAAGACCTCTGAGGAGACATCAATATCAGGCTCTTATCAGCATGCACTTCCTGACTTCCACATCAACATCTACCTTTGTCACCTGTGTTTTTTATCTTAGGCCATTCTGACTGGTGTGAGGTGGAATCTCAGTGTTGTTTTCATTTGCATTTCCCTGATGACTAGGGATGCTGAACACTTCTTTAGGTGCTTCTCAACCATTTGAGCTTCCTCAGTTGAGAATTCTTTGTTCAGCTCTGTGCTCCAGTTTTTAATAGGGTTCTTTGATTGTCTAGAGTCTAATTTCTTCAGTTCTTTGTATACCTTGGATATTAGCCCTTTATCAGATGTAGGGTTGGTGAAGATCTTTTCCCAATCTGTTGGTTGCCACTCTGTCTATTGACTGTGTCCTTTGCTTTACAGAAGCTTTGCAGCTTTATGAGGTCCCATTTGTCAATTCTTGGTCTTAGAGCACAGGCCATTGGTGTTCTGTTCAGGAACTTTTTTCCTGTGCCTATGTGTTCCAGGCTTTTCCCCAGTTTCTCTTGTATTAGTTTCAGTGTGGCTGGTTTTAGGTGGAGGTCCTTAATCCACTTGGAATTGAGCTTTGTACAAGGAGATAAGTATGGATCAATTTGCATTTTTCTACATGCTGACCACCAGTTGGACCAGCACCATTTATTGAAAATGCTATCTGTTTTCCACTCGATGGTTTTAGCCCCTTTGTCAAAGATCAAGTGACCATAGGTATGGGGGTTCATTTCTGGGTCTTCTATTCTACTCCATTGATCCTCCTGCCTGTCTCTGTTCCAATACCATGCAGTTTTTATCACTATTGCTTTGTAGTACAGCTTGAAGTCGGGGATGGTGATTCTCCCAGAAGTTCTTTTATTGCTGAGAGTAGTTTTTGCAATCCTGGGTTTTTTGTTATTCCAAATGAATTTTAAGATTGCTCTTTCTATCTCTGTGAAGATTTGAGTGGGAATTTTGATGGGGATTGCATTAAATCTGTAGATGGCTTTTGGCAAAATAGCCATTTTTACTATATTAATCCTTCCAATCCATGAGCATGGGAGATCTTTCCATCTTCTGAGATCTGCTTCGATTTCTTTCTTCAGGGGCTTGAAGTTCTTGTCATACAGGTCTTTTACTTGCTTGGTTAGTTGCACACCCAGGTATTTTATATTATCTGTGACCATTGTGAAGGGTGTCATTTCCATAATTTCTTTCTCAGCCAGTTTATCTTTTGAGTAGAGGAAGGCTACTGATTTGCTTGAGTTAATTTTATATCCAGCTACTTTGCTAAAGTTGTTTATCAGGTTTAGGAGCTCTCTGGTGGAAGTTTTGGGGTCACTTAAGTATACTATCATATCATCTGCAAATAGTGAGATTTTGACTTCTTCCTTTCCAATTTGTATCCCTTTGACCTCCTTGTGTTGTCTAATTGCTCTGGCTAGGACTTCCAGTACTATATTGAATAGGTAGGGGGAGAGTGGGCAGTCTTGTCTAGTCCCTGATCTTAGTGGGATTGCTTCAAGTTTCTCTCCATTTAGCTTGATGTTGGCTACTGGTTTGCTGTAAATTGCTTTTACTATGTTTAGGTATGGACCTTGAATTCCTGATCTTTCCAAGACTTTTATCATGAAGGAGTGTTGAATTTTGTCAAATGCTTTCTCAGCATCTAATGATATTATCATGTGGTTTTTTTCTTTGAGTTTGTTTATATAGCGGATTACATTGATGGATTTCTGTATATTGAACCAACCCTGCATTCCTGGGATAAAGCCTACTTGATCGTGATGGATAATTGTTTTGATGTGTTCTTGGATTCGGTTCACTAGAAATTTATTGAGTAATTTTCATCAATGTTCATAAGGGAGATTGGTCTGAAATTCTCTTTCTTTGTTGGGTCTTTGTGTGGTTTAGGTATGAGCGTAATTGTGGCTTCATAGAACGAATTGGGTAGTGTACCTTCTGTTTCTATTTTGTGGAATAGTTTGAACAGAATTGGAATTAGGTCTTCCTTGAAGGTCTGATAGAATTCTGCACTAAAACCGTCTGGTCCCGGACTTTTCTTTGTGGGGAGACTTTTAATGACTGCTTCTATTTCTTTTGGGGTTATGGGACTGTTTAGATGGTTTATCTGGTCCTGATTTAACATTGGTAACTGGTATTTGTCTAGAAAATTGTCCATTTCATCCAAATTTTCCAGTTTTGTTGAGTATAGGCTTTTGTAGTAGGATCTGATGATTTTTTTTTAATTTCCTCAGTTTCTGTTGTTATGTCACCCTTTTCAGTTCTTATTTTATTAATTTGGATACTGTCTCTCTGCCCTCTGGTTAGTCTAGCTAAGGGTTTACCTATCTTGTTGATTTTCTCAAAGAACCAGCTCCTGGTTTTATTGATTCTTTGGATAGGTTTTTTTTTTTTTTTTTGCTTCTATTTGATTGATTTCAGCCCTGAGTTTGATTATTTCCTGCCTTCTACTCCTCTTGGGTGTATTAGCTTCTTTTTGTTCTAGGTCTTTCAGGTGCATTATCAAGTTGCTAGTGTATGCCTCCAGTTTCTTTTTGTAGGCACTTAGAGCTCTGAATTTTCCTCTTAGCACTGCTTTCATTGTATCTCATAGATTTTGGTATGATGTCTCATCATTTTCATTAAATTCTAAAAAGTTTTTAATTTCTTTCTTTATTTCTTCCCTTACCTGATTATCAAGGAGTAGGGTGTTGTTCAGTTTCCATGTGAATGTGGGCTTTCCATTGTCTTTGTCATTTTTGAAGACCAGCCTTAGACCATGGTGATCTGATAGTATGCAGGGGATTATTTCAATTTTTTTATATCTGTTGAGGCCTGTCTTGTGCCCAATTATATGGTCTATTTTGGAGAAGGTACCATGAGGTGCTGAGAAAAAGGTATATTCTTTTGCTTTAGGGTGAAGTGTTCTATAGATATCTGTTAAGTCCATTTGGTTCATAACTTCTGTTAGTTTCACTGTATCTCTATTTAGTTTCTGTTTCCATGATCTATCCATTGCTGAGAGTGGGGTGTTGAAGTCTCCCACTATTATTGTGTGAGGTGCAATGTGTGTTTTGAGCTTTAGTAAGGTTTCTTTTATGAAAGTGGGTGCTCTTGTGTTTGGCACATAGATATTCAAAATTGAGAGTTCATGTTGGTTGACTTTTCCTTTAACAAGTATGAAATGTCCTTCCTTATCCTTTTTGATAGCTTTAAGTTGAAAGTCGATTTTATTCGATATTAGAATGGCTACTCCCGCTTGTTTCTTAGGGCCATTTGCTTGAAAACTTGTTTTCCAATCTTTGACTCTAAGGTATTGTCTGTCTTTGTCACTGAGGTGGGTTTCCTGTAACCAGCAAAAAGCTGGGTCCTGTTTGCGTGTCCAGTCCATTATCCTATGCCTTTTTATTGGGGAATTGAGTCCATTGATGTTAAGAGATATTAAGGAGAGGGTGTTGTTGCTTCCTGTCATTTTTGCTAATAGTGGAGACATCGTTTGTGTGGTTATCTTCTTTTGGGTTTGATGGAAAAGGATTATTTTCTTGCTCTTTCTAGGGTATGATTGCCCTCCTTGTATAGGAGCTTTCCTGCTATTATCCTTTGTAATGTTGGATTTGTGGGAAGATACTGTGTAAATTCAGTTTTGTCATGGAATATCTTGGTTTCTCCGTCTATGGTAATTGAGAGTTTTGCTGGGTATAGTAGCCTGGGCTGGCATTTATGTTCTCTTAGGGTCTGTATGATATTTGTCCAGGATCTTCTGGCTTTTATAGTATCTGATGAGAAGTCAGGTGTAATTCTGATAGGTTTGCCTTTATATGTTACTTGGCCTTTTTCCCTTACTGCTTTTAAAATTCTTTCTTTGTTTTGTGTGTTTTGTGTCTTGATTATTATGTGATGGGAGGTATTTCTTTTTTGATCTAGTCTGTTTGGTGTTCTGTAGGCTTCTTGTGTGATTATGGGCATCTCATTCTTTAGGGAAGTTTTCCTCAATAATTTTGTTGAAGGTATTTACTGGCCCTTTAAGTTGGGAATCTTCACTCTCATCTATACCTATTATCCTTAGGTTTGGTCTTCTCATTGCGTCCTGGATTTCCTGGATGTTTTGTGTTAAGAACTTTTTGCATTTTGCGTTTTCTTTGACAGTTGTGTCAATATTTTCTTCAATATCTTCTGCACCTGAGATTCTTTCTTCTATCTCTTGTATTCTGTTGGTGATGCTTGTGTCTATGACTCCTGATTTCTTTCTTAGGTTTTCTATCTCCAGGGTAGTCTCCCTTTGTGATTTCTTTATTGTTTCTACTTCTATTTTCATGTCCTGGATGGTTTTGTTCAATTCCTTCATCTGTTTGTTTGTGTTTTCTTGTAATTCTTTAAAGGATTTTTGTGTTTCTTTAAGGACTTCATCCTGTTTACCTGTGTTCTCCTCAAGTTTTTTGATAGTGTTATTTATTTCCTTCTTATAGTCCTCTATCATCATCATTAGAAGTGATTTTAGATCTGGTTCTTGCTTTCCTGGTGATATGGGGAGTTCAGGACTTTCTAATGTGGGAGAACTAGGTTCTGATGATGGCAAGTACCTTGGGTTGCTGGTGCTTGTGTTCTTGCGCTTGCCTTTTGCCATCTGGATCACCTTTGTGCTGTCTGTGCTGTCTCAGACTGGAGCCTGACTTTCCTATTATCTAGGTTGTGTCAGAACTGTTTGGGATGGGTTTTGCTGCTGGGGTTAGAGCTGAGGCCCAAGATGTGCTCCGTGCTCAGGTGGAAACTGGAAGGGGCCCAGGCTCTGGATCAGGAGTGCATTCCTGGGTCCCAGTGGATCCTGGTTTCTCCCTGATTCGGGCAAGTATTGCTGCTTCCTAGCCTAAGATACTGCTTGGGTTAGAGCTCCTGGGAGCCCCGCTTTCTCTGGGTTCTGTGAGATTGGGTGCAGAGCTGACTCCCAGGATCTGCTGAGTGCTCTGGCTCAGAGGAAGGAACCTGCGCTCTGGGCCAGGAGTGAATTCCTGGGTCCCAGTGGGTCCCAGTTGCTCCCTGTTTGGGGGCAAGTATTGCCACCTCCTAGCTTAAGATACTGCTTGGGTTAGAGCTCCTGGAAGCCCCATTTCCTCTGGGTTCTGGGAGATTGAGTACAGAGCTGACTCCCGGGATCTACTCGGGCCCAGACTGGAAGGAACCTGTGCTCCCAGCCAGGAGTGAATTCCTGGGTCCCAGTGGGTCCCAGTTACCCCCTGTTTGGAGCAAGTGTTGCTTTTTCCTTTCCTGGGATGCTGCTTGAGTTAAAGCTCCTGGGAGTCCCTCTTTCTCTCGGTTTTCTGGGGTTGGGTACAGAGCTGCCGCCTGTGACCTGCTCTATGCTCGGGCCCAGACCGGAAGTCGACCAGGATTTGTATTCCTAACACATAAAGAACTCTTAAAAGTCATCAAGAAAAACCAGTTTAAAGAGTGAACAAAAGTTCTAAACTAATAACTACAATTAATGTACAGTTGTCAAGGAAGCCTGTGAAAACTGCTCACCATTATTTTCTGTCTACGTCACAGATTTAAACCAATAAGCTAACATTACACACCAACTAAGAATGGCTAATGTAACTACCCAGACCTAGTGAGGTCATGAACCTTAGAGGAGAACTTGCTGTCGACCTTTACTAGACTAGTGTGATTCCTAACTGCATTCTAAAACCTGTGCGCCCACAGACACGGGCCGCTCTCACCCTGCATCTAAGAAGCCTCTCTTACCAGCAAGTGGACGCCAGTATAGAACACTTAAACTGTTCAGTGTACAGAGATGATCTGATCCTGGAGAGCCAGCCTCCGCAGATACATCTACAACACTACTCTTGCACCTAAGGCTCAGGGAACACCAGAAGGGAGTGGAAAGTTTTTAAGAGCAAGAACACAAGAAAGTCTACTGTGAGATGGTCTTTTAGAAAAGACAAGAAAGCTACACCCATGGCACCTCAACAATATGACTGAACAGCAACAGTCATGGGGTCTCACCCTACAATAAGAACCATAGGCAACTAAGGATGGGATGGGGAGAGCTGGTCTCTGCCACAGGTGAGCTTTCTAGTTGGTTATCCAATACAAAACGATCAGCTCTGAAGGCATACACACAGAAGCAATGCAAGTAGACTCAGCAATTTGTATTTATATAGTTACACACATATACATCCAATGACTATAGAGGGAGAAAGAGAGCGCGTGCATAAATATGAGTAGAACTATGAGGGGGATATGGTAAGGGTTGGAAGGAAGAAAGGGAAAGGGAAGTAATGTAGTTAAATTTTAATTTAAAAATAGACTTTTAAACGAATGAAAAGAAATGCCAGAGTTTCCAATAAGTCACACGCTGGTGAGGACATGCACCAGCAGCAAGTTTGTGGTAGTTTTGTTACAGTTGCCAAGAGCTAGATGCCGCCAACTCTACTTGGACCAGAGAATGGATAAGCGTCCTGGTGACCACAGACAGCAGTGATGATACAGATATGAAGTGGGATGTTGTGTAGAAGAAGAAAAACAGATCATTCATACGATACGAATCACAGATGAATCTGAACTGTGTTTTGCTAAGCGAGACTCAACGCCAAAGTTACTCTGATTCTGTTTCTCTGAGATCTGGAAAATATAGAACCAGAGGGCAAGAACAGATCAGGGGTTGACAAAACTTAAACTGTAAGATGAGGGGATCTCAAGGTGTTTATATCTGCCACTGTGTTGTGGGTACCTGACTATGCATGTCAGAACCTCAGACCTGTGTGCTGCAGAAGGGACATTGGAATGGTGGAATCCAGGTTAAAACAAATACATCATCATCAACTCACACGGAGATGGTGAGTGAAAATGGACAATGTCCTGAGTCACCTCTAGTCTACAGAAAGGCTGGCAAGGACTGTAAATATATTTCTCATGGGGAAGTCTTTTATGTCTTTAGTGTGCAATGAACATGTATAAATATGTATCTAGTGAGAGCAGCCTTCTTACTGATGAGACAGGGAGGTAAGGGCTGAGTTGGTAGTCAGGTGTCAGTTTGGGCTCCTGGTTTGTTGGGGGCACAGAGTGCATATTGCCATGAACATGACTTCATAAAGAAACATACATAGCCCAGGTCAGCTCCCGATAATGACCTGGAACTAGTGGCCACGAGCACATCTGGAGCTGCAGTGGACTCCAACCAGTGAGGGAGAAGTAACTTCCAAGACAGGCACAGAAAATGGAGGCCAACCTGAAGCACCATGTGGCACCAGAAAGTAAATCATTGCTTCAGAGCCATTGATGGCAGCGTTGACCTAGCATGTGACTCCACAGGAGGAACTCCCAGGAGAAGCCAAATGCATAGTAGTCTCACTGGATCTACACTGAGGAAAAAAGGGGCTTTCTTCTTAAGGACTAATTTCTATGCCTGCTGTGAAGGAACACCAGGAACTGCTATGAGTAACCCCACGGGTGCCTAATAAATAAGTGAAGACAACTACATGGGGGTATTCTTTGGCTGAAAGTATGTTTCGAAGATGTCTGGTTGGTTACAAACACCAGTTTAACAGTGGAGCCCCGGTAGATACTACCTCAGTAAGACAAGCCTAGTCCAGCTAGTGACAGCCAGTGAATGTCACAGCCTCCTGAGCCTAAACTCTTTGAGTACAAATGTGACCTGGTAGGGTCCTCACCATTTCAAGTCATTGTTATAAAGCTAGATATGATGGTGATGCCTGTGACCCTAACAATCAGGAGGCGTGGCTAGGGGGATTGCCAAGAGTTAAGGACAGCCTGTGCTATACAGGAAGTACTGGCCCAGCTAGTGCTTCATGACAAGACTCTAGCTCAGAAAGAAAAGAAAAGAGAAGAGAAAAGAGAAGAAAAGAAAAGGAGAGAGAGAGAAGAGCAAGGTTTCGATGTTGCTTTGTTTTGTTTTTAAAGAATCTTTCTCCTACACTTGGCTAGTGCTTTTGAGGAGCATTGGGGTTGTTGAAGACAAAGAAAAGAAATACTGGAATGCTGGCCAGATGGCAGTTGAGACCAGTATATGGAATATCTGTGATAGCATGAGGTCCTAATTATCCCCAGGTTCATTGATGGAAACTAGTGACATGGAACTAAGATAGCCGAGATGGTGCCCCTGCGCAGTGTTTAGTACCAGTTGTTGCTGAGTGTCTGTGGGTGTAGCAAGTGCCTGGCCAGGTGCCCCTGGGGACACCGAGTGATCTTTTTAACTGTGTGTGTCAACCCTGACTCTGGTGCAGATGCAGATTGACTGAGGGCAGTAAGCCACCTATCAGATTGCACAGTCTAAAACAGTGACAGAGTGACCAGCTAGCTTAACAGGTCTTTCTGTGACATCACTCTGTACATCAAACAAATTATGATTTGCTGTTTGTAAATTTCTGTCGATACCATTCTCTGTCATTTTATAGTTGACTCTACAATATATATTGTACAGTTGTGTGTCCCTCCCATCCCACACCCCACCTTTTCATTTCAGCCTTGGGAATATGAGAGAAAAGCAGTCTTTTTTTGTGCCTCTTTTAAGGATCAAAGTAAGTTGAGGTGAGCTGGAAGAATACTGTAATGAAGGAGGGAGTCCTGAAACTGCTGAGAAACCAAGAATGTCCCTCTGCTGGCACCCAGAGGACCAATTTGCTCATGTGTGCACAATAGTTTACACACCTATAGCTTGCACGTAACCACAACATGGTTCCAGTCCACTTGTATGTCATAAACACATGTCACCGTGAGCTATACATGCATTCTACAGCCAGTGACACTTTGTGCTTTCATATTAATGATTTTTTTATCCATCTTGAGGTTGCTAAACCCTTTTGCAAAATTCTTTTTTATTTTGGTTTTTTTTATTCAGCTACAGTCAAATGTTTAATTGGAGATACATGAATGGTAACTCCCATTGAATGTGCTATCATTCTGAGTTTCTATGTGTTGCACTGTATGGCTTATTGAGGTACATGCCATTCTTTGTGTTTCATAGAAGAGGAAACTGAGGCATGCGAAGATAAAACAAAAGGTGTGTGCTGGGCAAGGATGACTCCAAATGTCTCTCTTGAGCTATATGCTCATAACATGATGTGGACGGAGACCTGAGTGACTGAGTGACTGAGTGACTGACTGAGTGAGCCTGTCATTGAAAGGAACAGACATTCTGTATCAGGAAAAAGTTTTATAATCAGCATGAAGTCCACACGGTAAATGGATTACTGCTATGGCTAGTATATTTTTACCACAGAGATCTCTCAACAGATCCATTTGTAAGCATCCGAAAGAACACAAGGTATATACACATGTCCTCAGATTACTTATTGATGGTTCTTATCCCATTCTGCTATGTAGGGGCTTATTAATCTGTAGCCTGTATAGAGTCAGAAGTCGTCATGCAGAATGGATACACTGCCTTTCATGCCCTGATGTTTGCAGCTTTAACAAGATGAGTGGCACAAACGCCCCAATTAGCTTCCAGCATCTGAACTGATCATTTCTCTCAGTCTCAGTGCAGCTGAGAAAATCTGGCTATCAAGTAAACCTCTTACTTACATAAAACATTAAATTTCCTTTAGATTCCTGAAGTAAAATTAGTCACATAATTACAGATGGGTTTTATGGCCAAAGACCAAACAGGCTACTGTCTGACAGACAGTATTTTTCTTTTGAAAAATAGGTACCAAACCTGCTCAGTTCTCTGGTTGGTTGGTTGGTTGGTTGGTTGGTTGGTTGGTTGGTTGGCTGGCTGGTTGTTTCATTGGATTTTTTAAGATAAGGTCTCTGTGTAGTCCTAGCTGACCTGGAACTCACTTTGTAGACACCACCCCCATGCCCCCAACTTCCTGTCCTCCACCCTCCACCGACCCCTTGTTCCCCATTTCCTCACAACCCTCTGCCCCCCATCCCACCCCCAGCTTTTTTGTTTGGTTTGGTTGTTTGTTGTTGTGTTAAGTTCTTTGCTTTTTAAAACCAGTATTAGCTTTAATAAATTTCTGTGTAGTTGAAGTATCCTCCCCCGCATGTGTGCAGGTGCTCATAGAGGCAACAGTAGGTTTGTGTCCCCTGGGACTGGAGCTGTAGGTGGTATGCACTAAGTTCCCTCAACTGCTGAGCTGTCTCTTCAGCCCTGTAGTAACATCTTCCTATCCGTGCACGTTCATCATAGAAGTCCCCAGCATACGTCAGTTCAGTGTGAGAGCGAGGCTTTGGTGTGTTACTGTTGTCATGCATACCTGATATGTCTTCTGGGCCCACAGCAGTCAGCCTTGCCTTCTGGGCACATATGCCTGCCCACATTTGCTACAAGCAACTCTCCAGGGGAGTGAAGCTGAGGAAAGGGCTACATTAAATGTACAACTCTAGACTCTGACTCACTGGCATCACAGTATGCAGGAGGGAGGCAGGTAGGAGCGGAAGCTAAAGGCCAGCCAGACTCCCCCATTCTTGACCGATGCATGCAGGAGCTGCATAAGTGAGAGGCTCACACCCATCCTTCTGGCATATGTCACCTGACAGAGCTCACACTGAGAGTAAGGGGACTGACACGTGACTGTACTCCTTGTATTGCAGTATCTTAAGCTGAAAGATGCAGTGGGGATGAGTGCATAAACACCATCTCTTGTCTCTGGCCCGCCCTGAGAGCCTGTGCTCAGTTGGAATGGTTACAGAGTACATGAGAGGTCATTCCATCTGTCTGCTGGATTTACTAATGTGGCAGATTTTCCTGAAGTGATTCACAAATCAGAAAAGTTTTCTCCAGCTGGGACAAGTCATAACTGAAGTACCATCACCATTTTTATTTGAGGGAACAAGGTCCAGAGGAAACTGAGAAATATTTATTTCCAAAAAGTAACAAAGTAGAGGGGAAAAAACATGTTATCACAGTCTTTAATGCAATTGTTTGTCTATAGGCACCAATTTCTTGGTTATTAGGAATCCCAGGGCATGGCTATAAGAATTCCACAGATGAGATGAGAGGGCATCTGAGACCCCAACCAACCATGGGCATTCAGTACATACCCATGATACCCACCAAGGCAGCTACTGCAGGGGACAGCATTACCTGAGGTATCTTCTGTCAGGTCAGGACAGCCTGTAGGTAGGCCCAGGACCTGTGAGGAGCTGCCCATCCCCTGTTCCTTGGGAACATAGTTGAGCATACATTCCTGCTCTCCTAACAGACTCTTTACTGTAACCCCTAGGGAAGATCCCTTTCCTTCAAGACCTTCCTCATCTGGGTTTTGATCAGTATTTACCAAGGTAAGATGGACCCTGATGTTACCAGACCTGTCCTGTAACACACATATATATGTTCATCACTAAAAGTCCCCAACAACCTGGGATCGTATGTCTGCCTGTCTCTCTGTCGGTGTTGTCTTAGCAATACTGTTTTCTGTTTTTACCTGCAAATTAAATATCAACAGCTTAAAATGTCTCTAACAGTAAGTATTGTCTTCTGACTGTCTTGTATGTTGGTGTTCTAGCATATGGACTTATGGCTTGATATTCTGAGAAGAGCTTTGGGGTTGGTTGGGGGGGGGTTGAATTTTAGAGATGGGGTCTCATGTAGCCCAAGGTAGGTTTGGTCAAACTCATTATGTAACTGAGCAGCTGTTCCTGGCCTCCTGGCCTCCTGGCCTCCTGGCCTCCTGGCCTCCTGATCCTTTATTTTCTGCTTTCCAAGTGCTGGGATTCCAGGTGTGTATCACTGTGCTCACTTGTGTGATGCCGATACTCTACCCACTCAGCTGCATTCCCTAGCACAGACGTACTTTTTAGCTGTTGCATGCCAGCTAGTCGGAACACTTTAATAAGCACTCCTCACCTAGTGCTGCACAGTGGGCTTCTTCATAGCGTGGTAGTGAGGCCGGGAGACATCTTTTATGTGACGGGAGCTGCCGCCCTCTGTTAGAGCTTTCGTGAGGAGGGACAGCTCATCTATCCAAGCATAGCTGCCTGGCTGACCACAGAGCTCATGTGAGGCTTGCTTAAAGTCAACCAAAGGGGAAGTTGGCTTCCTGTAGATCTTTAAAGTCTGTGAGTCTCTGCAGATGCCACAGTTCAGTTTTTTGATTGGACTGTCCATCCCTGTAAAGACTGTCTGTGTCCCTGGTCCCTGTTGTGTGTATTTGAGCCAGCTGTTCCCATGCTCCCTTTTCTAGCTAGGTCACATGATAATGCAGTTCCCAGGCCAGCAAGGAAGCTGCCCTGAGAAAGGCCACTCTTTCCTCCAGGAGGCATCCTCATGTACGGGGCACTGCTGCTCTTCGAGGCTGAGTTTGTCCATGTTGTGGCCATCTCCTTCACAGCGCTGATCCTGACTGAGCTGCTCATGGTGGCCCTGACTATCAGGACGTGGCACTGGCTGATGGTTGTGGCGGAGTTCCTCAGTCTGGGCTGCTATGTTGCTTCACTTGCTTTTCTCAATGAGTATTTTGGTAAGTACTTGGAGCTTTGATTCATTATCTGCACGTGATCCTTAGTCCTTGGTTGTCATCCCCTGAACACCTTCTTTTACACACAAATGCCATAGCAGAAAGCTTTACCACACAGGTTATTTTTATGGAAACATAAAATCTGGTAGTTACTTATAAAATGAAGACCTTCACCACCTTGCTTATGCTTGCTTCACTCATTCCCTGTAAGAGCTCCACTGTTATGGTGGAAGACGCTGACTGCTTCCAGGCTGTGAGCCACATGTGTTCTACTTCCTTCTGCTGTCTGCAGAAGTTAGAGCAGCCAGAGCAGCCCAGCCAGGCTCCTGGTGGCAGCCTTATGCTCCTCACCATGTAAGGACAATGTCTTCACCAGCGCCTCCTTAAGACAGTCCAGTGCCTGTTTCTTCCAGTTTGTTCCTTACACTTCCCCAGCCCAGCTTACAGAGACTTTCCGGGAGGCCTTGGGACTATCGTGCTTCCCTAAGCTCAGTTGCCTAAGAAAAAAGATGCTAAGTGAAGTGTGCTGTTTCCTCAGGAGTTCCCCATCTGAGAACCTACACTCCTCTGTCCTCCCATCCCCTTAGTGCTGCTCCGCCCTCTCCTGGCCCATACTGTTACACTGCTAGCTTTCTTCACTCTTCTTCCCCAGCCAGAGGCTAAGAATGGAAGAAGCCAGATCCTATCAACCTGGTCAGTCAGCATGGCTAGAGAGAGGATGATGTACTCATCTGAGTTCTGAGGAGTGTGGGGCCTCCCTGGGCTCCTGGAGTAGGAAGGTCCCACTTTCCTGGACTTGAAAGCAGACAGTGTGGACATGCCCAGTACTCCCATGGTGTACGTTCTTCTAGCTGCCTGAAAGGCAGGCAGTATACTTCTTGATCTAAAAAGAAAGGCCCCAGGCTTCAAAAAGGAGAAACCTTTACATGGTCCTCTTCATGGGTTCTTCACAACCATGACAGTTTTTCTTGAACAATTGTCCATACAAGTTAGTCACATTCCCGTGGACCCTACATGTCACATGGAGACACTGTGACTTTGGGTGATGACTGTCAAGTTTGCACACAGATGAATACAAAGCCACTCCAAGTCCTGATCAAAATCAAAGCCACAGTGAGTGAGTTCAGTTGCTACCGGTCATCACTCTTTAGACCAGGCAAGGAATGATGCAGGTGGGAAACGGAGAGAGTTAGTTAGCTGTACATTAAAGAAAGGGCATCAAATGAGAATGGCACCATTACTCTTCTTTGGAGCGTGGTATGACCCACATCATCCAGTAGGGAAAGGTTTTGCTTTTATGACATTCATTTCAGCCTGTGTCTGTCACTGTTCTCAGACAGTAAGTCAAACACTAGTGCTGGAAAACAAATGATCATCCTGTAGTTCATTGCTGTCATAAGCAGACATACAGTGGATTCTGTAAATGAGAGTTACACAAGTGACACAGAACAGCCTGTCACAGGACCCTAGGCAGGACTGTTTCCTGTGTGCCCCATGCTTTCCTCTAGGCCAGACTGCACATAACAGGTCTCATGCATGGGGGAAGGCATTAGAAGCTCTGAAGCCACTCGGGTGAAGCAGACTAAAATGAACACTCTTAGACACTTAGCACAGATTCAGGGAATGTGTCTGGGTGTCTGCTTCCAAGTTACCGTGACATAACTGTTACATTGTCATTCCATTTAAAAGATTATGTGGCAGCAGGCACAACTACAAGTGCATTCCACGCTAACATAACGTTCTACGGCTTTTTAATGCATTTCTCTAATCAGTAGCTAACTAACCACTTAAAATGTCTGAGCCTCTTTTAATCTATCCTTCATCTGCCTTGTTCATGTTTTCTCTTGGCACAGGTATAGGCAGAGTATCTTTTGGCGCTTTCTTAGGTAGGTAAAGTTATTATTCCCTTCCAGAGTATAGAAATTTACAAAATGGCATTGATAAGCATGCTAAACTAATTCTTTAAATTTTTAAGTAAAAACCAATCTTCCTCTTAACTCGGCACTTGTCATCTCAGCAAAACCTCAAGAGCCTGAGCCTCCTAGGTGTGCTCCTAGGTGCTATTTAGCTAGGTGAGGGAAGTCTGGGGTCTAGCCTGCTGTCTTTCCCTAAGAGAGACTTGCTGGAAGCTCCCTCTAGCTGTGTGTGGGCACAGCCTGGGCTCCAGTCCCCAGTATGAGAGTGACTGGAAGCAGGCACTCTCAGCGAGGCTGCTCAGCAGGCTTGGGCTCTGCACTTGGGAGGCGCTTCAGCTTGCATTAGGCTGTCACAGGAGGGCGACAGTGGCCTAGTTAACAGAAAGTGAGCCTGCGTCCTCTGAGCAGCAAGGCACATGTCCTGTACATCAATCTGCAGGTACTGCCTGCCTGTTGGTTGTGTGCAAGCCCTTGCCAGTGCCAGGCTGTGCTCACTGTTGAGAGAAGCACACATTTTAGACAGCTGAGGTCAAGGACAGACCTGTGTCGCACAGCCACGATGGAGCCAATGGTTCTGGGGATCCTGAGGGGGCTCAATCTGGGCTGTGCTATGATCTTAGCTGGGAGCTCCTGTAGTTGGCACTCATTCTCCTCTACCTCCTCCTGACAGACGTTGCCTTCATCACAACTGTGACCTTCTTGTGGAAAGTGTCAGCTATCACTGTGGTCAGCTGCCTCCCACTCTACGTGCTCAAGTACTTGAAGAGAAAGTTGTCCCCTCCCAGCTACTCCAAACTGTCCTCCTGAGTATGGAATGAGGCCAGGTAGAGACTCATGTGCTGGACAGCATGAGGAACTGGCACTTCTGGCGGGCTGAGGGCTGAGCTCACCCAGCCCTGCTCGCTAGTGTCCGTACTGAAGCAGCGTGAACAGCTATTGCAAGGAAGTGACAGCCTCAGCAGAGCTGGGCAGGCTTAGCTCCTGAGCACCAGAAGCATACTTCTACAATGGTGTCCTGCAGAAAGTCATTCCTGCTCAGACTGGAGATGCCATGCCTGCACATGCCACTGCACCTCAGGAGACAGTGGGCCTGCTTGTCCACCCTCTGCCTCGGGCACACTCCTCTTCAGATGCAGTTTTGCTTTTCAGTGGACACCACACACACACACACAAGCCTAGGTGGCCGAGCGGTGACACTTCTGCTGTCCTAATTCCATTGCAGCTATGAATGTAAACCATTCCTCAAGGCACTGCTGTTAGCCGATGCATTTTTATATCTGTAAAACCATACTCAAAACTGTTTATGTAGAACTCAGCTGTCCTGTGCTGCCATGGCACCAACCACAATGCTTTGCTTCCTGAATAGGGGTCCCTAGTCCATGTGGTTATACTCCCTGAACTCATCTGAGCCTGTGACGGCAGAGCCTCTGTCGAAGGCTGCACCGAGGGCTCTTGGGAGGGAGCTCTTTAGAGAAATTCTGACCTTAGAGTTAGCCCCAGGCATTGTGTGTGCAGCTCTGCACTATCCAGTGTGTGCCCATCACACAGTGGACCTCTTGGCCTCGGCTCTTAACACCTGAAAGCAAGCTGTGGAATCTCCTTTGCACTAGTCTTTTGTATATGCTTGTGCTCTGCAGCTTGACTTTCCCTCAAATGTGGGACACTAAGACCCTGAAATCCTTGAGGAAAGATAACCTGTGGAACCCTGAGGAGATGGATCGCCTTAACAGGCCATGAGTGTGTGCAGGACCTCCACCCAGGCTCCTGTGAACACTGCTTTTCAGAGGAGAGACTCTGGCCGTAAATAAAGCTTCTTCATTCATCCCTACAGTGCCTTTTGACTTGAGCGCCTTTAGTTAGAAACCTTCTAGGTATTTGAGCATATTCCCTTTCCAGATAAAATTGCAACCAGAAAAGCTGTTTCTTATATTCTCCACAAGGTGTCACTATTTATCAGTTCACAGGCATGTTTTCTCCCTGCTGAAAGAGGGGGCCCAGAGGTCACTGACCAGAGTATCTGACCTGACTTTGTGACGTCCTCTCATTGATACAGTATGAATTAAGAAAATGCCAGAAGGCCATGAGCCGAGGGCACAATGCTTGGGTCAGGGCATAGACTGAGTGCAGATCATTCACTCCACCTGTATGCTAGTTAGAAATGGAACACACACAGGAAGCTAACCAGCATGCTTGTCAAGAGTTGCAGAAAGTCTCAGAAAACAATACTATGATCCTCTGTGGTTCAGCTACTTTGATGCACAGCAGCTTTGATGCACAGGCCTTCCCAAGGCAGTAGATACAGAACAGGAAAAGTGGTCAGACTTTAAGATTTTAGAAGTCAAGATGCACCAAGTCCTAGTTAGAAGTTCTCATCCATGAAGTGAACGCCATCTCCCCCTCAGGATGCTGTTGTCTGGGTCAAATGAGAAAAGGATGGGAGGAAGTCCTAGACAGATGCCTGACACACAGTGACTCAGAAGGACTGAAGAGAACAACTGCTTAATAAAGGATCAGTACCTGATCTAGCTCGGTCCTACAAAGTAGCTTATCAAGTGACGGGGGGAAAGAGCCAACTTGAGGGGCAGCTGTGTTCCTGCTGGCTTCTGAGACAACCTTGTTGGCTGTAGTTTAAAATTCTGGTGCTTTCTTGGCTTCAGAGATTCTCATAGATAGGCTTGCCTGCTGGTGAGCACTGCTCAGCCCTCACAGGACTTGTGTCTTCTGCAGGTTTCCGCCAGTGCTGTAAACAAAGGTTCTCTAGTTTGTTCAAGGGTCCAGGTCTTGGTCTCAACCTTCCTCCCCATTGGAAACTCTGAGGAGGGAACCTTCCCAGGTTCCTCCAGTACACATATGATATGCTAGATATGACCTCTCTCATTACACGTAAAAACGCATATGCAGGGAAACCGGCAGGACAGATAGCAACTCCACGGAGAGGTGGAGTTGAGCCAAGACTTAAAAAGATCCATTCATGCCAAGAAGTAAGCAGCATTAAGACAGAGGAACAGATGAGTGGAGGCAGATTGCAGAATAGTGGAGCAGAGCTGCAGGAGAATGGTACAGGGAGGCAGGCATGGTGGACTAACTTGGGGAAGAATGAAGCTATGGACAGATAGCCAGATGCATGGGTAGGAAGCTAGAAGGATGGACGGACGGACGGACGGATGGATGGATGGATGGATTAGTGGGCAGATTAGTGGATGGGTGGGTGGATGGATGGATCGATGGGTGCATGGGTGGGTGGGTGGATGGATGGCCAGTCCAGTAGGTGAATAAATGAGTAAGTAGATAGGTAAATAGGTGTGTAGCTAAACAGATGGGTATAGCTGGGTAGGTGGTTGAATGGGTGTCTAGGTGGTCAGGTGAGTGGATGGACTTTTCATGACCTCATAACATTTCAGTCTAGGAACCTCTCTGCTTTTTTTTCTAACACTTATGAAGCTGTGGATCCCACAGAACCATAACAGAGTGTTTAAACACCCATTGCTTCCTTCCTGTGATGCTCAGAGCCCAGCAAAGAGACTGTGGTGAAAGACCTGGTGCTGTACCACCTCTGAGGGAGGCCTAGGAACCATCCTCCTGTGCAGCATTCAAGCATGGCTATATTTCCATCCTTGCATAGAAGGATATGGGATGCTACATGTGAAGTGACTTCCATGCGTGTACTAGATGCCTTAGTCAAAAGGCAGGTGACCCAGCTGGGCAAAAAGCAAACTACACACTGGACAGAGACAAGTGGACTGGAAGCAAACTGATGGGGCAACTACTGTGTCCCAACAGGAGTATCATAAACCAGGTGTCCATGACACTGCCATCACAGGAGACAGCATATACAAACTGTCACTCAGGACAAAGAGAACCCTTGATGGAAATTGTGTTAAGTAGATGAATAACAACACTCTGGGCTTGGTAGACCAGTTAGTTGCCTTCCTAAGCATTTTAGGATTTTCACTCTGTATACTCAAAGCATGTGTGTGGTGTGTGCACATGTATAGTTGTTCTCACATAGGCATATGTAAAGACCAGAGAAGGATATTAGGTGGCCCACTCAATCACTCCCTGACTTACCCTTTAAGACCAAATCTCTCAATCTGGTCGCCAGCATTCCCCAGTCATCCTTCCATCTCTCTCACCAGCACTGGGTTGCAGGTGCAGACAACCACACCTAGATTTGTATGTGAGTGTTAGGGACTTGAACTAAGTTCATGCTTGCATAGCAAGTGCTAGGCCCCACTAATGTAGCTCCCACCTCCGTGATTGGATCTTTACCACCATCAGTAGCGGCAAACCTGGAAGGATGGAAAAAGTAAGGTGATACTGTCAGCCCATCAAGCCTAGGAGGCTGTGTACCTAGCCACTGCAGAAAACACAGCACAGTAGGCCATATGCTGGGTCAGGAAGAGCCCCCAGAGAACCCCAGATAGCCAGAATCAAGTAGATGGAGTTGAGACACACCTGTAATTCCAACACTTAGGAGGCTGAGGCAGGAGAATTGTAAATTGAGGACAGTGTGGTCTATATAACAAGGCCCTGTTTCACAGGACTCAGATGGTCTACTTCTAAAGTAGGTAAAAACAACTTTCAACTTAATGAAAATGTTAACATTTGACAGTCATAGCCAAGCTCGAGGGACTTGGTGTATAGGTTTAAATGCTTAGATGAGGGATGAAGCATAAAAACCAGTAGATTTCACTTTTGGGAAGCTAGGGGGAGAATAGCAAAGCAAGCTAAAATTGGAAGCAAAGAATAATAATATGTCATCAGGAAAAGGTTCACACTGCAGCTAATAATCCCAGAAGCCAAACAATCAACTGATCCTCCTGCTAGGCTGGTAAGAAGAGACTAAATTCCCACCTTGATTAGACAGCATCAGGTGGTCACCAGGGTTAGTGCAGAAGCATACCTGAGAAAATCAGAAAAGCAAAAAGGTTCATTTGGTTCATAGTTTCCGAGGCATTAGGGAGTGGGTGCTGGATCACAGCTGTACTCTTGAAGTATACAGGAAGCAGAGAGGCAGAGGTGTCCCCCCCTTGAAGGCACACCCTCAGTGACCTAAATGCTTCCCACCAGGCCCCATCTCTGACTAGGACCCACACTTGTCCACAGCAACGTCCGGCAACCAGATCTTCCAACACCCGAGCCTTGGGGGAACATTTAAGATGCCCCACAGTAACATTTTGGGGGCCTGCAGAATGGGGACCAGGACATTCTGCAACAGGCAGGCAACAGTGGCACTGTAGTCTATTCCTGGTCCTTATGTTGTAGACAGGGGCAGGGGTCTTTCCCACAACTCATGTTTTAAACCTATATTCAGAATAAATAGTTTTGAAGATAAGATCTTCTGAGAACTGAGAGCTCAGATGAGTCACAGCTGCTGAGTGGTCCGGTCAGACATGTCAGACACTGAACCCAGTGTAGGAAGTGGGCAGCAGTGCTTCAGATTACTGATTTTTCTAGAAGAAAAGCTAGTTGGTGAACCCAGATGACTGTGAGCACATTCGTCTGTGGATACAATTCATGGCCTGTGCACAGCTCCTGTGTGGGCCAGGACTTATGAACCAGCCCAGATGGGAAGGGCCTGCCTGAACCAGGGATCAGGGATCAGGTCCTGTGTTCTAGGAAATGCCTGCCTGCCAAAGCTTGAAGTCTTGTGTTGCCAAGGAACAGGATACCTCAGGGTCGCAGACGATGCTGTTGGTCCAGGAGAGCAGACTGTAGCCTGTCACTCACTGCCCAGTGGCCACTTTGGCTAGGGTCAGACCACAGCTCTGTTGCATGATATTCTTGGAGCCCATGAGGACATTGTCCTCCTGCATACTCTTGCCCCACCGCCTTTGGAGTCTAGCACCTGCCACCCATCGGCATTCTTGACTGGCCTAGCGAGCTTCCATTCCTCATGAGAACCGCATGGTACCACAGATGAGCTTGGAAATTGCAGTAGCAATAAGGAAGGGATGAAGAAACTGAGGCACAGAAGTTTAGCAGGCTTCTATGAGTGCAGAGAGCTGAGCTGGCCTTGCATGCAGAGTGGTACATGTGTGGGCCTGGCTCGTATGTGGCTTCTCAAACTTCAGGACCACACTCATGCAGGTCCTGAACTCATCCTTGTTAGTACGTCCAGGCCACCATTCAAGACCTGAAGGGAGTGGGGTGGGCTCATATCATAGAGCTGGACACTGACAAGCACCTTTGTCCTCCCAGCTGGACCTGCACTCCTCCATTGCCCCCAGGTATCTCAACCAGGGACTCCACAGGGTACCAGTCTCAGCCTTAGCCTCCCCACTGCTCTCATCCAAGACTGGCTGACCTTCACGTCCCTATATAAAAGATGTCCAGCTAGGAACATAACTACAACCATGCCAAGCTACACATCCTCCTCCTGCCCCTTGCAGGTGTCCTCAGGATTTGGCAGGAGCCACAGTGAGACATGATGTGTTCACCTCTCCACTCCCTTCTGACCTGCCTTTGGGCATTGGTCAGAGACTTGACAGACCAGGATGTCCATCTAGAAAGGGCCCTAGGGGGGAAAGTGTTCAGCTCTGGCTTCCACGCAGGCACATGACACCAACCTGTGTTGGGTTTTAAAGATGCCCTCCACTGGGAGAGATGCCTCCCTTGCCCTTCAACTTCCTGTGGCAGGTGGGTGAGCTAGTCCTGAGGTCACGAGAATGGGAGAGTTGCCCTCATCTCTTGCCAGCTGCAGCACTCAGAAGCGTAGGGCCCTGCACCTCACCTGGGCAGCAGCACAGTAGAGCCAGCCTTGAGGGCAAAGGTGTGGGTGAGACAGCCCTAAGGACATGAGAACTGAGAGCTGCCCCTTGCTGGTGGCAGCATTGGGTGAGCTAGCTGAGGCAGAGCTATAGGGCTCGTCCTGGTGGGGTGGAAGCAGGAGAGCTGGTGGGCTGACCAACTCTATGATCTACTGGAGTACAGGAAAGGGTTGATCTCGCAGGTTCAAAGCTGTAGGAGCTCCATGACACAGGGCTACAACAGGGTACCCAAAACAAGTCCCCTTGAGGATCCAGTATAGTGTGGCAGAAGCCAGAGGTCTCCAAACAGACCAAGGACTCCTTGCAGTGAACATTACAAGTAAAGACAAAGGGGTATACTGTGTGACACACTGACACACTACAGCTTCTTCCACAAACAGACTTTTTTCTAATATTCTTGTGGCAAGGAGGTTATAAGGGCAGAAGGTAGATGCAAATGGATGAGTAGATGTGGGAAACTTGGGTGAATGATGCGAAATTCACCAAGAATCAATGCAAAGTTCTAAAAAAAATGCCCTGCACCACTGTGCCTCCCTCAGTCTGCGTTGGCACCAGAGTACGGGTGTAATTCCAGATCATCCCAGCAGGGGGCAATAGAAACCAAGAAACGGTGCTTCCAAGTTGCTCTGGATGCCACCTCTTCATGGGGTCTGACAGGAAATCGTGGATGTATTCTAACAGAGGACTGTGCTCTGCCCACAGGTACTTGTGTGCAGATGATGTCTGGGTTTGCCAAAGTGGGAAGCTCATTTCCCTCTGCAGTGGCGCCCCAGTGTCCAAGTTCCAAGTGCCTATTCCTTGTGGGAAAGGTTCCAGGGCTACAACACAGGACCACTCATATGAGATGTCAGCCCACCAGCTCTCCTGAGGGGCCAGGGGTCTCTGGGGGCTGAGACCTTCCCATCTATTCTGCTGATCCTGAACTCCGTACCCAGCTCACTAGCAGCTGGTCGGCTCCCTCCAGGCCCTGCACAACCACCTGTGGACTGTGGGCTCAGCCTCGATGCCTCGTCCACCTGGGTGCACAGACAGATATTGGTGGGCAGCTTTGCAAGTATAGGGTTCAGCAGCAAACGTTCTGGGGTCTTTGAAAGCCCACCCCCAAGGGGAATGTCCCAAAGGTGCCGTGGGTCAAGCACTCCTTCTCCTGGAGGAGGAAGAGCGAGGCCTTAAAACTGGAACATCAGTGCAAGTCAGAAATCTGGGGGTTTATGTGGAAACGGAGTTGAAACATTGTTTGAGAGGCCCAGGAGTGCTAGCATCCCCAGCCAGCATGCCATCCACACCCATAGAGCCATCCAGTTGTTCCCAACAAGCAGACCCCTTCTTGACCTAAATGCTGAGTAGCCCTGAGAAGAAGTTTCTCCCTGTGAAGAACAGCCTATGTTTGAAGACAAGGACTATGACCAGGGCTCTGCAAACCTGTGAAAGGCTGCATGTTAGAGCAACCCTGGGCTCTCCTGGAAAAGAGGCTGTACTCATATCCTTAACCTGGAGGCGCTGAGTTACCCTGCCAGGACCCACTACCATCAATCTGCACAGTTCACCCTGCCAGGACCTGCTGTTCCCAACATTCTCCCCTGCCCCCATCCTCTTTGGCCATTTGGTGAGTAAGGTGCTCACATCACTAGGAACTCAGAGACAGTTATGCCCCACCCCCAAGGTTGGCATGGGCAGGGAAAGTGCAAAGAAGACAGAAACAGTAGATCCTGCCCTACCTGGCCTGACCCCTTTACCCACCAGCAGCTCAGGCCCCTACATGTAGGTCAAGTCCTGCACAGGAGATTAACCTGGGTCTCGAGGAGGATGCGGACCGTTTCCTTTCAATTATGCATCTGACTCCCGTGTCCTCGGGGTGCTGTTAATTGTTGGTATTTCTCTCTCCTTCTGTAAAGAATCCTTTGTAGTTCCTCTGGGTTGGGAAGCTAACATTACCTGCTGTGAGTCTGTGGGAGAGAGCGCTGCTGGCTATCTTAATTTCTGTAACTAATGGCGTGTTCGTGTTGCTCTTGACTGTTTCCCAGGACCAACCCTTCACATTCGTATCATACATGAAGAGTTTTCCTGCATGAACACCTTCATATTTATATCACACATGTAGAGGATCCCAGGATGAGTCCCTGTTGATCCATACCATACACAGAGGTTCCTGGGACAAGCCCCTTCATATCCATAACATATATATGGGGGTTCCCCAGGTGACTACCACCATATCACACATGGAGCCGCCCCCAGCATGAGCCCTTTCCTGCTGAATGTGCAGCGGCAGCAGCAGCTTCAGGGCATCCACATGCACCCAGTTCCAGGGTGTCCTCCGTGACAAGACAGGGGAGAATGAGGAAACCCAGTGGCTATTCTCACTGCAGGTAGTAGTTCTGGGGACATGGAATGCCTTCAGGGATGGGTAGGGAGCTTCTGAACTTTGATCCTGTGGTCAGTCTGCCATGAATGACTTTGACTTCAAGGTACATCAGCTCCATAGACTACAGATGCTACCTGATGAATGTGCCTGGCTATGGACCATACCTCCATGCCTCACGCTGGCTGGGGACCTCCAGGAGGATGGGGTGGGGCATGTTTTAGACTAAAAACTGAAAGTCCAGAGAGAGTAGGGAGAGGCCTAAAGGTGACTAGAGTGGGATGCTGGCAGCTCTGGGGACCGCCTCCATCCCCCACTGCCACCATCTTCTCTGTGCCTCATGCATCCAGACTCCATGCCCCCCCAATCTGAGATGAGAATCTCCCTTGGGACAACCTGAGTGTACCCCACCCTCAATTTGTGACAAAATAAAAAGGGAGGAGTGGGAAAAGCAAGTCAGCAGGCCAGCCTGGAAGAGAGATCTGGGTATCTCCTACCAGAGCTCTCAGATTCTAGGTCATGTTAGGGCCAAGGAGCCAAAGCACCAGCATGGAGATAGTTGGTATGTTAGAGACAAGGGGAGGGGCATGGGGATAGTTGG
>NW_021604634.1:592819-695430 GCF_004785775.1 Grammomys surdaster | reverse complement strand
GATAGTTGGTATGTTAGAGACAAGGGGAGGGGCATGGGGATAGTTGGTATGTTAGAGACAAGGGGAGGGGGTGCTCCAGAGATGGATTATGATCTGATCTTCAACTAGGAATCAGAAGGCTATGCTAAGGGCAAACTTACAAAAAATACTCAAGCACAATGGAACAAGCCACTAGGGGCTGCCAAGGAGCCTGGGATCCAGAAATGGGGAGCGAGGTATCTTGGGACCTGTAGGGCATGGCCAGTCTCCTGCTACAGTATACTTAAACTGAGAAATGGCATGTCAAGAACCCCTTTCCAGAGGTGCCTGCTGACATCCTGTCCCTTGGGCCACTTGAACTCTTAATACATACTAGCCGCTGTTGTATTCCCAGGACCCACTTACCCTCTCGAGGATATATTGTCCACTGCTGCCCTTTGGGTTCTCCGTGCTTCCCACTCCCCTTCACTGACCACCCACAGGCTTTCATCCTTGAGGTGCACCAGCCAGGGAATGACTGCCATCATCTCTGGGAAAAGGAGACTCCTATACATCCCATTTCCAGAGCCTGTACCTCAGATACCAACACACTTTGTTTGAAAAAGGATGGACACCACAATCATGAGAGAGGTGGTGTGCCCTACGGGGCAGCGTCATCACCCAATAGCCAAGGTCTCTGATGGGCTTCCACTCCCTACCAGTTAGCAGGCAAATCAGAGCCCTCACTGTGATCTGCTGCTTATACCTGACTTCACACCCCCAGAACCCCAGAGACATGTCTCAACCCCATGCCCTCCTTGATGCTGGGCGTTAATACTGAAACTGTTGAGTAATGCGCTGTCTGTTCCCAGGCTTCCTCTGCAGGCCATTGTGAGAACACAGTGACATAAGGGTCAGAACCCTCACTGGGTGCTTAAGAAGACGTGTACAGGCACTGATGGGGTACAGGGCACTGATGGGGTACAGGGCACTGATGGGGTACAGGAAACTGATGGGGTACAGGGCACTGATGGTCTGCATGGGAGAGGGAAGGGGGAGGAAACCAAGCGTGTGGCAGGGAGACACACAGGAACAAGAAGATTGGCTGGTCACTGTGGCATGTGTCTATGGTTACTGCTGCTCAAGAGGCTGAGGCAGAAGGATCATTTGAGCTCAAGAGTTCAAGGACAGCCTGGCCAATGCAATTAGATATCGCCTCGAATGGAAATGAAAGAAAGAGATAAGGAGGAAGAGAGAAAGAGCACAAGGAAAGAGAAGGGGGGCAAGAGGGAGACAGGGAAAGGAGGGATGGAGGGAGAGAAGATAAAAGGAGTGAGGGAGAGAGGAGATGAAAGAATGCAATCAGACATTCTATTTAGCCTTTGGAAAGGAGGGACTGCCCTGGTGCATGCCATTGTATGGTAAAACTCAGGGGCATTTGCTAAGTTAAGCAAGCCTGACAGGAAGGACAGGTGCAACAGCACTCCATTTCCTTTAAAAAAAATTTATTTTATGTATATGAATGCTTACCTGCATTTATTTGTACGTTGTGTGGTGCTTGGTGCCCACAAGGTCAGAAGAGGGCACTAGATCCCCTGAAACGGACGTCAAGGGTGTATGTTAGCCGCTATGTAGATGTGGAGAACAGAAGCTGGATGAACTGACCTCCCATACCCAAGGTGGAGCCAGCTGCCCAGCCCCCAGAGTTCCTGTGGAGCCTCGGAGTGTCAGGCCCTTGGGACAGGTAGTACAGTGCTCGGAGTCCAGCAGGGACACAGTGGGAACAGGCTCTGTTTGGGAAGACAGAAAAGCTCCAAAGATGCAAGCGGAACTGTCACACATCATAGAACTGTCATACATCATAGAACTGTCACACATCATAGACTATGCAATGGGCTACATGGGGCTGCGGAGATGAGCCAGGAGGAAGGCTACTGCCCTACATACCTGAAGGCCTGAGTTCAGATCCCCAGCACCCATAGTTGAGCACAGTGGTACCTCCATAACACAGCACTCACAAAGCAGATGAGTGCTGGAGTGGAGAGCCCCAAGAAGCTTGAGGGCCAACACCTGAGGTTGTTCTGTGACCTACACACACACACACACACACACACACACACACACACACACACACACACCACGGCATGGGGATGCCCACATGCATTCACACACAAAAAATATCTTTTAAATAGGTCAAAATAGACAATTTCATGTTATGTTTATTTTAATAGTTTTGGAAAAGTAAACCTCCTTTAAAATAGACTGTCTGGATAGAGCCCGAGCCCTGGGGAAAGCCCCCAGGCTTGGTAGGGACAGCCTGGGCATGCTGCATTGGTAACTTGAAGCCTTGCTGTGGAGAGGCTTATGTTCATTTACACTTTGGCAAGATGCCACTTCCTGTTTCTAAGAAGAAATAAAGGGCTGAGCAGACTTTTAAAAAGCTCCACATCTTCTTGGACATCAAACGGCCCCACACAACCTCTTGATGGGTTGAGGGTAAAGGAAGCAGAGACACATGGATTAAATTCCCCTTGCGATTTACTCCAGTTTAAAAATTAATGGAAAAAGTGCCTGGCAAAACTTGTTTAGAGCTTTATTGAACCAAAACAGTTTAAAAATAGTTTGGGAAGCTGGGCCTGCTCTGGGTGGATGAATCTGTGTCTCGCCAGGACTGAGGGGCTCCTGGGGCCAGCCAGAGCCATACGCTCTGCAGTGGAGAAAACTACCACCCATGAGAAATGACGGCAGTCATCTGATATCAGAGAAGGAAAAGAAAAAGTGCCGCCTCATTACCTAGGGCTGGGGGCAAAGCAGCTCCTGCTTGCTGTGGGTTACAGCTTAATTAAAATATTCCAAGAAAGTGAATGTTTGCAGAAGGTTACAATGTTGCCACCAGAAAACTGTTGTTTCCATTGTAAGCTTTTTGCTACAAACCAAACAAATACAAATCTCTAAGTTTGAAAGGGACAGACCTGAAAGCAAAGGGCATCCCTGCCTGTAGGGAGAAGCAGGCCATCGTAAGGACAGTCATGTCTTGAGTCAACTTCTTGTCCTATAGAATGGAGCAAAGAAGACCAGGGGTTACAAAGACAGCTCCAGCTGTTTACAAACACAGCAGGTGGGGTCATCTCCAACCTTCAGCTTCCCTTGCTGACCTGGCCAGCAGGAATTCCAGGTGCAGTCACAAGTCTGTTCTCAGCCTACCAGGAAGCACACACATGAATTGAACCAGCCTGCACCCGCAGCCGGAAGCCCTACCGAGCACACTCGTGCACACCATTTTTCCAAGAAACTTTATCTTAAGAGGTTCTCCTGCTCCACATGGCTTGTCATCGAGGTCCAGGGGACATGGCTGGCTGTAACAGTGTCTCACTACCTCACCATCTTCTTCTTGGTTGGAGGGGTGTTTACTTTCTGATACCTTCCAAAGTCATTCTTTTCATCAATGAAAAGGAAGACAAGATACGGGTCAGCCACATTTGTGGCCACCCATGCAATGGCTCTGAGGCTCTGTGTAGCTTCCTATTAGACATGAGAAGAAGGATCCCAAATCAGTCTGGTTTCAGCCCAAAAGGGGAGTGATTCTGCCACACAGCTGAGAAGTTAGGGGCAGGTTCCCATGGATACTGTGCATAGACTAGTCTCAGATTCTGACCCTGGACTGGGTCTCATACTGAGTGACTTCCTTAGGATGGAGTAGACACCCCAGAGCCTCTGTTAGGGAAGAGCACTGAGTGGCTAGCTTCTGTCAGGTACTCACCTTGGGCCAGGGCAGGTAGTGAGCAGTGAGTAGCCAATGGGCCACATAGAATTGAGACTTGCCTTCTGCAAATGTCATAGGATGGGTCAAGCTACACTGGAGTGGCCTGGCTGCTATACCTGTTGGGGCACTGGTCCAGAGGGGATGTCACCCTATTCTTTCCACAGTAGGTCCTTTGGAAGAGAATGAAGGGGACAGTACCTCAGCCCCCAGGAGAAGGAAACTAGCATTCAAAGATATGACAGTGTGGTATGATAAGACTGTGTGTTCAAATACTTGATTATTTTTGGTTATTAACTGGATTACAGCTGGAATTAACTGAAACCTAAGTAGCTGGGAACACCTGTGATGTATTTTTTTCTTAATTAATTAAATCATTTGAAGTGGGAACCCTGACTAATATAAATTTTGGTGGGTTCTCTAGAACAGAACTGGGGGGGAGGCTTATAGGTTGTGATGCAGCTAGTTCAACAATAGATATCCACCAATAAGAGGTCCAAGAATCTAGCAGTTGTTCAGTCCATGAGGCTGGCTGTCTCAGCTGGTCTTTTGTATACAACAGAATCCTGAGGAAGTAGGCTCTAATGTCCATCAAGGGTTGGATTTGCCAGCGAGAGCAAGCAAGCAGGCAGAGAGCAAGTTTCCTTCTTCCATGTCCTTTATGTAGGCTGTCAGCAGAAGGTATGGCCCAGATTAAAGGTGGACCATCCCACTTCAGAAGATCTGGATTAAAAGTAGGTCTTCCCAAACAGGTATGGTAGCCCACACCTTTAATCCCAGCACTCAGGAGACAAGGGCAGGAGGATTTCTGAGTTTGAGACCAGACTGTTCTACATGGTGAGTTCCAGGACATCCAGAGTGACATAGAGGGTACTCTCTCAAGCACTGGCATAGCACACATACATACACACACACACACACACACACACACACACACGTGTGTGTGTGTGTATCGTTCCACTTCAAATGATTCAATTAAGAAATATTCCCTCACAGGTGTGGCCAACTACTTGGGTTTTAGTTAATTCCAGATGTAATCACATTGACAACCAAAAATAGCCATTATACTGGGGCAGGCCACTTTAGAAAGAAGGAATGGAAAGAAGAAAGAAAGGAGAGGAGAGGAGAGGGGAGGGGAGGGGAAGAAAGGAAGGAAGGAAAGAGGGAAGGAAGGAGGGAAGGAGGGAGGGAGGGAGGGAGAAAGATTGTTTCTGCTCGAAGTTCTGCAAGTCCATGGTGCTGTGTGTTGGCTTCTTACCAGCATAATTCCAAGGCAGCTCAGGGCAATGAGGAAAAACATAAAAGAAGATGTGTCTGTTCTGGTGTCTTACACAGTCTCCAAGGTTCACATGTGGGTTGCGTCCAACCCAACAATCTTAGCTGATCACACTCAGAAGTCTCATCTCTAAACACCATGGCCAAATGCACTTTTCCCACCCTAGTAAGGGCACACAAAGGGCAAAGTTTCAACACTGAGCCCCTTGGAAGCACTCAGACTGGCCAAGCCACAGCACCTTACCTTCTACAGGGACAATACCAAGGACCACAAACCAGCCTTAAATGGATAGAAAGTTAAATTTGTATAAACCAGAAGTTCAAAATCAATGTGTCAGCAAGCCCAAGCTCCCTGAGACCTGGGGAGGGCGGTGGATTTCTACCTCTTCCAGCCCAGGGTGGTTTGTCAGTGTTCCCCGCATCCTTAGGCTGGCAGAACATTCCACCACCACCACTACCCAGTTCTGTCGCTGCCCTCACTTGGTGTCCACCTTGTGCGTGTCATGCTTGGTTGAGAGGTCCTGTGGTTTCATCTTAGCCAACTCTGTGTGACCGACCCCATATCCAATCCAGCTCACATACGTAAGAGCTAGGGGTCAGCCCCTCAAGATATGTTCAAGGGACCAAGTTCAACCCACAACTAAAAGTGACTGATCCCTCAAGAGTGAAGTACCAAGCATCCCTCACAGCTGTCCCCTGAGGGTGGAGCCTGTTAGCATGGCAGTCCAGGTAGATGAGGAACTAAACCTCAAACACAGTCTGTGGGAGACCAGCTCCCAGCAGGAAGGCTGATGAGTTGTGCTAACCCATCCCCAAGGGGGTTAGTGAAATTACTTTTAACCCCCCATTTAAAGTCTCTGGAAAGGAACTGACACCCCAAAAGTCTGTCAAACGGGCCCAGGGGCAAACAGCAAATGAAGAAGCATCTGTGGAGAAAACCCTGTGGGGATTTAATGAGAGACTGGGCATCTGTAGCATCTCAACAGCCCCTCCCACCTCACATCATCAGCAACTGATGAAGACTCTCTGTTTCTTAGTTTGGTTTGGAAAAGTGATGCACTGTGTTTGAATGCCTGCTCTGATCTGCCATGATAGGGACTATTTCTTCCCAAGCCAACAGCAGGCTGCACCACAGTGTGGAGTGCTGGGAAGATGGCTTGGTCATTTCAGCCCATGATGCAGTGGACCAAGGAGAGGAGCAGTGAGGTGAGAGGACTGAAGAAAGGTCACCACACACCAAGCACCCAGCTCCGATAGAGGGATGTGATCTAGATCAAGTTTGTCCTTGTCTCCATCCCTGGCTCTAGTCTCCTGGCTCATCTACGCCTTGGGAGAGACAGCTGCTGTCTTCTCCCAGAGGACCTGGCTTCACAAGCAGCAGAACACGGTGAAGCTCACACATAAGGGTGCTCTGGAGAGGGCCAGGGAAGCATGTGGTAGAAGTATACAGCTTACAGTGCTGATGCCTGGTTGTCAAAAGAGGAGCAGGGAAAGCCACAGCTGAGGGAGCCTCCCTGAGGTCAGAGCAGCAGCAAGCATGACCCCCAGGAACAAGGCACAGCCTAATAGCTCATTTGTAGGACAGCTTATTTCCCCCAGCTCATTGCAGTGACAGCCCAATGCACTGAAAGAGGAGGATAGGGTTCCTACTCAGACCTGTTAGGCAGATGACTGTGGAAGTCACCTTTCCCAAGGAGCAATATCATAAGCTGTTGGGAGAGGGGACAGACCTCACTATAGTGATCTCAAGGCCACTGACAATAAGCTAGTGACAATAACAAACTGGACAGGTTGTAGGCGTGTGTGGAGACCAGAACCTAGAGATTCTGTAATATATTGTCTAAACTGTCTCATTTCTAACTCACCGTTCGGAGATGTGCAAAGAAACACAAGCTACGTATATCAAAACACAGATGATAGAAATTGCCTGTGAGAATTAACAGGTGTTAGATCTAACGAAAACAGTAATACTTGGACTCTAGACTCTCCTCGGTAAACGTGTTCACAGATATAAAGTAAGGCTTAGTTAATGAAGAGCTCACATGAAGAAAACTCCCAGCAAACTCCAAAGAAGGTAAATTCTAAATAGAATCTGCCAACGGAGAGAAGAAAGTGCAAAGAAGAGCCAAGTGGGACTTCCAGAGCTGAAAGGCACACTAATCCAGTAAGTGCTGGAAATGACGCCCCAAGTGGGGGCTTAGCCATGGTGCTGAGCTGGCACAGGAAAGAATGGGGATGTGGTGCTATTCCAACTGAGATTATGCAGGCCATGGACTGAAAGAATGAGAAGAGAGAGGGAAAGGAAATAAAGGAGTCAGAGAGCAAGAGCATATGCACAGAGAGGGGGAAAGGGAAGGAGCAAAGGAGGGAGGGAGGGAGGGAGGGAGGGAGGGAGGGAGGGAGGGAGAGAGGAGGGAGGAGGGAAGGAGGAAAAAGAGGGGCTGAAAGTACTTCAAATGTGTAAACCAGCGAAGTCCAAGGAAGGTAAACTTCAAGAGACCAGAGACAAACTGATCCCATGAGGAGATTTAGCAAAAGGAGAAGGTGGGGGTATTACCTCTTGCAAGGGGACCCCAGTAAAGTTAGCATCTGACACTTGAAGACAGTATGTCCAAAGGACACTAAGAAAAACTTGCAACAGACCCCTCTATGTTCAACAAACCTTCTTTCCAACTCTTAGAGTTGGAAATGCTTTGCCACAGAAACAATAAGCCAAGAATGTGCTACACAAAGAACCTCCTTGCAAGAACTACAAGACAAAGGAGAGCATGCTGAGACAGTGTGAGGTAGTGGAAGACCATGAGAGGTAGCTTGGTCCCTGGTTAAGCTAAGGCTAAAAGCCCTGGAGACCCTGAAGGGATGATAGGAGCTTTGCCTGCTCCTGGGCACCAGGCCCCTGCCTGTCACTAGCCTTAGCCACCCCTCGCCCCCAGGAGAGTAACCTGCACCTACAGGAAGCAGTAGAGCTCAGGAGGCAGTCATGTGATTTTACAAGGCAATATACATTCACGTTTTCTTCACAACTCACTTTAAAAATGATCATATAAAGCAATGTGTGCACACTGTAGTATTCTGCCGATAGCTTACAGAAACACAACCCAGGTGTAATATGTTTGCCAATAACAACACACAGTGTCTTAAGGGACTGCAGATGGTAAAGGAACAATTCCCATAATGCACCATGAGGTTTGTCCGAATCACTTTCTGTAATGCTGTAGAACATCACACCGCTGGGCAATGGGAGAACCATACAGAAATAATGCTTCTGTGTGTCACTGAAATGAACTCAGGATAAACCTAAAGCCCATCCTGAAGTTAGCTGACAAACACAAGAGCAGACTCTAAGGGATGCTGAAAATCAGGGGAGTTTCTCACCAAACATCCTATAATGCAAAGAAAGCAATAAAGAGACTGAACCATCGGGACATGGAGAGTGTAGAGAGAAAACGTAAGTTCAACTTCACTACCGGAAACATGAAATGTGAACAGGCTAACATTCTAGCCATGGGGCAGCAATCGTCGGACTGGAGAGTAAACCATTGTACAACTTCATGCTGTCTTCTGGAGAAAAGCTGTAGATGGAAAAGTATACACTCACTACCAGGATGGAAAGCATACATCATCATGCAAAAAGAAACTTAACAAAAGCGAAGTGGCTATACTACTGTTGGGAGAAAAAAAAGTCAAAGATTGCTGAATTGGGTGCTGAATTCCCTCCAAGTTTCATGTATTGGACTTAGTCTCTAGTACGGGTTCAGAGCCATGGAGAGATGAGTGGAACCTTTGGGCAGTGAGGCTACCTGGTAGGAACCCCACATTTCTAGAGGCAGTTCCTTCACGAGGATGATGACCCCCGCCTCTCTTCCTTTTGCTTCTTTGCTGAGATGAGGTTCTGGTTTATCCCATGATCCTGCTGTGATAGGCTGTACTGCCATAGGACCAAGCAATGGGGTTCCCTCAATAATGGACTGAACAGGACAAAACTGTAAACTTAAAAAAAAAAAAAACCTTATTTCTTCATATGTTTATTGTCTTTGGTGTTTTGTTACAGCAATGGAAAGCTAACTGATACAGATTAAGAGGGATGCTTCAAAGTAACAAAAGAACCAATCTCTGAGACAGTTATAAATGTAAGTGTGCCTAACAACACAGTTCTCAAGTAGACTAAGGAAAATCCACAATACAACAAAGAGAAACAGAGAACTCATGTCCTTCTTAAGTGTCTATAATCCAGGATAAATCATACTAGGCAATAAAGCAAGTTCTAGCCGGTGCTAGAGGCCTCCCCCTTTAACCACTAGGCAGGCAGGTAGGCAGGCAGACAGGCAATTAGGCTGGCCTCCCAGACAGAGGCAGAGAGACATAGTAGATCCCGTAGGTTCTTGAGTGATGGCCTTCAGACATGTGGCAGGTTGATTCTAGTGTCAGGGGGTGAGCGTGACTTAGAATGGCTTCAGTGAGGAAGTCCTTTGTGGCCATGTTAGGAAAAAGATAAGGAAAGTGAAGAACACTAGGTATCAAGGGAAGCCGTTTGGTCTTTATCCTGATTTCTTGAATGTATCCCCTGGGGGAAAGCTGTTAGTGACCAACTGACTGACTCATTGACTGATTGTGGTATTTGTTTTATTTTGTTGTTTTAGGGCTATGTCAATTTCTCATCATGAGACAAAATACCAGAAGAAGTCAACTTAAAAGGATGAAAGTTTATGTTAAATTGTTGCTTTCATGGGCTCTTGGCTCCCCTGCCTTTGGACTTAGGGCAAAACAGAACATTCTGGCAGCAGAGCACATTGGGGCAAAGCTGGTGACCTTAGGTAACAGAGAGTGGAGTGTCTAGTCTCAGTATGCACTCCAAAAGCAGTGCTTCCTCCCAGGAGGTCCCGCCCCCTAACACTCACCCATGTGACAGTGCCCGGGCACTGGAAAACAGGTCTTTCACCATGGCCTTAAAGGCCTTTTTTGACCCAAACCATTAGTTCTCGTAGTGAAATGGATGCTGCTCCAGTTAAAGCAGATCATAGAAGGCGTCTTCACTTGTCCAGGGGAGAAGGAAAGATTAAACAGATGCTTCACAGGTAAAACTGTAACTCTCTGAACCCCAAATCTGTGGTCCTCCAAAATACTCCAAGGTCTGAGAGGGAGTGGCTGAGGTTGCTGTAACTAACTCAAGAGCAACCGTGAGGCTACACTTGACTAGTTTTTGTTTGTTTGTTTGTTTGTTTGTTTGTTTTTTAAGCACTTTAAATGTAACCTGTCTGGGTGCCAATCAATCTGCAGCACATCAAGAGAGGCCATTAGCACCAATGGCTAACCAACCAACTCAAACCTGCCAGGTGTGCTGTACACCTGTCACCCTAGAACTGGGGATATGGATGCAAGAGGACCAGGAGTTCAAGGCCAGCCTGGGCTACATGAGACCATCTTTTAAAAAATGATGATTCATTTCACCCTCCTATAGAGGTTCTGGAGGAAGGCCCAGGTCCCCAGCCTTTTTGCCTCACAGTCCTGGGCCTCCTCCCTGCGCTCTGGCTGTGGCGGGAGATGGATCCAGTCAGAAGCCACAGGTGCAGTAACGGGAGGGAGTTCTAAAGTAACCACTACTGTGGTTCAGACTATAGATGCAAGGAGAAGATGTGTATTTAGCTACAGATGTTTTGCATGGTTTATGCAAGCCAGATGTACATGAGTCTGTGGCTCGACTGTACAAAGAAGCTCTCCCTAGCCTGGTGCACCGCACCTGCCCACGGTGCAGTGTGTACATCTCCTGTGTGGGCCAAAGGAGCCTCCAGGTCGCAGGACTGTGAGTCTTGCCCCTGGCAGCACGGGTCCCTGCTCTTGCACTAGAAGCCCACCTGATCCTGTTGGGTTTTCTGGGCTCTTGTGTTTTCACACTAGGGTAGAATAAAAAATTGCCTGGCTCTTGGAAACTTTGAGCACTGGGTGGATACCCAAATGCGCCCAGAAGGATGGATTTAACACCCAAAGACACCTTTTAGATTGTAAGCTTCTGGGGTGTATTTGCCCCAATAATCCACAGAAGCAACAGTAATCTAAAAATAGTCTTGTTTTCTGTCCTAAGCTCCTTTTAACTTTGTTAGTCATCGCCAAACCTTAAAATAAAACCCGTGTAACGTCTCTCCTGGTAGCAGCTATAAACAAACCTCCTCTAGAGGAGGCCGAAGGAAGAGGAAAGAGGCGGTAGGGACGTGCAGGGAGCGCGGCCGCGGGACCAGGCTTGAGCCCGAGGTGGCCGCAGGGCCTGGCGGACAGCTCAGAGCTGGCCGAGCTCCTGCACCGCTGCCTCCGGAACTCCCTGCGCCTGGCGTGCGGCCACCGTGGTCCCGGCAACGGCATTAAACAGAGGGAAACAGGCCCGGGATTCCGTCACCCGCGGGGGATAAGGAGGGCATTGAGACAGACAGGAAAGGGCTTTTCTGGATGGGGCGAAAAGTTATTTATTGGAGAGGGAGAGGGAGGAGCAGACAGGAGGAAGAGGAGGAGCAGGAGGAAGAAGAGGGAGGAAAGGAAATGAAGGGAAGAGGAGATGAAGGGTCAGAGCTGAAAGGAAAAGAGAGCAAGAGGAACAGGGGAAGGAAGAGGATATAAAGGAAAAGGAAGGCGAGGGGATGAAGGAAAATCCTGGAAGAGTCCTCCCGGCTTCCTCTAAGCTTTGCATAGCTCGGCAAGTCCAAGAGTGCGGACAGGCCAGCCTCTCTGACGCGACGTGTGGGAACTCCTCTGCCCTCTGGAGTCCCCAAGGTCTCGGCTGGGCCTTAGTCTTCGCGCCACGCCTCGCCGCTGATGCCTCCGCCTCGCCCCGCCCTGCCCCGCCCCGCCCCACTGGTCCGGGACAGGGGAGGGCGGGGACGGAAACTCTTCAGGCAAAATCTTGGCATCCTGGTCTGGCGACACTGGGACTCACTGAAGAATGGATTTGAGGGGGGTGGGGGTGGGGGCTCTTGGGCAATGGGGTCTTGGCACCCCCTAGCGGCAACCTCTTTCAAGGAGAGCAGGGAGACTTCTGCGCATACCTGCAGGTTTTGAGGGTTCCGCTTAGGCATCCTCGCCCCACATCCCTGCATCTTCACTGAGCCTTCAGCTACTTAATAGATCCTGCTCCACAGCCTGCGTAGACACCTCCAACCTCGCTATCCTCTAGACCACCTATGAGCGTGGCTCCATCCTCTCAACGCCAGAGGAAGAGAGGTGCGCGCCATGCACAGCTCTCCACGTGGGTCAGCAGGTAGTGCACCTGAGACATGCTGGCCACTGCCTGTGGCTATGCAGCACCCACCACTGCGCTTCTTTGCCATGGTAGGAAAAAAAGGTAGCTTTTAGTTCTGTGGCTCTGAGGCCACTGAAAAGAGCCGCTAGAAGCTGCCGGTAGAGTGGATGGGTTTTAGCTAAGTTTTCATATTGTTTAAAATCGAGCCAGTTGGCCAGCTCTACTTTCTGGTTGGATCAGATTTCCCTAAGTCTTGGGGTGTGAAGTACTTTGGAGCACCTACTGGCTCAGTACACGCCCCGCGCGCCCCACAGTCTCGCCGCCCCACTGCAGACACGCTTTTTTTTTCTTTTGGGTTTATTTTAAACCATATGAGGTGTAGGCCAATAGATTTATGATTTCTATACACCAGACGTTCTAACTGCCCAAGCCTCCAATCCGTTCCATCCAAAGCCAACAAGAAAATGTGGTCGGGTTTTGGCAGCAGAGTTGCGCCCCTAGGAGATGCGGGGAGATTTGAAAGAGAAAAAGTGTGAAGCGAGGCGGGACAGAATCCTCAGAAGTTCCCCCCAGCACCAGCCTCCTCCTATGCCAGAATCCTCGCAGACACGCCTACAGCACAGCACCCTGCGGTCCCTGCACAGGTCGGCCCGCACCCGGGGCAAAGACCCAGAGGAGGAGCTGAGCAGGTGGGCGCGCTCTCCTAGACGCGCTGCCCCTCCCCTTCTCGTACAGCAAGCAATCCAGTTCGCTCAGATATTTACAGAGTAAAAATGACAATATCTGGCTGTCCCGGGACGCCCATGCAATCTGTTAGTAATTTAGCGGGATGGGAATTTCCTTACTCCCGCCTGCCAGTGGAAGCGCTTTTCCAAATTTCCACAGCGGGGGAAGCCTGAGATTTTACATAATGACTTCAGCATGCAAGGCGTCTCGGCACCCTTCCCCCGCCGCTCATACCCCTAGCCCCTCATTAAAAGGGAGAGTAGCTTTCTCAGGGCACTCGCGTGAAGACGCCGCCATCCCGGCTTGGCGCGCTCGCCTATCGCCCTCTGGCAAGCCCTTTCCTTCCCATTCATCCCCGCCTGTTTCTGTGTCTCCCAACTCTTTCCGTGAGCCCTTTTCCTCCTAGTCTCCCTTTGCTACCCATCTTCCCTCTTGTTCACCTTTGCCCACGTCCAGGTGCCTCTGCGAACCGCTGGGAGGTCCCTCCTGTCCCTTGAGTCCTTCTTACCCCCCGCTGCGTCCCTTCCCTCCCTATGCGCCCGGCTGGTCCACCCCAGGGTACCCCTGTCCAAACCAGGGCGCCCCGCTCGCCCAGCGAACGGCAGCCGCTGCGCACAGAGGGCGGCGCTCCGCGACTTGTCCCCCGGGCCCCGCGCCGGCTCGGGCGGGCAGGGGCGTGATGTCACTGCAGGGAGGGGGCGCGGGAGCGGCCGGGCGGGCGGGAGCCGGGGGAGGTGTTTTCCAGCTTTAAAAAGGCAGAAGGCAGAGCCCGGCCCTGCGTCAGAGTGAGACCGAGAGCCTCTGAACTGGGCGGCAGAGTCGCCGCGCGGATCCGAGCGGCGGGGCACGAGCTCCCCGGTGCCGCACACACCTCTGCCCCTGCGGCGATTCCCCGGCCGCAGGCAGGCCTGCCACGCGCGCACACACCCCGCATGTCACCTCTCCGCGGCACGCGGCGCTGAGCCCGGCCCGGCGCGTGTCGGCGAAGGAGAGGTCGGACTCGGGAGCCGGCCCGGAGCTGCTCGCGGCGCCAGCTCCCGCTCCTCCTCCTGCTGCTCGCCGCTGCCGCCACCGCCGCGTGGATGCCAAGTACCAGCTTTCCAGTCCCTTCCAAGTTTCCACTCGGCCCTCCGGCCGCAGTCTGCGGGAGCGGAGAAACTTTGCGGCCCGCGCCGCCCGCCGGCGGCACCATGAAGGCGGCCGAGGAAGGTAAGCCCCGTGCCCCTCCCTTCGCCCCCGCGTGCCCTGGTCCTTCGTGCTCTCTCCCCGCGCCCCGCACCCATCTCGAGTCCTCCTCCCCGGCTAGGCTGCCCGGGCCGGTCTGCGCGTCCAGGGAGGGGCGCGGGCGTCCGGCCGGACAGCGTGGCACACACTGTGAAGGGTGTCCCCCTGGTGTTTCCCCGGCGCAGCCCAGATTTCTAGCGCGCTTTCTTGCCAATAGGTGTCTCCTCTTCTCTAGCGCGGAGTACTCAAACTTGGCTTTGGCTAGGGTCTCGGAGATCCCAGCTGGGGAAACTTGATTCACCGGGGTGAGATTTGAGGATGGGGCGCGGTGGGGGCGGGGAACGTCAGAACCGAAAACAAACAAACGAACACACAAACAAACAAAAACCACCCTAGGATGAAGTGAGGCGTCTTTGGAGAGCAGAGTTGGCCCTGCCTCTACCCTTATGAAGGCAAGCAACCCCATGACCAGAAGTATAAGAGTCCTGCATCCTCCCAAGTGAGTCGAGCCTTAGATGCCCCTCACTAAAAGTAAGGGCTTGGCCAACTGGCCTCAAGTTGTCCAGGCTTCTAAATGCTTTTCAAGCTTGTAGCCAAATGTTGCGTTCAGACAGGAGTTCTGCCTTAGAAAATGCCTTGGGGAAAGGCAGAAGGATTGTCTGGTTTAAAGTTGCTTCTTCCAAGTAAAGACTATGCGCTGGGATCTGCCCTAACCCGGCAGGGCCACAAGAATGACATGACCGAGATCTTCTGTCAAGGCAAGGCCCTTCAGGTCCCCTCAAAAGAGCTAGCAAAATAACTTCTAAAACATTTAGACTCCTGCAGGTGTCTTTGAAACATCCTTTAAAGGGTGGCTGGCTTTTTAGCACGGGGACAACTTGACCTGTGTAGAATGGACCCTGGGAGCCCTGTCTCCTAATTCCTTTTTGGCACCAAAGAGGTTACTTAAAATTACTGAAGGCCAGCTGGACCCCTGCTGGGGCTGGGGCACTCCTATTTACAAGGGAAGCCATCCTGTAGACAAGCACTTGGAAGGAAACCTTAGCTTCCTGTGAGAGTCTGATGAGAGGCTCAGGCAGAGGCAGCAGTTCCCAGAGAGTCAGCCCTGGACACCTTGCTTATCTTTAGACTCAAGAGCCATCAACTCAGCACAAACGGATCCAGATTTTCAGAGCCCAGGTGTCCTGGGTAGAAAGTATTGTATGAACTTTGAACCAAAAGGGGCAGACACTGTTTCTTGCCACCGACTTCAATTTTAAAGACGGCTAAATGTTGCTAAGTGTTCTCAGGATGAGCTCAGGCCACAAGGAACGCTACAGTGTTTTTGTTGTGGTCTGGACTGTGAATTTCTTGACATTTACTTCCAGACACATCTGTTAGTCACTTTTCTTCTTCGCTGTCTTCTTCTTCGAGGCCTTAAAGCTTCCACTCTTTACTTATGGAGTTACTGTTCCATTACTCGAGAAGTCTTCTGAGCTGATCTTGATGGTTCACCCTTGTAATCCTAGGCGTAATCTCAGCACCTGAGAAACTAAGACAGGAGGATTGTCATGAGTTTGAAGCCAGCCTGGGCAACAAAACAAGAACTAGGCCTGCCTTGGGCTACAGTGTAAGACCCCATGTTCACAAAACAAAACTTTTTGTCTTTCTTTCCTTCTTTCTTTCTTTTGTACAAAGGGAAAAGCTATTGGGCAGAGAGACAGAGGGCAGTGATCATTTCTTGTGTAACCTACCTAGAAAAGGAAGTTTGACAGTGTCCCCGATGAAGCAGTGGGCTGGAGGCAATAATGCCCTATGACCGAATGACACTGGTCATGTTTTGTGAGACTGTGTGGATGTAACTGAGCTAACTAGAAACAAGGACCCAGTCTCAGACTCATGCAGGGGAAAAGAACTGTATGCCGCAGCTACTGCTGCATGCCATGAGGAAGCACCCTGTCCTTCTTAAGCAGGTCTTGATCGGGACACCATCTCTGAGGCCTTCCAGCTTGATGGGCATTTGGATGGAAGTACATCGTGCCTCACCATTCTTGAAGGCCTTGTGCTGCTCAGCTCTGAAGAACTCCAAGAAACACAAGCCTGTAGGTAGCCACAGAGTCAGAGTTGCCTCACACAATGCCCCACAGGCTCTCCAGAGCTGAACAAAGCTTGCCCTGTTCTCCAGCTATTTAGCTTTATGGCATTGTTTCCTAATCCAGATTAGAAAATGCTGCAGCCACGCACCCTGCTTCATCACACCCAACACTGGGGCTGGCCCATTAACATCTTGCACAGTTGGGAGGAAGTGGTCCAAGCTAAACACTTCTATCAAAACTGGAGTGTCTGCTGAACTGGCAGGCCAAGCTTCATACTATATAGAGGACTGGCAAGGGGGCTGGCAGAGGCACAGGGTAGCATTTCATAAGTAATTGTGTTGACTGACTCCTGTGTTAGGGAGTAGACAAGGAGGGAGGGAGGCCAGCCTCTGAGAGAAAGGCCTTGTGACTTCCTTCCTAGTGTCCCCAATATCTGGGGGCATATGGCCAGGGGAAGCCAGGTGCTTTGTAACTTTAGCAAAAAGCTTTCTTCAAAAAGTAGACAAGAAAGGCTGTTGTGTGTGTAACTGTGGAAAAGGTGGATAAAGAGAGATCGAGGTTTCAACACAGAAAACAGAACTTCCATTTCCCCGAAGGTCAGCAAAAAAGAAAAGTAAAACAAAACAACGCTCCAACTTGCATCTCAAAGTGAGAACTATTATTAGAAACTAAATCAGGCCAGACTGAACTATAGTTTATCACGGGAGAAAAGCAGCCATTGAAACAGGGTCCTGGGAGAAGTAGTAGCCCACGTGATGCTCAAGTTAGCCTCCGGAAAAAGCCATCCCCCAGAGCCCAGAGCTGCAGGGCAGGAGGACACAGGGGACACTTGCATCTGGTGGTAGATACTGACACTAATCTCCCTCCTCCTTTCCTTCCTGCCTCCTTCCCGGGCTGGGTTCTGATACTGGCCTCTCCTGCCCTGGCCACCATTTTCCTGATATTCCAGATGTTGGTTTATGTGGTGCCAAGACACCAGGAAAGTTAGAACAAAAAGCTGGGAGAAACAGGAAAAGATGAACGGGGCCCTGCAGGCCCAGCCTTTTCCTTCTGATTGCTATGTGCATGGTACCCTGTCTGAATGGGTACCACCCAGCACCCACTCAGCCTCTGAGAGCTTTGAAATCACCCCTACTAAAACAGGAGTGTGTGGTGTTTTAGGAGCTGAAAGATTAATGAGGCCGTTAGTGCATGAAAACAAGATTTGCTTTGAGTTAGGAGCCCACAGAGTGAGGTGGCCACCGTGGGTTATAACCTTGAATGGCTCCAAAGCAACCGCGCTCTGGGGTTTGACCCGCACAGAGGAGAAGGCGACCCTCAGGAAACTCCACCCTCATTTCCCTGTCCCTTTTAGGTAATTTCTTTAGTAAAAGCAGGGCTAGAAAATGACACGCCCAGCGTTTACTGCTTGAAGTTGCAACGCTCTGAGGTGGGCTCTGAGATGCTTCCCTGAAGGTGGGCTTCCTCAGGCAGCAATCTGGAGTAAGCCTTAGATGGACCAAGAGAGGCCAAGTTTTGGGGGGGGAAATATATATATATATATATATATATATATATATATATTCCCTTTTCCTTTCTTTTCGAACTTTTGAAATAATTCAGTAGCTTTGGTCTTTTTCCTGGTGCAGGGAAACATCAAGACCCAGGGCACCTCCTTCGGCTGTGGACTGCGCACCACGCTGAACAAGAACCAGGGGACCGGCTGGAGGCTGGGCTGCCGGTCCAGGACGCAGCTCCAGCCCCCTTCAGCCCTGCTCCGTCCGGGAGCGACGGCGCGGCCCGGCCTAGGCTGTTGCGCTCTTCTAGCGGCACTGGCTGCGCCGAGGTTGAGGACCCTGGGCTGCTGGCAGGGCGCTGGGTTCCTGCGGGGCGGGGGTATCCTAAGGGAGACCGAGGTCCCACGGGAGGCGGGGGCCCGGGGAGGCTGCGCGGGGTCGTGCGTGGGAACGGGCATCTGCTGAAGGCCGGGGGTGGAGCGTGGACCGCGCGGTCCTGCGGGCGCGAGTGGAGCCCAGGCTGCGCTCGGGCTCGCGCGCGGAGTTTATTTAAAACTAGGAAGCCGGCGGCCGCGAGCCGCTTGTTTATGTAAACCCGGAAACACCCGGGGGGACAGGGGCGGGACCGGGGCGGGAGGCCGGGGAGGGGACAGGGGAGGGGACAGGAGGCGGGGGCCGCGTCACGCCGGGGACGCGCGCGAGCGCCGGGCGCACCAGTGCCGCGCGACCCCGACATGACGGGGCTGGAGCAGGACCCGGAGTTCGACTTCGATTTCCTCTTCGAGTTCGATCAGAGCGGCGGGGGCGCCGCGGCCGCAGGTGGGTCCGGCGGGGGGCGGCGGGCGACTGCACCCCGCCGAGGGCCGGAGTTTGCCGAGGTCGCCGGTGCCCGCCCCAACCTGGCACCAGCCGGGACCCCAGGCCGCCGCCCTGCGCGGCCAGGAGCGACGCGGACCAAGTTGTCGCCGGCCGCGAGGAGGCGGGAGGCCACCTGTGGGGCGAGCCTGCCACGCTCACCCGCCGGGCACTTCCTGGCATCGGAACACCGGGCCGCGGGAGAGGGCTCCCCCTCCTTCCAGGAGGCCCTTACCCAAGGGGAGGCTGTGTCCGGCGCAGGACTTGGACCTCGTAGTCCGGGGACAGATGGTCAGCGGTGCTGCCAGGGGGCGGTCGGAAGCCGCCCTTTCTGAAAGCCCGGCTGCTACCGCCTGGCCCCGGGGGACCTGGAGCCAGGAGGGCGGCCCGGTGCTGACCGCCACCGCAGCTCCCTCAGCAGGAAGGCTCCACCAGTTGGGTTTCCAGTCCACACCTCAGCAACTAGAACCTGAGAGCTTTCGCTGTCTTTCATTTTCTCTTCTCTGCCAAAAGTAAAGCTTACAGCTAGGTCAACAATCAATGTGCTGTTTCCCCAAACTTGAGTCTCCTAAACAGTGACAGCCCATTCCTTGCACAGATCCCCCTCCTGGGCAGTCTGGATCTTTTCTTCACCTGACTTTCTGTTCCAAGTTACACACAGCCTCCCCCCCCCCCCCCCCCGTCCAATGTTCTATGCTTTCTTTGGGGTCTGCTTCCCAGCCACATGGGGACAGAACAGACATGACACTTGTAGAGCATCTCTGAAATGAGCGTGTCAGGTAGTCCACGACACTCGCTACCCTTTTTTTAAAAAGTTAAACATCTTGTTCACTTTTGAAGGCGAGTGTTCCAACTTGGCAACTGTCATATGTCCTCCGATAAGACCCCTGTCTGATAGATTTTTCTTCTTCAGGACCCAGGGCTCTAGGGTCAGTGGTATCCAAGGCAGGCAAGACTGGAAGAGAGACAACCATTGGGAAGAGATCTGGGACTAGAAGTGGAGACCCTTGACATCTCATGGCCCTGCTGCTTTGGGGGATTTGGACTTATCTGCTGTGGCCGTGCAGGAGACATTTTTGAGTTCTCTCCAGAATTCTCATGCTCCAGGGAGAAGAGCTTACTCTTGACTTCCCCTTAGAGTGTCCGTGTTGGATTTGGATGAGTGTGTACCACTGTGCTTGCTGCTGGTTCCCTTATGATGCCTTTAGCTCCAGTCTCTCTAGGGAGAGATACAGCTTGGAGCCTTCCTGGGCTCTCCAAGCTACCTGCTGTTCAGGTAGGGCCTTAGGGCCTTCCGGTACCCCCTTGTTTACTCTGAATGGACAACTGATTACCGGTCCAATACTAGCAACAGACATAAAGATCCAAAATGCTTTGTTACCTCTTGGTGGCCTGTGGAGTACTTGAGGAGAGGAGAGAGTGGGAAGCTGCAAACTTGGTCGTCATTCCCACAGACACAGCACTGAGAACCTTTGAGGGAAGGGTGCTGCATTTGCTCAGGTAGACCATTAGTGGATCTCAGAATCCCCAGCCCCCACCCCTGGAGTCTTCAACTCATAGCTGGACACAGCCATTCTTACAGTGTCACAATGTCCAAGTTGAGATTCGACTGGGTCCATTCATGGAAGGCACACAGGAAGTCATTTTGGATGGTTATTCACGAAGTAGATGCTGGTAGGGACTCTGGTGATCCCCAGGCTGTCTTCTGGCCTGAGAAGCAGGTAGCTTCTTGAACTTTGGGTAGTAAATGGGTTTAGGTGGCCTCCTCCTGTCACACATGTGAGGAGCCATGCTTCTCAGACATGCTTGTGATGAGCTTGCTCTGAAGTAGGTCAAGTAGAAAGGTGAAGCCTTGTGTCTCACTGTGGCCCAGGGCAGGTGTGGCCACAACAGAGTGCTCCCTGGAACTCCCTAGAGCTGCACATAGGTGGGTGAGTGTTCCCTGGAACTGCATAGAGCTGCAGGGACATGCCTGTGGATGTCCCTGTGAACTGTGGGTCACTGCCTCAGTGAAGCCAAGATGCTACACTTAAGCTTGGCACTTCTAGTTTGCAGGTTGTAGGCCACTGGAGAGAGCCCTGGGCAAGGGGCGCAGCCTTGGAAGAACTTTTTCTCCTTTTTATAGTGTTGAAAGAAGGTAATAGCGAACATTCGACATGGACAATACAGCTTACACTTCTCATTTTTGAGAGAGATAGACGACAGACAGACAGACAGACAACAGTGACTGACTCTGACTTTTTTCTCTTATTACCTACCAATACCATTTTTACATCTCATTAATTGTCCAATTACATTATTTATACTACACCATCATCTGAAGTTACTAAACTATCTGCTCCCCACTGAACAGCAGGAGATTCACATTATCTGAAATGGGTCTAAGCATAAATTCATGAAGGACTGAACAGTTCTGAGATCAATTGCAGAGTAATATTTGCGTTTTGCAGCTTGTACCGAGCACACCAATCCACATCATAAAAGGGCATGGCTACCTCAGAGCACAGCCTACCTCCTCAATGCTCCATGAAAGGGACACAATTCCTCCCATTTGCCCATAGAAGACAGGCTGGGCTGCAGTGGGCCTGGGCAGGGCCTCTGTTGCTCCTATCACCTACCCAGCTTACTGGTCCTTACCAGGCTCTTAGGAGGAAGGGGTTGTGTCTTCTGCTTTATTTCCAAAGTGCACAGCATGTGCCAGTGGTAGAAATACAGTAGTCATTTGTGAGGAGAACAGAAAGGGAATATTTTAAAGCAAGCAGTCTGGGTCAGAACAAGACTGGGGTAATATTCTCTTCCAGGCTCAGACATCCTTCTGTCTCTACCCTGCCAGACAGTGGGCCAGGGTCAGTTTTGGGGGAGAAGGCAGGGCCTTAGGCTCTCTTCTGGGTCTCAGGAAATAGCTGCTTTACTCGTCAGCTGGGAGGCGGGTGTGCCGCTTCCCGCCCCAGGGCTCCTGTTTTGTAAGTTATTTTGGCCTGACCGCTTAGTTCTGTCTCCGTGGTAACTCAAGAGGAAACTGGCCAAGGCCCTGGGCCCAGACAGCTCTGCCCACCAGCTCCAGGCTTAAACAGTGTACCGGTGGAAAGGGGGCTTTGCTGCATGGGATTCGGAAGAGCTTTTATTCTCAAGTGTTTTCTGCCAAGGGCCATAACTTCTCTCTTTCCAGCAGGATGTAGAGGAGCCCCTTGTTGGTTGGTCAGTCCCACCACAGGAATCCATAGGAAGGGTGGGTCTTGCCTCTAGGAGCCCCCCAAGTATGCTAAGGTTTGGTGTTTTTGGAAAAGGGCTTCAGTCTTTGCCGGGAGTGGCCTTACAGAGCTTGAGTTCTAAAGATGTTTTAATCAAGGACAAACCTGTCTGTGTGAGCAGGATATGCTAGCTCTGTATCAGGTTTTCAAAAGGAGCCCTGGGCTAAGCAGGAGCACCTCAGAAACAACAAGAGAAAGTGATGCTTTACTATGCACCTGGGGGAGTGTCGGAGGTCTTCGAGGAAAGGCGTGGACCCAGGCTGGACACAGGACCCTTAAGCATGCTGTAGCGAGCTTATTTGCGGATCATTTGGGTGACATTTGCTGTTGCTCCAGCAAAGTCCAGCTCTCTGCCCTGTAAATCTCCCTTCAGCACATCGTTGCATGACAGTATTGAGAACCTGTCGCTGTCTGTCACTTCTCGGGACTGACCCAGTCTCGATGCTGTCCTCATTAGGGAGCCCCATACAATGTGCTGAGTAAACACAAGAACTATGCTGCCCCAGAACTGTTTTCTATTCTTTTGTTTCATCCCTAAGTGTGGAGACTTGCAGCCTCACCGGTACCCTGCAGGCTCTATTGCATATAGAAAGACCAGGGTGGGCAAGGCATCGCAGGCCAGGACCTGCCTGGCAGGATCTTCCTGGTTCTATTTCTAGCTTCAGGTCCCACAGTGCAGCCCCAGGAAAGGCTAAAGGGGGTGTTCCTTAAAATGAAAGGTGACAGTTGGCTGTGACGGGTTGTGCTCTGTGCTTGTGAGCAATGAGTTTGGGTGGGGGCTCCGAAGGCCATGCTGATGGCAGAGGGTCACATACATGTGAGAGTCACATACACGTGGCGTGGCAGACACACAACATTGTCTTCACTCTAGGTAAAATACCAAGTGCCCTAAACTAGAGCATCTATAGAGGGAGTTCCCAGCAGGGGCCACAGATTACCTGGTGGGCAGCAGGCGTTCTCCACATGTCTTAAGAGGACATAGACCAGGTGCTGCCATAGTACACAATGCCCTGCCTGGTACAGCTGAAGTGATACCAGCTTGCTGAGTTTGCTGAGGCTGGTGGGAGCTGGCCAGTGCTGAGAGCTCTGGATTTGCTCAGTGTTGCCTGCACCCCATCTCATTCGTGTGGAGTACTGAATGCCTCAGGGTGATTGAGAGGAATGAGCTTAGAGGAAGAGGAGGAAGGATGGCGGCACCTGCACAGGGTGGCTGTGCCTTTATGACATGACATAACAGAATGTGTGCAGTGAGAGGTCTTTGCTTTCGATTGTGCTTTTCTTGCATGGTCTCCTGCACCTCAGTTTACTGGTCCACTCACCCAGCAAAAGCCAGACCTTGGGACAGCATCTGATGTTACATAATCAGCCTCAGTGTCTCAGGACTGGGAAGCCTGGCATTCCCGATAGAGTGATCCCTTTGATGAAGTGGAAGTTGATGCATGTGAAGGACTAGTCCTGTCCCCACAGGTCCAGACTTTGTAGCAAGAGGGAGCTCAGCTGGACTCAGCTGCCTGCTATGGAGTCAGCCCGAACTCATGCCCTGGAGGTCTCTGACGAGAGGGTAGACAGCTCTCACAGAGCGGTCATAGGCATCTAAGATTCTGTTTTGGAGTTTGACCAAGGAAATCCATGCGTGAACTAATTGGTTTTGTTTTTAATACGTCATTTTTGAGAAAGAGTCTCATGTAACCCTAGGCTAGTCTCTAACTCACTGTGTACCAGGATAGCTACTAATTCATGATCCTGCTGCCTCTACTTCCTGAGTGCTGGGCTCATGGGTGTAGGTGTGCATAGGTGCACCTATTCAGTGCTAGGCTTTGAACCCAAGGCTCCTTGAAGCCAAGTCGGGTACTTACTAACTGAGCTGTATCCCAAACCCCATTTCTGCTTTTTAATAAATGGCTTATGGATTTTTCTTTGCCCTGTTGAATCATATTTTATTCAGACTTTTTGGTTAAAGTAAAGGCCACTTTTGTAATGTCCTGGGGCCCACGTGGTGTCTTTTCCACAACTTCCTCTTCTGCATCTGGCCAGACACAGAGTGAGAAGAAGCCTTCTTCCTCTTTCTCTGGGCCTCAGACACCCTGTTGCTAAGACAGCCCCAGGGAGACAAGTAGAAATTTGCCACGTCCTCTGCCCTCTGCCCCCTGCCTGCCACCCACCCATTTTTTTTCTGGAATCTTCCTGTACCCCAGGCAGCTGAAACCTTGGCCTAAACACTGCAGGGGTGTCAAGGCAGGACTTAACTTGGCTTGTTGCTAGGACTTTCTAGAGAATTCTTCCAATTTTCCCTTCCCTCCAAAAGAAGGTGGTCAGCTGTGGGGCCAGCCCTGGACTGGATTAAATAGGATTCGTTCACTTGGGAGGTAGAGAACACAGGAGCCAGGCCCTGCCCAGCTGCAGGTGTGCCTCCTTTGGGATCTGGCAGCTCAAGGCGGAGCAGGACTGGTTTGGGTCTTCAGCATCTGGAGATCTGGGCAGGCACTGGGCCCAGCTTTCCCAGTGTGTGCACTGCTGCTGTGATACCCATGTTTCCCATCAGCCTTAGCCTCGAACTTCCTTTTCTTCTGGAGTTGGGTTCTCTTAAGATGAAAACATTTTTTAAAAAGATGTATTTATTTTATGTGTGAGTGTTTTGCCTATACGTGTAGATATACATCACACGTGTGCTTTGATGCCTGCAAAGGTCAGAAAAAGATCCCCCTGATACTAGAGTTACAGATGGTTGTAAACCATCATGTGAGTGCCGAGAATTGAATCCGGGTCTTCTACAAGAGCAAAGAGTGTTCCTAACCGCTAAGCCATCTTTCCAAACTTGAACGCCCGTTCTTTCCCAGTGTTATATTATTGAGCTACAGAAACATAGGACAGCATATAACATTGGCAAGACTTGACTTCCCAAGCAGATTAGCTGCCTGCTCAGGGCTGGGGCCTCTGAGGCTATCTCACCTGGCTGCTGTCTGGGAAACCCATGGCAGTCACATGAGTGTGGCTGCCACTGTCCTCAGGACGTGTTCCTAGAGCACCTTTGTTTAGGTGCCTCTGGCAGAAGTTTGAATTGCTGTGCTGTGTCCCATATCTGCTGGAGACTGTGCCCTGGACTTGGGTATCAAACCCTTCTGAACCACGATGGTGTCGAGGCCCAGTAGGCTGGAGAGTAGAGCACAGATGATGTAATCCTGAGGGGGCCCTTTAGGTGATGAGCAGGACTCACCCATCTGTGGGTGGCAGTGAGTGTATGAATTTCTGAAGGGGCCTGGCTGGATATGTGAGTAGCAAGAGCTACTTCCTGACAGAGGCATGCTTCAGAGGGGGTGGTACCTCAGGCAGCACCAAGACAGAAGTCCAAGTTCAGAGGTGAGGCTGAGCAAAGACACAGGCCTTCTTCCAAGACTGTGAGACTCCAACATCAATGAAAGTAATGTTGGAATCAATTCTTAAAACTCCTACACTATTAGTCTGTAGTTCTTCCTCTCTTTTATCAATACTCTAACTAGCAATAACGCAGTGACTTTTGGGGGGTTCTCACCTTACATTACTGGCTTTGATTGACTAGTTAAGACCTGATTTCTTACACGAAGATGGGCAGATCCTGGCCACATCTTCTGGGCCATGGAACATTGATTGTGCTATTCCATAGAAAGTTCTAGATTGGGAAGTGCTGGGCCAGCTGAGGGAGATTTCTTCTGCAATGTCTTTCTTTGTGTCTGTATGGGACAGAAAAACATAGGATGCATAGAAAACCCTCTCCTCTCTTCCTTCTCCATCTCTTCCTCCTTCTTTTCTCCTCCTCTCTCTCTCTCTCTCTCTCTCTCTCTCTCCCCCTCCCTTCCTTCTCTCTTCTTGCCCCACCTTCTTTTGCCAAAATGAATGTTTAGACAGCCTTTGGTGAGAACAGCAGAGCAGACACTCTGGACATAGGCATCTGGCAGTGCTGCTCCTGAATACGAGTCCCTGGTAACCTGTTCCATACTTTTCTGTTGGTGACCTCACGGAGGAGCCAGATCATATATTGGTCTCACCAACCAAACTTTGGTCTTTAGGCTTTTCCCCTTGAACCTGTTTCATATCTTTACCAGCTGGGTTCTTTGGGATGAGTGTGATTTCTTATTATGTACTATGGACAGTTTGTACCTCCGACGGTCTGTTCCCTGGGGCCGGATTTTGGCGTACCAGGGGTGGCCTGTGTCTGCTGTCCAAGACTGGGCTACATAGCTGGACATGAAGGGAGGTTACTGGCAGTGGACAATTCTGACACTTGTCCAGTGCTTATAGCAACAAACAGCCTTGGCTTAGGAACTCCACAAAAGCTTCTAGTAAGTCCCAGATGCCACCAGCCACGAATCCTGTCTCTTCAGAAGTATTACTTTCTCTAGAAAGTGGCTTTAGAGTAATTTAGAGCAGTGTCATTTCAGTGTTAGGCTCCAGCCTCTTGAGATTCGGAGTTTGGACTGGGGGGCGGTGCTTTTGTATGACAAGGACCCTCCAACCACAGCCTTGGCTGCAGGATCCACTGGGCAGACGTAGGTTCCTGCTATGGGTTGCTTCTGATTCCTCTAGCTCTCCCTGTTCTCTTTGTCTCAGCTCTGGCCTTTCCAGACAGTCTCTGTGACCCAGGGATTGAGGACTACAGATGTCCTCTCACTGGACACTGGAGTGGGACTCTTGTCACCTCATAAAGAGGCTGTTGTGCCCAAGGGCTTGTGAGCTGTCTGCCCATTGATGGTAGAAGACTGGGAGTGAGCAATGGTGGAAACTTCCTAACCGACCTGAGGCCTGGCCTGCTCCCCTACAAACTATCTTAGGGTTTGGCTGATGCTTTGAGACCCTAACATTTCTGGGGTTTTCCCTTGTTGGTTTCTGAGCCAGGGCTCAGCAGAGAGCAGGGCTGTCCTTGAACACAGTATCTCCCTGCCGGGCACTGAAGCCTGGGTGGATCTAGGGCCTCCTCAGGCTTAGTTCCATTATTCAGAGACCTAGAAATGCTTGTCTCTAGACACATGTAAATGGGCCCTTCGATGTGGAGAGCCTTTCTGATAAGAAATCCAGAAGTATGGCTTTCCTGTTGAGTACTAATTATAACAATGATTTTTAAAAAATGCTTGCCAGAGTATAATTAGCACACAGTGATTGTGAGAGCTAGGTGTGCCTTAGAAGCATGTGTTCTAGAAGTTCTAGAAGGTAGATTTCCAGATAACAGCCAGCCTCAGGTAGCCATAAGAGTGGCACTGGAATCCACGTTTGTCATCCTTCCTTTGGGTGTGTCCTTTGAAGCCAAACATTTGGCTTGCTTGACAGTCATTTGCTTCTAAAAACCTATTTAAACACCTGGGTCCCTAAGTCTGAAGCACCTCCCTCTGCTGATACACCGCCTCTCTTCCTCCCTCCCTTCACGATCTGTCCAGCTGCTGTCTGTCCTTCCTTCTGCCACTGTCGATTCATCACCTGCCATTCAGGCGCTAGTCTGTCTACTCATGAAACAAAATGAACATGTGACGTGGAATTTGAAATACCCCTGCCTCTCTCAGCCTTTGAAATGCTAGAATTGCCGAAGTACTGAGCTCTGTTGTGCCTGTCATTGTCTGAGGCTCTGCAGACAGCCGTGAACCACCGGGCAGGCACGTTTCTCACCACTGTGGAAACTGACTTCTGTGGGTCAGAGAGATGGATAGATCAAAATTTGTGTTAACATGTGATATATGCCAGAGAGAGGGAGGAAAGGAGGGAAGAAGGGAGGGAGGCAGAGAGAGAGAGAGAGAGAGAGAGAGAGAGAGAAGGGAGAGTCAGCCATGTGACATTAGGCCGGGGACTTCTGGCTGAGGAATGCTGTCCTGCTGGTATACAGTAAGGTCTATGGTCTAGCAGGAGGCCTTGCAACAGTCTGACCTCAGGACATTCCGAGAGGCTATACCTAGGCCCGGAGTCCCTGGGGCTGGCACCAGGCCTTGGATTCACTGCCTTTGTGAGTATGTGCCTCCTGCTCACTGGCCTCACATCTGTCTTTCTTGTTTTCTTCCAGAACACTACAGTTATGCGCCCCCTAGCGTCACCTCAACTCTGCCCCTCCCCACAGCACACCCTGCCTTGCCAGCAGCATGCCATGACCTCCAGACGTCCACCTCGGGCATCTCAGCTGTCCCTTCAGCAAATCATCCCTCGAGTTATGGAGGGGCTGTGGACAGTGGGCCTTCGGGATACTTCCTGTCCTCTGGAAACACCAGACCCAATGGGGCCCCCACTCTGGAGAGTCCAAGAATCGAGATCACTTCCTACCTGGGCCTTCACCATGGCAGCAGCCAGTTTTTCCATGATGTGGAGGTAGAAGATGTACTTCCTAGCTGCAAACGGTCACCATCTACAGCAACCCTGCACCTGCCCAGTCTGGAAGCCTACAGAGACCCCTCCTGCCTGAGCCCAGCCAGCAGCCTGTCCTCCAGGAGCTGCAACTCTGAGGCATCGTCCTATGAGTCCAACTACTCCTACCCATATGCATCCCCACAGACCTCTCCATGGCAGTCACCCTGCGTGTCTCCCAAGACCACGGACCCAGAGGAGAGTTTTCCCCGAAGCCTGGGTGCCTGCCACCTGCTGGGATCACCAAGGCACTCCCCATCCACCTCTCCACGGGCAAGCATCACCGAGGAGAGCTGGCTTGGTGCCCGCAGCTCCCGGCCCACATCCCCCTGCAACAAGCGCAAGTACAGTCTCAATGGCCGGCAGCCATCTTGCTCCCCCCACCACTCACCCACACCATCCCCCCATGGCTCCCCTCGGGTCAGTGTGACCGAAGACACCTGGCTTGGTAACACCACCCAGTATACCAGCTCTGCCATTGTGGCTGCCATCAACGCCCTGACCACTGATAGCACTCTGGACCTGGGTGATGGGGTCCCTATCAAGTCTCGAAAGACAGCACTGGAGCACACACCCTCCGTGGCCCTCAAGGTAGAGCCGGCTGGGGAAGACCTGGGCACCACTCCACCCACTTCTGACTTCCCACCTGAGGAGTTCACCTTCCAGCACCTTCGGAAGGGTGCCTTTTGCGAGCAGTATCTGTCGGTGCCACAGGCCTCGTATCAGTGGGCAAAGCCCAAGTCTCTATCCCCGACGTCATACATGAGGTAAGCAGCCGCCAACTGGAGTTGGGCATACGGTAGGGGTGTGGCTGGGGTAGAGAAGAGCCTGCCCTGGCTTCTCTCTGATGGTATGCTGGGACTTGTAGCATTATGCCAGTCCCCTCTGTCTCCTCTTCTGATGACAGCTGTCTCTGCCTGCCTGTTCCTCTTCTGAGGATGCCTTGAACTAGATTGGGGGACCCTTACTTTTTGGAGGCCACGTTCACAGGTGTCAGGGTCTCGGCACATGAATTCTGTGCTGCTCTGTATCTCTGCTTACAGTGAGGCTCCTCACCCGTGCACAGTTGTGTTGGTAATAAGTTGAGTGAGGCAGCTATCCTCCTGTGTACGTTCTGCCTGCTGCTCGCCCACTTCCTTTCTATGCCTTAATCGCTATCACCACGCTGGGGCAGATGGGCCCCTCAGCTCCACAGTCCCCCAGAGCAGCCAGCTCACCAGTGTTCTACCAACAGCATAGTCAGCCTCCCGGGAGAGCAGCACACTCTTACTGGCTGTCTGCTAACAGGGAGTGAGAGCTTGTTACAAACAAACCTCTGGTCTTAAGTTGTTGGTTTTTCTCTTTTTAATGGGATGCAGGGCTGCTTGCAATTCACCGAGTCCATTGAACCAGCTCAGTGCTTTTATTTTTAACTAAACAGCTTTTCTGTCAGCTGTGACACCTGGCGGGCTGCTCCCTGCTCCAGGATTTTCAGTTGAGGTGTGACAACATTCACTCAGGCCATTGAGTGTGCATATGAAATCAGTAATGACGCTTCCACGATCTGAGGCACCTGTGACTCTCAGGGACCGTCGTGTAGCACACACAGTCTAAGGCCTGCTGCTTCTCTTTTGCCTCCTTCCCATCCCCTTTCATGCCCACTTGAGGCATCACCACCGGGTATTTGGCACCCTGACCTCTAGATTTAGACAGTGACTATGGAGCCATTATCCCCACACAGTGCAGCCTCATGGCCATGTCTTGCAGGGCCACTCTGGGAGGTGGAGTGGCCAGCTGGGGACAGCACTGCTGAACTTTTCTGTGAGTTGCAGCAAGGGGAAGGTCCAAGCGAGTTGCTAAGTTCTAGGAGCCTGTCTTGGACAGAGAGACTGAGGGCAGGGGTGTGGAACAGAGCTGTTTCCTGTCTTGCTGCACACAGACCTCTGTCATTCTACCCTGTGTCCTTCCACCTGTCCCAGGAGGCCCATGTCAGGAACAAAATTTATCTCAAAGACAGGAACCCAAAATCCATAAAGCCATACTGTCAATAAGACTTATTTAACTGAAACCGAGAATGTCTCAACACTGTCCCCTTGCGCTCGGTCATCAGCATCGTGGTTTTAATTTGCAGTATATGGTCATCGAAGATCATTGTTGCTCACAGACAGGATGGGACTCCTGAGATCTAGGGAAGGGTAATGTAGCTAAAATATATCTGGAGCCCTAGAGGTAAAAGCTTTTTAAAAGTTAAGAGCAGATGTGCACATGCGTGGTATGTGGATCTGGTGACAGGAACTGCAGGCTTTTACACCAGGGACACATTCTCTCTCAGCGCAGGGGCTGGAAGCCCAAGCTGAAGGTGGCTGGTTCCTCCTCCAGGGTACCCTGACTAGCTCTAACCATCACCCCACTGTGGGCCACAGCCCTTCCTTCCTGTAAGCACCTCAGATCTGGATCTGGGCTCATGCAATTGACATCAACTTGGTCACCTTTCAAGGTACTTTCTCTAGATCAGTCACCCTCTGAGATTCTGGGGCTAAGAGTCCAAATTAGAACATTGGGGACACAGAATAATATCTGACTGCCTATATTATTTTCTCAAGGAAATGACAAAATGTCTTCAAACATAAAATCCACCATTTTCCTTTTCTTCTTCCTTTCTTTGTTTTTTGTCATTGTTGGTGGTGATGGTGGTAGTGATTTTTTGTTTGTTTGTTTGTTTGTTTGTTTGTTTTTGGGTGTGTGTGTGTGTGTGTGTTTTGATCTTCACAGAGACAAAGGTGTCCTCACTGCATTGGGTATTCCTGGTGGCCCATAGCTGGCTATCTGCTCATCCCAGCCTGCCAGTGGCACAGGCCCTGGAAAGCCGTTACTGTTTTTTTCCTCTACTTAGGAGCACTGACTGTGGCCCAGTGGCCTGTGATCCCATGGTCTTTTATCTCATGGTCTCAGAGCCCCTGGGGTTTTGTGATGCCATGACATTCCTAAGGGCTTACACAAACAAACACCACCCCATCCTGGGGGTTGAAGTTCACCTTTTCCCACTGTTTTGGTTCACCTCGAAATATGTTTCCTGGTCCCTTTGAATGGGTTTCCATAAACTCACTAATGGCTGCTCTAGGCAGCTGAAAGCTCTCTCTCATGGAGATGTGATGTGGATTGCTTTAGCCATCACTGTGAAGAAGCTAGACTCCCTCCTCACAGATGCTCTGAGTAGACAAGCGGCAGGCGGCAGGGACTTGGAGGCACCCTGGAAGGCCATGTTCCCACATGCTCTCCAGATTTGGGCTGGAGAATTCCCACAGCATGAATCTGCCTCTACCACCCAGCCCGGACCCCGGGCCTCTTCCAGGATTTTTGTTCCCTCCTGCTGGAAAGAACACATTGTAGTGTCTTCCTGAGGGATTCCTATTGTTCTGGGGCCATTTCACTTTCGGGATCTTGTTTGTTCTTTTCCGTGGTACCCACTCCCTCTCCTGTTCAGGACACTCCAGTCAGCTCCATGGGACAGATCAAAGAATGGCACTGAACTCTTGCTACAACTGATGAGATTATATTTGTGAAGCCAATAAGAACAGCAGAAGGGCTTTCACTGTTTTAGACGCAGGCTTTAGCTGCTGTGGGAAACTGGCACAGAAGTTGAGGGAACTTGCTTGCTTGAGCCTCATTGATGGTGATAACACTGGTGGATACCTTCTGTGCAGGAAGAGCCACCTTATATGTACCTTGCTGAGCTTGGGTAAGGAGTGGACAGTGTGGAACAGCGTGCTGGCACCTGTTGGTGTGTGGGGAGGGTGCATGTCAGAGCACATGAGTCTGGAGATGACAGTTTGCAGTAGATTGTTCCTGGATGTAGTTTTTAGGGAATTGTGTGGGGTTGTGCGTGTGTGTGTGTGTGTATGTGTGTGTGTGTGTGTACATTCGCGCACACATGGAGGTCATAGGTCAACCTTGGGTGTCTTCTCTATTCCTCTCTGCCTTCTTTTCTTGAGACAGCATCCTTTATAAAATATGAAGCACACTGACCTGTAGAGGCTGGTGAGCAGAGGAGCTTCAAGGCTTCGCTTTTTCCCACCCACAGTGCTGTGGTTACAGATGTGTTCTGCAGCACCCAGCTTTTATGTGACATCTGGGGATCCAAGCTCAGGTCCTCATGGTAACATAATCAGCAGGCGTTTCACCAACATGCTACACCCACAGCCTCTTTAGAGGACTTTAGTACTAACTCAAAGGAACTGGAGTTTAAATGACTGTTTGCATATCCATTCCATTCTGAGCCAAAACTTCACAGAGCACCTGTGTTGTGTATCAGAGGTTGGGTCAGCTCTGCACAGTAGCATTTTCTTTCCTTCTAAGACAGGTTCTTAATGTCCTCAGCCTGTATGATCTCTGTACTTGCCTATAAAAAGGCAGAGTTACATGAGGAATTCGGACAAAGAGGAACTGGTTTGGGGCTAGCAGAAGCATTTTAACTAAGTGTGTCCATGACACCAAGACACATTTTCTGAGTTAGGTTGTGATGTGTGTGGCCATTGCTTTCTAAAGAATAGAATTCCCAAGGGGTGGGGCAGACTAGGCAAACAGCTTTGACTCAGAGAGCGGCTTGGTTCATATGATAAGAAACGGGCACTGCTTTCAAATTAGTTTAGGTCAGACCTTGTTTCTTTCAGGTTTTGGCTGTGATGATGCAAGGTTTTGGATGACTTGATGATACCAGTGGCTTTGATGATACGTACAAGTGTTAGCTTCAAAAGGTCTAACAAGTCCTCTTGCATTTGAGGTTATCAGCATAGCTCAGAGTTTATCCTGAGTGGGAATAAGATAAAATACGCCTGTAGATGGGTCACAATAAATCCAGCTCTTATCTTTCTCCACACGTGTCTACCTCTCTCATCAGGGGATTTTCGAGTTGGACAGCTGTTCAGTGAATCCAGTGTTCTTGTAGCCTGGGGAGGGCACAGCGTCAGTGAAATATCTAGTCTCAAGTCTTTAAGGGTGATGGCCCACCTCAAGGCTCTGTTGGCCAAATTGGCCTGCCCATATCTTTGACATCTGCCAAGAACATCCATGTCTCTGGGCTCTGGGCATCTTGTGTCCATGATGATTGTAGATTGGTTGCAAGCTAGTGTCAAGGAAGGCCCTGACATTCGCTAGAGCACAGAAGGGCGAGTAAATCAGTGGCCACAGTGTGTAGTGTTCAAAGATAGGTAGGTATTAAGTGAAGCTTACTAACTGGGAAAAGTTAGTGCCTGGTGCAGATAACTCACATAGATTGCTAGGCCCAGCCAGCAGGTGACAGGCACAGACAAGGTGTCCAGGCAGAGGCTTGGGTAGGAAAAAAGGAGGTTGTCACAGGTGGGTCATGCACTTTGTGTTCTCAAGAGCTTTGTGATTGGCCCAGTTCAGGGAGCATGCCACCAAACTCACCAGATAGGCATGCCATACCCATCTTCCTGCTATGCTATAGACCCCGGATATCCCCGGAGACTTGGAGTAGGAGGGAGGGAGGGCTAGTTTGGAACTGGGAAGAAATGTCTGTCACCCCAACCACATCTTAGGGAGGCTTGGCAGGTAAAGAAGCCCTGGGCCGTGTCAGGTCTCCACACAACCACCTCATCACTGACAACACCAAGGAGGTCCTTTATGAACATGCCCAGATGCTAACTGATAAAACCAGCACAGACACTCAAGATGAGCTGACCCTAAAGCCTGACCCTCAAGTGCTACCTCTGTGATGCTCCTGACTCTTAGTTCTTCTGTGAAGTCAGCCTTTGAATGTGCTCTATGCAATATGGGGACAGTAGGGGCTCCAGAGCAGGATTAAACCCAACCCTCTTTGGAAGGATACAGTGCAGGGCTTCAGGGTTCTCCAGAGCCTGAGAACTCTTGGCCCTAGAGAATAGGAATGTCTTCTAGGGCCTTTGAGGTTATGGGTGCCACATATAAGACCTGGGAGGTTTGTATAGAATTCTCTATTCACTCTCCTCATGCCTCTGCAGTGGTACAGGGTGGCTGAGATGCTGGTTCCTCATGTCCATTCACAGTTTGATACTTGGAGAATGGGCCTTGCCTCCTTTACTTCTCCCTGGAAAGTTAGCCTGGTGTTTCAGTTAGGACTTTCAAGGAGGCTGTGAAAGCGAAGCTCTGTCAGTATGGGGGATGCTGGCCTTTGAATTTCCTTTGAGCACTCTGTAAAGAAAGCGGAACTCGTGCACTTCCTCCTTCTTGGGGAGAGCAAGATGACATCAATCTTTGAGGCTTTGAGCTCAGGCTCTTTAAGTGTAACCATCTAGACGTAATTGTTGCCAGTCTCAGAATAATCAAAATGTAACTTTATGTCCCCAGGACAGTGAGTAGGCTGTGTCCGCTCTCATTGTTCTCAGTCAAGTCTGGGAGTGTTCTGCCTCTGCAGCCTTCACCAGTCTGAAGTTTAAGACTTCCCATCTTGCTAAGAGCCCAGGCTGGGAGGAAGTGTCCAAGGCCACATGACCCAGTGACCACAGATGAAGCCGTCATGTTTCTGCTCACGTGCTTTCATCTGAGGAAAGTGGTGGGGAGTTGTTGGTAGTTACAGCTGGGGTTGCCTGTGGAGCGAAGTCTCTGTCTGAGGATGACCCTGCTGGGAGACAAGGCTGTGGTGTGGTGGTGCTAGTGGTGTGGGAGAGAGGGAGAGAGGGAGGGAGGGAGGGAGGGAGGGAGGGAGGGAGGGAGGGAGGGAGAGACAGAGAGAGAGAGAGAGAGACAGAGAGAGACAGAGAGAGACTGGGGGAAGGGTCTCTTGCTGGCCTGGAGCTTGCTTGCCAGGGAGCCCCAGGGATCTACCTGTTTTCTGCCTTCACATTTTCCACTAGAATGTGGGTTCTGGGGACTAAACTCAGGTCCTGTGCTTGCAAAGCCCTTTGCTAATAGTGCCATCTCCATGGTCCCCTGTCTGTCTTTTGGTCATCTACTCTGAAACCTCTTCTGGTGGGTGGCAGGAGTCTCATAGGCAGGGATTACTGTAGTTGGAAGAGTAGCCAGGGAAACTGTATCTGGTGTAGGATTAGAAGAGCTCTTAGCACATCTCCTGAAGGCCCACGTATAAGGGACTATTACAGACCTTTGCCAGGTGAATCGCCTGTAAGGCAGAGAGGATTTGCCAGGCCATGATAGCTTAGGCAAGACATGTGTCACTGCCTACCACACATGGCCGGTGTTCCAGTCTCATTGAAAGGTTTCCTTTGGGACATATTCTCCAGATGCAAACATTGCCAGGAGGTTTGGTATAGGAATGGCCATGCACTCTTGTTCCTGCCCATTGCAGTCCTGTATAGATTCACCACCCAGCTCTGCCCCTGCTATGTAAGCTGTTGCTTCCGAACAGGATCCACTCAGGTCACCAAGATGACCATGGTGCAGCCTGAGACCTGTGCAAATACCTAGCTTGATTCATGCAGGTGACTGTGGCTATGTCCAAAGCCCCAGGCCATCTCTGGGCAGTAGCTTTCTATGATGACCTTGTTTTTGAAGGAACCAGAACTTTAGAAGCAAGGGGCCCTGAGCAGCCAGTGGCACCGATGGCCTAGAATCCCTAGGCTAGGAACAGAGCTGTGGCCCCTTGTGTAGGTGTCAGACTGCAGTTGTCAATTCTACAGGAGGCAGAACCTCTGCTGCGTGTCTAGGTTCTCCATCCCTGGACCAAGATGTCCAGACTATTCCATGTCTCATGATCATTGAGGAATATCTGCCTTGTGACAGCTCAGGGAATCATGGCTGACAGGAGGGAGTTTGCTTCAAACAGCCATAAATGGCAGTGGTTTCCCTGCAGGTTGCCACCATGTAGGACAGACTGAACCGACTTTCACAACTTGACCGGCAGCTATTTCCGCATCGCTTGGACACCAAGCTGTAGGACGTGGCAGAAGTGTCCTGTGACTTGTGTGTGCTCCGTCCTGTATTCACTTGTGTGATGTTCGAGTTATTGTGTTAGTTTGTTTCGATTTTCATTTTTCATAAGTAATGCATGGCAGGTGTGGCCCAAGGCATTCTCATTATTAAAACATCAGTGATATGAGTCTGGATCAGCTGCAGTTGCTAGACGTCGCTCGGTGGCTAGAGAAAGGCACGGTGTGGAAGAGGAAGCTGGGTGCACAGGAGAAATTCAGGGTATGCAGAAGTCGGGCCTGCCCTGGGGCAGAAGGGGCAGGAAAGGCTCTACAGTTCCTTTCTTACAAAAATCCTCCTGAGAAATAGTCTCCATCTGTCCTTCTTTCTTCATTCTCTGTTTTCTAGTCTGAAACAGGTAGACAGGGCAGAGATCCTTCCAGAGTCTGGCTAGAGACCCAGGAGCCCATGTCTCCTGGGGCCTGGAGATTCAGTCTGGCTCCTGAGCGCTGCCTGCCCCCACCCAGGTGGTAAAAGTAGTCCTAACAGCAATGGGACAGCAAGCCTTGTAGGGCAGTTCTGGCGCTTCAGCTGCACAGGAGGCTCATGGGATATCCTTGGGCAGACAATCTGCAGTTTTAACACATACATGTAGCATGCACATACATATACTTGCATGTACAAACTCACATGCCTGCTTTCTGGATCCTGCAAGTTCCAGACTTGTGACTTTGACTTGGTCCCCTGAGCCAGGTATGCACTCTGCTTTCTGTCACAGGGACTTCCTGCCTACGAGGCTTTGCCCTCCTCCTTACAAGAGTCCCTAGTATTCCCTGCCCCGTGCCCCAACCATAGGACCAGTACAAAGACTACGGTGGGTGGCACTCAGAATAAGTGGAGCACTCATTCTGATTGTTGTTCTTAGGCTGTGTTAGGTCTCAGATAGCAGAGAAAGTTTTGTATGGCACAGCTGTTGTGGTAGAGGCTGGACCACAAAAGGAAGAGGCAGGCAGAGGGCAGCTCTTTTGTCCTGAGCCTCACTCTAGGTGGGAAAGTTGGGGACTGGGTCATTATCCTTCCCTATCTCTGCTTATGCCTGTGGGTGGGGCCCATGACAAGCACCTGTCTCCCTCTTGGGTGTGGAAAGGCGACACTTTTTAGTAAATGCCCAAGATACTAGTTCAACAGACAAGGATGGCTGGTCACCGTCAGGCAGGACGGTGACGTGCCAGAGCCCTTAAAATATTTAAAGGTGTCCTCACTGCAAAGACCTTGCTCCTACCCCCCCCCATCCTTTCCTACTGAAGAGGATATATTTGTTAAGGGTCAGCTTATTGGTGCCTGTGGTCCCTGAGGTCATCCCAAGTTGCTTTGGGAAAGGTATGACCTGTAGTAGGCATCCAGGAACCCTGTGCAGAGATGACACTCATGTTCAGAGCAAGGAAAATAACCTGCATACCCTGCCCCCATCAGGCCATCCCCTAGGCTGTCTATCCATCTTAACTGAGGTAGCTACCAGTCCTCTTCTGTCCCGGTACTGGCTCGACCTCTAGAAAGGCCAGCCCCTCTTGGGTGAGGCAAGCTTTCCCAGGCCAAGAGTCCTGTGGTCAGGGGGCCACAGCCCAGATGTGCACTCTGGACAGTGTTGCTGGGTGGTCCGGGGCTTGGCCTTGGATAGATGGACAGATGGAGCCCTTGAGGCCCAAAGTTTGCAGAACCAGCCAAGAAGTACATTGATGGCCTTCAGCAACCCTTTCTTCTCCCTCTCCTCCCTCCTCCCTCCCCTTTCCCTCCCTCTGCCCATCCTTCCCATTCTGTCTCTCTTTCTCTCTCTCTCCCTCCCCCCTCAGCTTCCCCTTTTCCTTCCTATTTGACTCTCTCCCTCTTTTTCTTTCTTAGTTAGAGGAAGGCCTTTGGCTGCTGCCTCCCAAGACCATGTGCGATATAGTCAAAAGTCTTGTTTCCCTTTGACTGGCTTCCGTTTTCTTCCAAGTGAGCAGACTTTAGGCTTGGGTTAGGTTCGTAGATCCGTGGACTTCAGGATGACCAAAGCACAGATCGCCTTCACGTTTTTCCTGTAAGATCTGAGTGCATAGGATTTTTAAGTAGGTTTAGAATAGAAAGGATTTTACCGAAAGTATTTAAGCAAATCTGTTCCCTCTGGGTTCTGGCACACAGGAATTACTCTTGTACCTGTAGCTGGGATGACTTTCCATGAAAGGTGACACAGCCTGAGGACTGGCGCTTAGCTCCCCAGAACACACATTAAGCTGGATGTCATGTGTACCCATAACCCCCAAAGAAAAAAGAAAGGGAGAGACTGGCTTCTCTTGAGAAATTCTCGGCTAGCTCAGCCCCGCATACGCAGCAGGAACCACCAGGGAGACCCTGTCTTAAAGTAGGGTAGTAGGGTGGAAGTGGATGACCAACACCTGAGGTTGTCCTCACACATGAACACACACATACACACATGCACATGCAGAATTACAAAGGACAAACAAAAGCATTCAGTATTTTCTTTGCTATACAAACAAGGTTCATCACTGTGTAATCATTTTCTGCCCTGGCCCCCATTCCCAGACAGGTTTGTCTGTGTAACCCTGGCTATCTTGAAACTCACTCTATAGACCAGGCTGGCCCCAAACTCAGAGCTCCACCTGCCTCTGCTTCCTGAGTGCTGAGATTAAAAGTGTGTACCGCCACTGCTGGGCTTCCATGACTGTGTGATTAATATGTATATATATATAGATGTATGTATGTGTGTGTGTGTGTATGTATGTATGTATATATGATATATATGTATTATACATATATACTATATACATATATTATACACACACACACTAAAAAGAACCACTTACCTTGTAACTTAATCTGCCATGGTGATCATTTCAACTCCTGTTCTCCAAATCTGCCCCTGACAAGTCACAGCTTTGCCTTCCATTGCAAGACAGTTTAAGGCCAAAGCCTCAGCATGGGCGTTCCTGGCTTGCCCTTTGCCCCTGTGTGCTCACCCTAACTTTCTGAGCACCTGTTGGCTTTCTGAAGCTTTATCTGTACATGTTCTCGTGTGTACAAGACAGGAATCCAACCTTCTAAACTAATTCTGATGCCACTGCCTCACCTAGGAACTCACACAAAGCAAGCCCTGATCTCAGGCCGGTGTTTGCTGCTCCCTAATTTGGAATTTTCATAGCAGTCATTGGGCAAGGGCTTTGGGTGGATCCTCTCTTCAGTCAGCATTCCCTACCTCGTGTCTCTGCCTTTTGCTCTCCTCTCTCGTCCTGACAGGTGAGTGACACTCACACCCCCGTATGGATATTGGTGATGGTTGTTTGGCTCTTCTGTGTGTCAGATTGGTGTGAACCCTAAGGCGTTCTGGATTCAGACTCTACGGTAGCTCAGTGGTCTTTGTGTGTCTGTGGCTGCAGATGCCTATGCCTCTCTGTGGTAGCCCAGGGATTCAGCAACTGCTTTAACCCTAGAGGTCAGAACACAGAGTGAGCTTGCCCTTTCCAACACCTCCCACACAAGGTGGTGATGAGGCTCCTGGGCTATAAATTGCTAAGCCCTACCTCCCACCCCGGAGGTAGATTAGAGTCTGGAAGGCAGAGGAACCGATGTGGCCTTGATACTCGCAATCCTTAGCTGTCATCTGCCCAGCTGTGGCTCTGAGCACTCTTCTGAGCTGCCTGGGACCCTGTGGTAGTGAAAAGGCAAAAGGCAGAACTCAGAACAAACGCAAAGCAAAGCTTTGTCTCAAAAGATGCTGTCACCCACAGGAGTTCTCTGAGTACTCAGCTGAGACCCTTGCTTGGTCCCCTTCAAGGAATGAGGTACCTGTATGGAGGGGTTAGGAGCTGGGACCTGAGAGACTTGTGTGCCCCTGAGCAGGCTGGCCGAGCTGGCTGAGTTTGCTAATGAGGTTGTGCTTGGAGGAGAGATGAAACTGGCAACCACCAGTGACAGGAAGCAGGGGATGAGAGCCCCCTGTGGCCTCAGGTTTGGGATCTGGTTTGGAGTTGGTCTGTGCTGTGACCTGTGCGCCAGCAGCATTTTCACATTTCCTGTCAGTAGGAGGCGGGGCCCTTTCTCATGGGAGCAGTGATTCAAAACAGGAGAGCTCGTGGGTTCTCCCTGCGCTGCGCCCACATACCAAGCACTGTGGAAGGTCTGACTCGCCCATTATCGGGGGAAGCTGCCTATCATTCCCACGCAGCCTATCCTCCCATCCCTCCTCCCCCAGCATGGAGGCTACATTAGCCTGGTCCCTTCAGACCCTACAGCAGGAGGCCACACTGCTTTGTGACCCAAGGGCCCTCAGAACCCCAGAATCAAAGAAAAGCTACACACACACACACACACACACAGACACTCACATGCACATGGACATGTGCACACACCTAGACACACACACTTACACACACATGCACATGTGCACACACAGACATACACACACCATACACACTCACACTCTCACACACACATGCACATGTGCACACATACATACGCAGACACACACACGGACATGTGCACATACCCAGACACACACACACATGCACATATACCATACACACACAGTGCACACACAAACATACACACCCCATACATACTCTCACACACACATACATGCACATGTGCACACATACATTCACAGACACACACACATGGACATGCGTGCATGCACACACACAGACACACACATGTACACATACCACACACACACACACTTGCTCATACACAAACATACACATATCATACACACTTACATACATAGAGACACATTCATGCTCATACATACTCATGCTCTCTTACACACACACACACACACACACACACACACTCACACCATTTTCTTGAATGAATTCAGGAAAATATTCTAAATGTTTTCAGAACCACAGAATGTGTGTTTTGAACAGGCTGAGAGGAACCATGGGTGCTTGATGTGAGGCTTACTGATAAACAAAGAGGGCTCTCTCTAGATCCCAACATGTACCAGGCTGTAGCCAGCATACACACCCTAACCACAGGAGGCTCATCTGCACACATCTGCACACATGTTTTATTCTGTGATATGTTTCTCTTAATTATTTATTTAATGGTTATGTCATAGTACACGTGGAGGTCAGAGGACAACTTGCAAGAATGGATTCTCTTCTTCTAGCATGTGGGTCCTTGGGATCAAAGTCAGGTCTTCAGATGGGGCAGCAAGTGCCCATACCTACAGTTTCATTTCTCTGGTGCTTAGTTAGGGTTCTTTTAAAATTGTATTTTATTGTTTTCAAGTGTGTGTGTGTGTGTGTGTGTGTGTGTGTGTGTATGGGCATGTGTATATGAGTGCTATTACCTATAAAGACTGGTGGTGCTGGCTCCTTCTAGATCTGGAGGTACTGATAGCTGTGAGCATTCTGACAGAGTGCTGGGACTCAAATCCAGCTTCTCTGGAAGAGCAGCCAGTGCTCTCAATCACCGAACCATCTCTCAAGCCCCTATAATGTGTCTTAGGATGTTTGTCTGTCATGTGTAGTTAACAAGTCCTGACACTGCTCTGACATGAGATTGTTCTTCATAGTTGGCAATTTCAAAACAGGTCAGGAGAAGGGGCCAGGCACATGGTTTCTGACAGTGCTGGTGGCAGTGACTATGCCCTTTGCTGGGGTGGAGGCTAAAAGCCAGGAAAAGTGTCCTGAGGCCTCACAGGGTCTTCGGTAAGACACAGGACCAAAATCAAGCGGATGATTAGAGGCCAGATACTTCCAGAAGTTTTCTTCTGGATTGACAGTATTGTTTATGCTCAGATTTATTCTTTACGTAGCAACCACTCCTCTCTGTTGAACTCAGGTGTTGGACGGAGGTGCAAACAGCAGCTCATGAAAATCTTCTGAGGAGTGGTCTTGGAAGGGAATAACATATACAAGACTGATGGTATGACAAGCTGGTGCCAGAGCGGGAGGCTTCCTGATGCCTCTGGGAAACACGAGGCTAATGCCTCAGGAACCCCCAAATGCTGACAGGATAAAGATATAGTCTCTGATTTAATTATGTGGACATTAAGTCAATGGTGTTTATAATAGCAATGGACTGGCTAATAATAAAAGTCCAGCCATAAAGTAATATTTGCCTTATATTTGTGGTACTGTTATTAAACAGCATTCTCAGCAATGTACAAAGATGCCCAAAATTTTATTTTTCTTTTAAAAAGTCAGCATACCAAATTATATGTTTTGCGAAGATGTTCCCCCTTTGTATAAAATGCATGCATATTCACAATGTCTCTAGATTGGTCATATGTGATATAAGATTTTTTATATAAGATGTGAATTGACCTAAAGTGTGTAGGTCAATTCAGAGTACTTCATTTATACAAATCAAGGGGTCTCTGAGGCCTGCCTAGCCAGCTGTTTTCTGGGTTGCATTGAGTGTAACTCTTGACAAGATGGAACTGAATTGAAGGTGCGTTTGAAGTACAAAACTGTGGTTCCGTCTTGAGTGCACAACTCGAACAGGCCACCACAGCCCCTGGGTCTGATGTCAGAGACCCTGTGGGCAGCAGAATCATGCTGACACCCTGAAGTTCAGATCCCAGGGTGGCAGCAATGGGCAAATGTATTCAGCAAGGTTTCCTCATCAAGCTTCATCCCCATCTCTGACCTAAGATGCAGTTCTGTGGGTGTGGAGAGCTGTCTGATTTACCGAGAAATTTTTCAATCTGAGTAGACAATCTTAAATGTGTAAACCACCCTTCTTTCTGCCACCTTTCCTCATTCTCCATCTGCCTGCCTGTCTGCCTGCCTGCCTACCTGTCTGTTTGTCTACCTGTCTCTCTGTCTGTCTCTGTCACTCACTTTTAAAGATTTTCCTAGGGGTTGAAACTAGACCTTTTCATTGTGAAGTTTGCTTTTCTTTTTTCTCTGTCCACAGCAAAGCACTCTTTCTGTGCAGATCTAAGAAACTTATATGTATATATAAGAAATACTATGAAGGTGTGGGATGTTTTGCAGTGCCTCCTCCCGCAACACCTGGGTGCCCATTCTGCCTCTGACTCTGAGGATTGTGGCCCCACAGCCTTGGAAACACATCCTCTCCTTGAAGGAGGTGCTCAGCTCCTGTGAGGTGACTTTCCCGGGATGCCAGCCTCCCTTCTGACCAGCCCCTCTGCTCTGATGCTCTTCCTTCCGCCCGACAAGCTGCTGGAATTGGGTGTATGACATACACAGGAAACAGCTTTGATAGGCCTAGTGTGAGCTTCTCAGTGCATGGTAGCACTTCCAGAAGGCCTGCCCCTTCTGTGATGTTGCTCTGAAGTATCAGTGAGCACTGCAGATGGGGCAAGCTTGTGCCATCAGCCTGCCTCTGTGCTGGGCAGATGCAGACACTCGGTCCACTTATTATTGTGTGTTTATGAGTCAGATTTCTACAGGGATGACCCAGCTTGTACCCGAATGGTAACAAACACAGGTGCATCTTGTTAGGACTGGGCTGGAAACAAGGGGCATGGCAGTATGGAGGAGGGAGTGGGCTAAGCAGTTCCTTCTTTCTCTTGGGTCTGCTGGAACTTGGCATTGCAGAGGAAAGTTACTCCCAGAGCCACATTCGGCCAAGGGTGCCTCTCAGGGTTTTCTCTAGGAGAAGGATGACCCTTCCTGTTCCTAGCAAAGGTTATCCAGAGCCCCATTGCGGACTCTCCTGACTACAAGCAGGCTATGTCTGTACCACTTCCATGGCTCTGGGCAGTAGATTAAGTTAGCATTTTAAAGACTGGCTGACTTCTTTAATTCATGAAACACTGGCAAGCAATGACCATACATAATTACAAAGTAACTGTGGCCTTATGGAGACTTTACTCCCCTATCAAGATGCTGACGGGTATCTGTCTGACAGCTGTGATGGTTGATCCACTGATGGTGCCTCAGGTACGGTATGGGCAGCTCTGTCTTGGTGTACCTGCACTTAAAGCTCCTCTGTTCCTTTTGCAGCCCGTCTTTGCCTGCCCTTGACTGGCAGCTGCCATCACACTCTGGTCCATATGAGCTTCGGATCGAGGTGCAGCCCAAGTCTCACCACAGGGCTCACTATGAGACGGAAGGCAGCCGGGGAGCTGTGAAGGCTTCGGCTGGAGGACACCCCATCGTGCAGGTATGGCATCTGCTCTGACCTGCCAAGAGATCATGCCTTGGCACTTCTCAGCCTAAAACAGTTTTGGAGTCATAGCTAGGAACTTTCCTCAGACTTTAAACACAGTCACCTCAGAGCCGCTAGTCAGTCATTAGCTGCATAGCATGTCTCACTTCCTCCTTAGTAGAAATGTTCCTCATCTTCAGTAAAGTGATGTTCCAGTGAGCCCTGGATGAACTGAAAATGTCGAAAGTCAAAATGTGTTCACCATACCTCGCTGACTACACATCCTGTCACAGGCATGGCAAAGGCAGAACATCAGCCTCTCCTCTCCTCACAGAGGTGCTGGCTGAGAAAAATGCCAAAGTCAAAGGGTTTTTCTGAATGGGTACCACTTTCATACTAGCATCGAGTCAAAAGAAAGATGCTAAGTGGGACCACTGTGAGTCAAAGGCTGTCTGTGGGTACCATACAGTGCTTTTCACTACATCTATAATGGTCTTGAAGGTTTGCCTAGAACAGCCTTACTTGCAGACCAGGCTCCATTTCACCAACTGTTCTGCAACTCTATCCTCTTTCAAAAAGTCTCTGCCCCAGAGCAGATGCATGCTCTCCACCCACACCATACATGTGGAATTGGTAGAAGTGCCAGGTCTCATGTCTACAGGACAGCCTCCGGTCTCAGCCTGCCTGGAGGTGTTAGGGATAAGATCTGAGAGAGCAGGGTTATGAGATGAAGTCCTGAGGGAAAGGTGGCTGAGATGGACACAATCACACCTGTGGCACTCTGGGGAAGAAAAATACTCAGTGTGGAGGAACAGTGCTCACCAATGGTGGCCAGGAGGCACACTGGAAAGTCAGAAGCCTAGCAACATGTCACAGTTCCAGCTTGATCTTTCTCCACCTGGACATCAGTGTAACATCCCAAATGGGCTGTGTGAGTTTGTCTTTGCTTCTCTTTGTCACACCCGTCCCCTTGTGAGCTTTAGATCCCCCCAGACATTACTGTTTTAAGTGCCACAGAGAAATGCTTGTTCTCTGGTTGACTCTGGTCACATGGTATTATGGAGAGCTCTTTACCCCAGTATCCCAACATCATAAACCCGGGTGCCCAACCCTGTTATTTCAGGACTGATGCAAGCTGGAAGGGGTACTCAGCAGGGCACCCTGTACTTTTATTTTATTCCATTTAGGTAAATAAAGAGCTGGCAAGGGCAGGAGGCCATGGAGACAAATGGCTGTTTGCCAACGCAGCAATCAGCCACATGGAATGAGCCAGGCGAGGTGCAGAGATGAAGCACTTTAGCAGCGCTTGTGGGTGATATTAAGGTGATATTTGTGGTCTGTGTGCTTGGTGCCAATTAATACCTACTTTGTTAGCCGCTTGATGTGATAAAATGCTGGGGACATCAGTACACAGCAGCTGGCTTGACATTTTAAGTTTCTACCTTCGCAGGTGGAAGAGGTCAGGTAGAGCCTGGCTTCAGCTGTGCTGGGTAACTACAGGTATTTACCTCTCCTTCCCTGCTGTGGTTTTCACTGAATGAAAGTGCATTATTGCTGAATGGAACAGATTTTAATAGGAGAGGAAATAAGTCTGTTAAAGAAAAGCAGGGAAGTAAGTGGAGAGATAATGCCCGGGTGCCTCCACTCACTTGGATCTTAAAGGCAAGTGGCGCTGGGTGAGAACTGGAAGTGCAAATACTGTGCCTTCATCAGAAAGCCGAAGCTTCAGATGCGGGTCTGTGCTGTCTTGGGCTTAGTGGTTGCTGGTTGTAAGAATCTCAGCTGCTTTGGGGAGATGAAGCCATAAGGAGTGTGGGGAGCCCTGTGTGGTGTGTTGGAGAATTTGTGTCTGTCAGCCACTGATACCCATTGCCTTGTGTGTCAGATGCTGAGTTGACATGCTGCCCCTGGAGAACCAGGCTTCAGGTGTCTCAGGCTCCGGACAACATTTGTCTCTCAGTGGAGACGATATCCAGGAAATTGAGGCATTTCTGAGGAATGATAGAATCTAAAACAGCGTTTAAGAAGCACCCTCTAAATTATTTAAGGTGGTGTTAAGGGAAGGTAGCCAAACCAGGCCAGGCCGCCGCCACTTCCACAGAACAGCCACCTCCTTCAGCAACACTGCTGAAAGGCAAAGAAAAACATCCCCTAACTGAAAAACGCCCAGCTCGGTCACGTGTTTCATTGTGGGATGTTAGCAACTCAAGGAGTTTCCTGGGATATTCTCACAAAGTAAGTTCACACCTATGCCCATTCGAGGTAAACAGCTAAAAAGAGGGCATTTTAGGGAGGTTGTTTTCTTTTTTGGATGGTGGACCACAAATTAGATAAAAATAGGATTTGCACGTAATTATGAAACACACAAAAATAGAAAAGTCTCTTGGTTGCCATGAAAGTGCTGTAACCACAAAGTTCTACCCCAGGCTTCTGGGTTATTCTGATACACCCTCTAGTGCCATCAGCTCTGGTGTCTAAGTATCTTGCTCTTGCAGGGGTGAGTACCTTACACAGCAATCTGGTAAGGCCATGGGCCAGTCCACATGTCCGGTGTGTAGCCACTCCACAAGCCAGTTTGTGCCCAGTAGTCTCTGTAGCATTCCTAACTGTTGAGGGCTTCGATCTTACACAGAGTAGAAGCTCTTTCATTCAGCACTGTCCCTGTAGTGGATCCACCATGATATTTTCCTCTGTGTCTCATGAAATTCATCCATAAAGACAATAGCAGTCTGCAAAAATAGGGAACTCTAGGAATGCCCAGGAGGAGAATGGAAAAAGTAAGATATGCCCCCTCAGACTTGGGGTCCAGAAAGAGGCTTCTGGGCAACGATGTTCTTCCTTGTATGTGTTGTCAGAGACACTGACCAGACTTGGGCCTACTGGTAGAGCCAAGTGCCATGCCTTTTAGATGAGGAAGGGGCAGCTGCATCTGGCCCAGCTTTGCTCTGAGTAGAGAGGTCAGTGTCTGTGAAGGAGCTGCCTGAACCTTTGTGTGGTGGGAGCGTCTCCCCTGGGTCAGTGTTCTCAGGGCTCATTGGTTTCCACCAGGATGATGCCACTTCTTCTTCCATAGAGGTCTGTTTTTCATGCTAGGGACTAACCTTTCAAAATGGCCACAGGCTCCCTCTAGCCAGTCCATGATCACCAAACTATCTAGGCTTCAAGAAGTCTGGCTTTATAGTCTGCCATTATCTGAAAAGCCATATTAGAAGGCACCGCCATGGATTATCCTAGAATCAAGGAAAGGCTGGTAAGGGCTTATCTATAGCTTTCCTGGCAGCTCTAAGGACCAGTTTAAGAGCTACCTTACAGCTCCTAGGTGGACATGGTCTGCATAAAGTCTATGGGGATAGTCTTGGTGACACGATGTCTCCATTCAGTTAGCCACTGTCTTCTGTCAGTTACTGAGACTGGGGCTCCTGCATTTGTTTAGACTGTGCTGTGGTCTTGCTTCTGATGTCACATTGTAACCAGTGAGAAATGGCCCAGATCTTACTTGACTTTGACACTTGCTGTGGTAAAGCAGATGTCACAAATACTCTGTCTACAGCAGGGGCATTTGTCAGGGCCTCTCCAGCTCCCTACAGAAAGTCTTTGAGTGTCTTCCCTGTGCAGCAAGGTTCCTCCTGACCTTGATCTGGCCTCTGGCTATCAGGTCTCTGTGTCTGTTGGGTCTTAGCCACCACTGACTGAGGATCCAAATTCTCCAGAAGCTAGGCAGGGGATGTCTACCTTGTCCTACGCTATTATGGCCTTGTGGGCTTCTGCCTATAGGGGTCCCTCCTGCAGCTCATGCAAGGCTTTGTGGTCTGAGGGTTATCTCCCACCCGGGGGGGGGGTCACAGACTCCAGCTCTGTTTACCAATCACCAAAATGACCTGCCTGATAGCATCTGCACATCACACACAGGCCCGCTCTGCTTGAATAATTCATAGGCCACTGAAATATGAACACCCAGAAGCTGGTCAGTCCCTAACATTTAGGTTTGCAGTATAGGACAGTGACCAGCATAGATACTGCCTGGCCATGAAGGACTGGGATCAAAGAGATAAAGATAGTATCCCAGACAGGTGACCCTGGACTCCAGGTGGAAATAAGTGATATGCTCTCGGGCCACAGACAGCAGGTACTTGAGGGTCTATCAGAACCAGGGCAAAGTCAGAGAGGAAGCTGTGACAAACCCTGGCTTATGCAGAAGCCAGTGGGGTCTCACGACATTAGGGACCCTTCTGAGGTTACTTAGCTGGCCCCCACCCCATATAGATTGATGGCAGGGACTTTTTCTATCGTCTAAGACATTTGACAGCTGAGGGCATCCACTGGGAGATGACTTGAATTTCTCAGGTTGTTAAAATTGTCTCCGAGCCAAGTCCTTGTTATAATTACGTTTCTTTCTTGGTTGTGTCTTTCCCCCCAAATCCCAGGGGAGATTTAGCATGTCAAAAACACTATGAGAAATCAATTCCTGAGGGGTTTCTGACCTGTGGCCAGAAGGTACCTCGTCATTTAGTTAAGTTGCCTAGAATGCTCTGTCCTGTATGAGCCTACATCCCCTAGGATGCCAGGTATCCTCTCTGGAGGCTAACACAGAGCCAGGGGCTTTCGAGGTGTTCTAGTCGGAGAACCAGAGCCCAGGGAGGAGCTTTGAAATGCAGCACTTCACTCTGGCTGGGTCTGTAAGATGGTAAAACATGCATACATACATCAGAAGTTAAACTGCAGACCTGACCCCAAAAGAGAAACATGCTGCCCAGAGTCAGCCAACCTGCATGAGATCTGGATTAATTGTTTATGGATCAGTCTGGACACTGCATGAAGCCCTCTATCCTTTCAGGACATTTTGAGGCAAACCTTCTCCCTTCCCCACCTATCATGTACAGGGTGATTCTCCTTACCACCTGGATCCTGCCCCTCCCTAATGCACACACACTCAGCACCAAGGTCCAGTGTTCAGGAAACATAAGGATGTCTTGGGAATTCCATGATGGAAGCTGTAGTCTCCTGAACACACTGCAGCGTTGCTTACTGTCCAAGCTCCCAATGACAAGCTAAGGCTCGACAGACAATTGGTAGTAAGGGATGAGCTGTCGTTCCAGGAAGACCTCTGGGGTCAGCTCTCATAGTGGTGGGAGAGTGAAGCGGAGATGGTCGTTTGCTTACACTGTCTGCAGCAGCATAACTGATGGCCTCTGCTAAGCCCCACTGATGTACTCAAGGCTGGGACTTTATATGGCTGGGCTCTCTGAATCCACTTGTCAGCTCATTTCAGAGCCTTACCATCCAGCAGAGTGGGAAGCAGGAAGGATGCTGTGTGGATCATGGGAACAAAGACCAGGCAGGGCTACAAGCAGAAACCTCCCAAAATGAAGAGGCTGCAGGTCTGTCACCAAAACCCCCAGACCTGACTTGGAAGCGGTGGCTTCTTTGTTCCAGGCTAGGAAGAGTTTAAATGATGCTGCCTGGGATGCAGAACCTACTGATGGTTTTCTAGTCATATGCCAGTGGTGCTTGGTCTTAGTTAGGGTCCGGATGAGATAGGTCAGTCCAGCCCCTCCTCTATGCTAGGCTCCTTGGGCGCAGGTGAGGTGAGGACTGTGTAATTGGAGACAAAACAAGAACCAGCATTTGTAGCAATAGCCATGGCAGAGTGAGCTGCATGCCTCCAGCTTGCCCTTGACCATGCATGGACCCTCTTCCCAGTAACTCTGTGACTTTCCTCAGCCCTGAGGACCCATAAGCATCACAAGTGTCACAGACTACCCATGGGCAGTTGTCCCAATGCGGACAGGATACAAATTGTGGGTGTGAAGCTGCAACTGTAGAGTGCTCTCTTGGGAGTCTCGGGAAGGCTGTTGCTTTCTCTCTGGATCTGTTGTGCAATGGTCCCTGACTCACCATGGGAGGTGAGGGTGGGGAGAGACTACTGTTGTGTACCTGGCCTGGCCTAATGGCTTTCTTTTCATCTCCTGGGATAGCACTGAGATTCTTCCTGTGTGGATGGATGCAGCTTGCTCTGCATCAGCATGGATGGCTACAGGCCTTGCATAGCCAGGCCCAGAGCCATGACCCCACTGGTCATGTTGGTAGATGCCCTTAGCATGGACCTCAGGGCTGAGAGAAGGATCAGATTAAGGGCTGATGCCCCTCAGGTGTGACACACAGGGTCTGGGGTGCCATCGTGGTATCAGGACAGCTGTTTTTGGTCCTTCATCCCAGATTCCCAGCCTTACATCTTCAGCATTTTGGGGCTCTAATAGTCTAACAGCAAGGGGTCGGGTTCTCTTCCATACACTCCATGGATGTTTAATGCATGGGTACTGAGCCCTACGTAGATGCACACTGCAAACAGAAAACCTCCTAGAATGCTGGCAGCCGCAGGCCGGACTCTGCAAGGTGGAAGGGTTGGAGTTCAGGACAGCAGCCATATTATCTGGGCTTTCCTCTACATTTCTGGGCTTGGCATCACCATGGTGACAGGTTGTGATGCACTACACAGCATGGCTGCTCCTGAGTGGCCTCTGCCCTGTAACACTAGCCTAGAGTGTTGTTACTGTGGAGTCTGGATGATTCCCAGGAGAGTGTACAGGTGGCGGCTTCCTGAGTCTATTGTGGCCTAGTCTATGAGATGCTGAGGGAGGAGCCTGTGTTGGAAGTGTCTGTACCTGCTTGGCAGCTTTACAGAGGGAGTCTGCTGGCTTTGGTGCCTCTTTCCTTGGATTTGAGTGGATAGAGAGTGGGTGACCGCTGCCATCTGCAGGGCCAACCTCGGGGATGCTAAATGTCATGTTCAACCCAGAGATGATCCGGGTTGACACACATGGGGGTAATTAAGCTGGTTCCTGGCCATGCCAACAGTCTCTGAGAATGCTGAGGCCCCAGGGGCCCTTAAAAGCCTTCTTTGCTGTTGCCAAGAGGTGGGTGCTAAGGTCCGTCCCACCTGCATGTTGCCCCAGTTTGTGCCTCTCTTTCTCCCGTGGCTCCTTTCAACCTCTCAGGCTTGGTGAGGATCAGTCCCCTGCAACAGGATCTTGTGCAGAACAGACGGATCCTGAATCAGCTGTGTGCCCTTGGTTTACAATTTCCACAATATCATGCCCACATATGGAAGGAGGGTCCCATTCACTTCTAACCAAGGAGCCTTCGAGTAAGGGGTGGGGAGGTTCCAGCTCTCCCAAGTCAGCATGCAAGGCAGGAAGGTGGCCCTCTGGGAGAAGAGCAGAGGTGCTGGGATGGACACAGATAAAGCATGTATGGACTGCAGCCTCCCTGAGGGGTGGCCTCCCTGTGGGGCAGGCCTATGATCCACACCCAGGTGCACTCTGGCCGCGGCTGTGAGCAGCGTTCCTTAGTTGTCCACTCTGACCTGTGGCCGTGGGTCCTGTCCCTTGTAGCACCACAGGTCATAGAATTCACATCTGATGGAGGTCTGAGGCTCAGGAAAAAAATGCCAGGAAACTGGTTTCTCCTTAGCCTGCCATGTTCCTCTTCCTCACCTCTGCCTCAACCTTCCTCAGCCTAGGAAGGGAAGCACGAACTGTGAGTGAGCTATTTTTTGGGATGGGACCAAAGCTCCCTTTCTGGACCCTATAAGAAAGTGAGTATGGATTCTGACCTCAGGAATGGCATGAGATGGCCCGTGATGCATCTGCACATGCGCAGAGCCTCGAGGGTACAAGAGCTTCCCAGATGACGATAGGGAGCCAGGGTTCTCAACTCTGATAGGTCCATTCAATTGGGAGCGCTGCAGAGCTCCCTCACAGTCCCTTTCTGAAAGCCAGTGTGGCTTCCTCCTTGAAAACCCACACTAGGACCTAGAAACTGCTTCAGACGCTAGGGACAGACAGGCTCTGGGAGGTGGGGGTGGATTCCAAGGCCTTTGTAAGGAAGGAAATCATGTTTGAGCCAGTACCAAGCACATGCCTTTCCCTCAGTGCTTCAGAAGCATTAGACTTTCTCCACAGAAGATTGTTTGCTGTGTTGGAGATAAAGCTTAGGTCTTTGGGTATATCAGACTCTACCACTTGAGCCCCAAGAGATATTTTGGGGTAAATTAAACAACTGATTATTAGAGGCCTGGAACGGCTTCAGGCCTCCAGCAAGGTGGAGTGACTTTGCCAATGGAAATCAAGTCCCCATGAAGGTGTAGCATTCAGTCTCTCAGTGACTGTCTGGCAGGCATTGCCAGTGTGTGTGTGGTCTCTGGCATTTATGCCCTTGTAATATTTACATGGATACACCTATTTTGTTGTTATTCTATTTTTCATTTTTCTGTAGAAAGGTAGAGAAAGTCCGTATATGAAAAGACCTGGAGTTGCTATGCGAGCCTCTCCCAGCTTCTCTGTGATGCCCTTGGGTTCAGACTTCTGGAAGGCCGTATGTGGACTGCCACTAGCCCTTAGGATCTGGGGGACACCCCTAGACCTAGTTTTGTCTATGCCTATACATATAGTTTTGATCATCAGCACAATAATTGTCTTCGAAGAAAGAGTGACATAAATGAAATACTGCTATGGGCTCGTGACACATATGTGCACACACGAAACCAAGTACTCGCATTCTCACAAACATGTGCTTGCTCATCCAGGACACACATTCATGAAGCGAGTGCACAGGCTCCAAAATACGTATGTGCTCATACAATACAGGCCCAGATTACACACACACACACACACACACACACACACACACACACACATACACACATACACACACACAAACACACACATACACATGCACACATACACATACGCTCGTGCACATTCATGACATACAATGTATTTACACCAATTCATAAGTGTATACATGCGTAGGCATACATACATGGTTGTATGCATGTCATATATAGCAAGACATGCACACATACCCACATACCTGTAATGCTCTGAAAGTCAGGGATTCTTTTTTTTTTTTCAGACAGAGCTAATCACTAGCACAAATTCTGTGGGTAGCAGATTCCACTGAACAGCAGTGATAGTAACTCCTGCCTTCTGTCCTAGGGAGCTGTGCCCGGAAGCTCAGCCTATACCTGTCTCGTGGGGAAGCCCTGGGGCCTTGTGTTCTGCAGCCCTTACTCAGAGGACCTGGCTTTCCCTGAGTTTTGCAGTTGCTGCCACAGTGTTACTCACACAGTGAGAACCTAGTAGTGCAGAGTGCCCCTCCTGGCTATACAGAACAGGAGAAGCCCTGTCTGCTTGCCATCCTTCCAAGTGCTCCTGAGTGTGTGAAATTGGTTTTGTTATTGGTTTGGTTTTGCAGTATATGCTAGGCAAATTCTCTACCACTGAGCCACACTCTAAATTTCATTCTTACCTTTTCATTTTGAAATGGCAATCTCTCTGAGTTGTCCAGGCTGGCCTTGAACTCACTCTGGAATCCATTGAGCCTTTGAATGTGTGATCCTTCTGCCTCAGCCTGCTGCGTGCTGGGATCATAGGCCTGGCTCTCAGGCTGGGCTTTAACTCTCCTCCTGAGCATCTGTGAGGGGTCCTGCCCTCGACTGTCATTTCTTTCCTCCCAGACAGATACACAGTGCCATCTGGAGTGACAAACAGTTCCATAGCTGGTCAGGTTTCCATGCTGGTTGTTCTGAGGGGATCACCCTTACCAACACCAGCAGCTTCCCAGGGTCTGTACGTACCTCTAGCTAAGGCTGGTGTGATAGCCCCAACTCACTAGAATGACCTTTGGCCCCTACCCTCTCAAGTTGTGGGGCAGGAAGATGGATCAGATCTAGCTCCTGTGGGTGTAGCGAGGCCTCAAGGGTACAGTGGTGAGTTCCCAGGATGCCCCTGTATCCTGCCAGGAGACCAGTACACTGCGGTCTCTAGGAGAGGGAAATAGAACTTCCAATAACAGAAAACTTCCCATGTCTGGGAAGCGATGTCTCCAGGCAGTGGTGTCTGTAATGAAGAATTGGGGATGAAAGCAATCTGAGGTAATGAGAGTCCAGCACGAACTCTTAATTAACCGAGTAGAGGGAATTTAGGTTTAAAAAATAGTGAAAGCCACCCTGGGTGCGATCGCCAGCCAAGAGGAGGAAAAGTGAGGCCAATTTGTGAGCCGATTTCTCTCGTCTTCTGGGATATTGTGGGATGCTAATGTTACTCGGGGTCTTAAAAGCACATTTCCCTTTAAGTTGATTATTTCAAGTGCGCATTATGTCTTGGTGGAATAATGTCACATGACGATGTCCTTTGCTTAGTAACCAAGTCAGAATGACTGGCTGAAAGGCAAATGGTTTTCATCAGTTAATTGGCTCTGTTAATTCAGCCTTTCCTTCCACTGTGTATGAAGGTGCACATGTTGACCCAACTCCTGCACTGAATAAATTTGTCCTCCATCAGTCTGCGGGGCTTGTCATCTCCCTGTGTAAGTGCTGAGGTGGCACAGGAGCTAAAAACAAACATTTTAATGTGCAGGAAACTGGGGGATGCTTACACCTTGCAAATGGAACAATGCGTTTTGTCTCGTTTAGAGGAAGCAGAGAAGACTTGGGTCTGACAGGTAACTTTATAAATGTTGTTCTGACAGACACTGTGAGGAGCCAGAGGCAGAAGGTCCGTGCAGGGGGATGTGTAAAGTAGCTTAGATTTCTTTTCTTAAAGTGAACTTTGTGCTTTAAATAATAGATATTTACCTCCCAGGTTAAGCCTTAAATATTCCCATTTTCACTGAAATGGCATGTTTCTAAAGAATAAAATTATACCATATACACTGCCTTCCATGCCTTAAGAAGCCTGTCGTAGCAGGGGTCCTAGGGGAATTTTGAGATGTCATTTTAAAGTCATCTGACCCAAGCCAGGCTGGGCTAGAGCCTTGGGCCACTCAGCCTTGCCCACCGAGAAGGTTTTGGTCATAGATTTATTTATATATTCTTGTGTTAAATTTCACAAGATAGGAGACTACCTGGCATACTTTGCCTCTGAATTTCTATCTTTTTTTTCACATTTCATATTGTAAGACCATTCTAATCCAAAATAGATTAGTGGTTTCTTAGTAGATTCACCACACTGCAAGAGGCAAATGCCTGGCTCCCTGGTGTTGAGGGGCCTGGACCAACAGCCTTGGTTGCTAAATCCTGTTTGCAGAAGACTTCAAGGTTCACACTGCTTTGTAGTCCCTGCAGATTAAGACAGTGCTAGATGTGATCACTGGCCCGAGGGTGGCAGAGGTGGCTCTCCAAGCTGATGCCCGCGGATGGGAGACTGGGTATGTGGTATCTGCAATATTCTTTTAGTCAGCCAGGCCCACAGCAAATGGAAGGAGTTTGGGGGAAAATATCCTGTGCTTTCTGGCTCCACCAGCCTTAATCAAGGCTGCTGTTGTCTCAGGATGACTGGGTACCTGTGGTCAGCAGGCACCCTTCACACGGACACATGTACCCTTGGCACACAGCCCACAGGAAAGTATCTGCACAGGCGAATCTGAAGTGATCCAGCTCATAGACGCTGTGACTAAGGAATTAAAGAGGAGCAGGTGCCTGGCCCAGAGCTCTTTACCCAAGCCCAGAGAGAGGTCCTTCCGAGCTGACTCAGTATACAAAATACATGAGGTACATGTCTGTGAATACACGTGTGGAGTCAGGAACAACACTGCCATCTGTACCTGCCACACAGACTGTCTCACACAGAGGCTTCTCCTTGTCACTCATAAGTACCCCACCCCATGATGGCCATTGTCTCTGCTGGCTGTGCCCCATGCATTCAGGGCTCACCACAGGACTCAGGCATTCATTTTAAACATTAATCAGCAGTATGTGTAATGCTGCCCAGAGGCCTGGGGAGGCAAAGACCCCTTGGAATCACCTACTGTTGTCAGGGAGTGGGAGGGCTGCATATTCAGGGCACCACAAGAGTCACCACCCCATCTTTGCAATATAGATTCTCATGTGCACAGTAGTGACATCTGCATGGTGTTAGCTGCAGGGACCACTGGGCTGGTTTGATCAGCCTCTTCAGCATACAGTCTGCTGTGAGCTCTTTATTCAGTGCTGTTCTGTCTGGTGTTCTCAGCCACTGTCTGTCAGCTTTCCTTATATCTCTGGATGTGAACTGGAGTAAGCCTCATCTCAGACCCTCAGCTTCCTACCTGTCAGTAATGGGCCACCCAACAGGATTTTCTCCTGGAAACTCAAATTCAGAAATACAGTCACTTTAAGGGAATCAGATGAGGGTCTGCTTCTTTCGCTAACAGTGTGGAAAGATGGTTTCTGTGGATGGAGCTGTGCTGTGGGTTCTCCAGAGTCACCGGGTCATTTCTTACTCTCAAGTCTGTGTCTGTACTGAGGAGTCTCTTGGTCTGGGAGGGAGTTTGTGGGCTCACAGAAAGTTGTTCCAGCTTGCCTCACAGGGCTCTGAGTTGGGAAAGGAGAAGGGTTTTGCTGAAGAAAAAACGGTGGCTCTAGTGTCAGCCTCAGACAGGGCTCTCATTTTCCCATTTGCTGGCCGGTGTCTGTCACCTTGTGCCAACTCGGCAGGAAGAGGACAGAGTTCCTCCCGAGCCCATGCGGAGGTCTGCCAACCTCCATGTGGAAGCAGTCTGCTTTCATCCCAGCCGTCAGAGGTGAGCAGTACTCCACCTGGCCCCCTCTGCTTATTAAGGCTACGAAGCCCTGGGCCTCTGCCCCATGAACCTCTGACGAGTGGGGAACACATTTTTCTTGCTGCTGCTCAATGAACATGAGCATTCAGGCTGTACCTGTTTGAAGTACAGTCTTAGTCCCCCTTTCATCTCAAAGTAGGGCTGGCACTGACCATGTCCCACATGCTGGTGTGGATCACAGGACCTAACGAAAGCCACAGAGTGCCCATGCTTCTCCTAATGAGCCACTGGCATGGATCAGGCCAGAGGCGGTGGCTGAGACCTTTGCACGAGGGACATGTGAGAGGCCCCACTGCCTTGTAAAACCCCGATACCCATGGCCCACATCAAAATCCAGCAGCAGCTAATTGCACTGTCTGATTTTCTGGTCCCCGCTTCTAGGTTTCATTGCTTTTTTCCAATGCTTTAAAATGAAAGGCATAATCCCCTACCATCCCAAAAGACTAGCATTACATCACTGGAGAGACAAACAGTAGTGGGTGGAGCCTAGGGTCCTCTGTACTCCTTCTCTCTTGCTGGATACCTCCCTTTCCCTTTCTAAGAATCTGTGGGTCCACTTCTTGTGCCTGAGGCTCCCTCCCCATTTCCACCACAGACCTTCACCCTCTTTGCTGTGGGATTCTTGAAGACTGCTCGCTGCTTTCTGGTGGGTGCTGTTCACTACCCTCCTGTTTAGCGTTGCTAAAACCAAACGCCTAAGCAATCCCGTAACTCATCACAGGTCTCCACCTCGATGTCACTCTTGGCTCTGAGTTCCATGTTCCAGCCCTCATCTCTTCTGCCCACCTGGTGGCCAGGCCATGCCTTTGTGGCCTGCATGAGGGGCTGTGGGCGTCTCCATTGGCAAAATGGATGACAGCAACCAGAGGAGGCTATAAGTGTCGTCGACTGGGTCCTTGCAGCCTACAGTGTATCTCATCCAACCTAGGCTTCCTTCTTGGCAGCAGGGAACTATGGGGCAGTGCAAGCATGGTGTATGAGGTGGGTAGATTTCAGGATTTTAAACAGAATGATGGGGTGGGGGTGGGGCTTCTAGGAGTGAAGCAGAGGAGCCAAAGTCATGCGGGCAGGCTGACTTCCTTCAGCGTGTATGAGTCTTTCCTTCTACCAGATCCTTCTAGGATCCTCTGTGGTTGGGACCAGGGCCACCCTGTGCAGGCGAATCACCTGCACCTGTGAGGGGCTCCCATGCCTGCCTGAGGAAGCGGCATGTCTGAATGGTCACCGTGGGTTTGATGGAGGCTGTGGGCTCTTGACCCTTGGCTTGATGGCCTTTTGGTAGCAACGTTGGTGTTTGTATGCATTTTGTGGCTACCCCTTGCCTGAGGAGAGAACAGTTTGACTCTGTTGTTGTCACTGTGTCAGAACAGTAGAAGAGTGAGCACAGCCTACGGGACCAAGCAGTTCTCAGCCCCTGTGGCATTGGAGTCTGGTCACAGCCTGCCCCCCGTCTTCCCAGAGCCTTGGACATACCTCCCCACCTGCATGAAGGGCCCCCCTTTGTCCACAGTGTTCCTGAGAATAAAATGCCTCAGTCACAACATTTGTTAGCTGATGGCCAATGCAGCGGTGGACATGGGGTACACAGTGCCAATGAGTAGCTGTTGAAGGAAGGAAGACACATCGGAGTCAAAGGGCAGCAAGGGTGACACCTACACTCATAGTTCTGGCGACCCCACTTCTAAACTCTGCTTGTTTATCTTGAAGGGTGGCTGTCTCCTAGCACAAGGGCCACATTGTAGATGTGTAGGTCACCCACCTGTGGCCTGGAAGAGGCACGGAGTTGATACATCCTTCTTTGAGTTATACAGATACGGTGGGAAGGATGGTGGCTACCAGCATGGGGCAGTTTCACTGTGTCTTATCCTGTGGGTGAGATACTCTGTCCACAAGAATCTCTGTGGTGGGATGAGCCATGCAATTGGTATCGATGGGACATCTGTTCCCACTTCTTTCTGAAGGAGAGGTGCGTAGGGCAGTCGTGAAAGGGTAGGCTACACACAGTTGTGTGTGTGTGTGTGTGTGTATTGCTGTATTTATGGTAAACACATGCATGTTACCAAGCACAATGAGTGAGTGCTCTGCTAAGTTGTGCCATGTTTGGGGGATGGGCAGGATTGATTTGGGGAAGTCGGAAAAGCCTTGGCTCTCCAATTTTGGAGGTGATGGCACCATAGACAGTCCAGCCACCTCCATCTCTCTTCAGCTCAACTGGCTTGGAAGGATGCTCCTTTCTCAGAAGCCTGTCAGAAAGCCCCACAGGATGGGTGTGGGCTGGGATGCCACCGGTCATCAGGCTTGCTAAAGTCCTGTGGGCCTTCATCAGCAGCTTCACCTGGAGAGACAGGAGCATCTGAGTTCTGTGTTGTCACTGGGGCTTGTAGTGTGTGAATGGTGTGTAAGCTGCCTTTGTGTGTGTGCACGTGTGTATAGTCGCACATGTGTAACTGTGTATGATTTTTGTATGTGATGTATGTACAATGTTTTATGGGAGTGTGTGTATGATAGGGTGCAAGTGTACACATTTGCACATTGCCTCTAGATATGCATGTGAACCCATGTGCATACTACCTGTCTGGTCAGACATGTGCAAGGACATGTGTGAGGTGTGCATTTGTATACTGGTACATATACGCAGACATGTGTTATGTCTGTTTGAAAATAGGACTAAGAGCGTTCGGATCCTAATCTGTATTCTATGGGCCCTTAGGATAATGAAGCTTTATTTATTTATTTTGTTTTATTTTTCGAGATAGTGTCTCATTGAGTAGCTCTGGCTGTCCAGACACTCTGTAGACCAGGCTGGCTTTGAGCTAAGAGATCTGCCTGCCTCTGCCTCCCAAGAGCTGGGATTAAAGGTGTGCACTACTATGCCTAGCTGCATTTTATATTCAAGAAGTACTAATATTACATCACATGAAGCTGAGAGACTGGGCACTGGGCACTGGGCACTGGGCACAGCTTTCCTTTTGAGCCAGAGTCTGTTGACAGTTGGTTCCCAGCAGTTTATGTGCATGGTGCTTACTTACTGGGATTCTTTTGTTTCCTTGCCAGCTACATGGTTACTTGGAAAATGAGCCTCTCACGCTTCAGCTGTTCATCGGGACGGCTGACGACCGCCTGCTGCGGCCCCATGCCTTCTACCAGGTCCACCGGATCACCGGGAAGACAGTCTCCACCACCAGTCACGAAGCCATCCTTTCTAACACCAAAGTCCTGGAGATCCCACTGCTCCCAGAAAATAACATGCGCGCCATGTAAGCGAGTGGGGGGGGGGCTGTGCCTGAGGGGTAGGCTCCTGCTACTCTGCCCAGCACCCAGTGTTTAGCCCTCCAGCTCCCAGTCCCCCAGGCCCTGTGGCTCTTGAGCCTGAAGAAACTTTAAAGATTATTTACCATGACAGATTTGCCTCTTTCTGGGTTCTCAGGTGCTGCTGTGTGTTACGGCATCTACAAATGTCTCAGTCACACAGCCATAAACGCTGCCCCCAGGGTCCTCATTTAATTCCTAAACAACACCTGTTTACTTCTGAATGCAGCACCGTTCATTCAAGGAATGGTTGAAATAAACACTAAAAAGACAGGGCAGGTAACACCTCTGGATTGTTTCCACTCAGAGCTGCCGATATGGCTGACATCTGGTGTGCAAAGCCCCTTTGGCACACGGTTAACTTAGAAAGGGATTTATTAGGTGCTCCCTGCACATCACATAATATCAAGTGGGGCTCTATGCCGCTCATCCTGTGATTCGAGTATCCTGAACTGTGAGCGGAGCTGAGGGAACACGTAATCTGATACTTCCCATGGGAGACACGCTGCACCTGACCCATGGTGAGGACACACAGTAGCACACATAAGCAGGTATCCAGGCAGAGAGTGAGGCTGAGGCAGCCAAGATGAAAGCATGCAAACAAGCGAGACTAAGAGCAGAGTGGAGGGCCTTGCTCTCAGGGAACTGTGTGCATGCAGAGACGGCAGTACATGAGTGAGTTTGGGGGTACAGGCAGAGTGCAGGAGATGAGGCCGGTGGGTGGGGCTGTGTCATACAGCACCTTGTGTGTGCTTTGATAAGTTCTCCACAGCTTGAAGCCTTTTAAATTAACAACAAAAGGGAAAGCATTCTGTGTGCGTCAGCTTCTCGGGAATCTGAGGGGTTTACCCTCCAGGACTTCACTGTGAGCCCTTGGGTTTTCTTCTCCAGTTATATAATCCAAATTTCCCAAGGTCAGGACAGAGCCAGAGAAGAGGTCTTCCTTTTATTGTATCAAGGTTATGTTTTTTTTTTCAACATATGGAACTTTTACCAGACTATAGATTTGAATAAAATTATGAAGTAAAATGAAGTTGTGTGAAACCCTAGAGGAAAAGTTTCACAAATCATAAAAGGTATTAAAGTGAACAAGTGAATAACGTTGGAGCCCTGAATCACATAGTGCTGCAGGACACACAGGAGGCACAACGTTGAAGGCTGTTCCTCTCTGAGCTACTCTGACACATCCTCTGCAGGGTCTGAGATGGCTGGTTCCAGGAGGAGACTACAGTCTACACAGATGCTCGGTTCCTACCCAGCTGGCATGTTGTGGATGCTGTAATCTTCCCCATAGGCTTCTCCTCAGGGAGGCTGGGGTGTCCAGCAGGAAGGCTGAATCTTTAGGTCTGGCCTAGCAGGCCAGTGTTCCTCTTACTCAGTGCTGGGCCATAAAGTCAAACTATGGTCTTTGTTTCCTACAGCATCGACTGTGCGGGAATCCTGAAGCTCAGAAACTCTGATATCGAGCTGAGGAAAGGGGAGACAGACATCGGGAGGAAGAACACCAGGGTGCGGCTGGTCTTCCGAGTTCACATCCCTCAGCCCAATGGCCGGACGCTGTCCCTCCAGGTGGCCTCAAATCCTATTGAGTGTTGTAAGTAGCAGACCCTGCAGTAACTTTTGCACTGAACAGTACCATCAAAAGTCTGTTTCAGTGAGCTTCCCGGAAAATACGATCTCTGTCAGGAGACCTGACTTCTTTGGCTGGCTGGGATACATGTTCCCCCACACAGCTGGGTGCTGGTTAGAATCTGACCAAAGTACACAGCATCCTGACCCTGGCAACTGCGTTAGTAAAGCACAAAGCCTGTCAAGAAGCAGAGTTATATTGACTGTATCTGTATTTATTCCCTGTTTATTCTGAGGGAAATTGAAAAGAGGAAGTTTGGCTCTGTAGCCACCAGACTGGACAAAGCAAAACAATTCCTCCCCTTTATCCTTCTCCTCTTCCTCTTCTATTTCCCCTCTTCTTCTCCTCTCTTTCCTACCCAGTTCCTCTTCTCCTCTCCCTTCTGCTATTCTCTGAAACTTTCGTCTCTCTTTTTCTCCTTCTCTTCTATTCTCTACTCCTCCTCCTCCTCAGTTTGTGTGTGTGTGTGTGCATGCATGTGTGTACATGCAGGTGTGCATGTGCGTGCACACGTGTGAGTGTATGTGTGCATGTGCGCACACATGTATGTGTGTGTTTATGTGTGTTGTACATGTGTACACTGCTACGGATGGAACTCAGCCCCATGCATGTTAAACAAATGCTCTGCCAAGTGGTCCATATGCCCTGTATCCCAAATCTGAATTTTGTAACTCACCAGGACTATTCCTCTTCCCTGGTGGTGCTAAGATTTGCCTTTAATGTGTGAGGTGGCCACCAAACGTGGTTAAGGGCTCCTTGGCCCTAGGAAGGAACAGGCATGGCTACCACCTTCTGTCCTGCTTGGCTGGTTCCTTGTTAGCAACCATGTCACCAGAAACCTGTTGGGGTCCATCCTCTCGGTCCCCTGCACCCTGATGCCCTCCCCCATCTGAGGACTGCACTCATGGGGGATCAATCAGATCTCTGAGGAGACACAGTCTTGGCCAGCCTTTGCTGCTCACTCCCAGCGCCATCAGACTGTGTCCCTTCTCCAGCTATTGTGGCTTTGTCTCCTAAGAGACTCCCGTCATGGGGCCTTTAGTTCCATGCTGAACTCCTGAGTTCTACACATCCCTGTCGATGTCCCCTGGAATGTGGAGCAGGTCCACTTGTGTATCTGATTAGTCCTTGCTTCCCCTGGAACAAGCTGAGTCTTTCTTAGTCACACACACACTGAAGTCTATGGCTCTGCCCTCTGTCCCTGTCTGTCTCAAGCCACTGGGGACCTGACTTTCTGACGCTGAATCCTCTCCCCTGCCCTGCCTGTCTGACTGGAAGGAGTCTGAGGAAACTCATCTGCCACAGGTGCCCAGAATGCCACCCCTCTCCCAGCCTCTGTCGTCTCCCTTGCAGAACCACAGTCATGAAGTTGCTGATACCCCACTGGGTCTCTCCAAGCTTCCTGTCAAAGGGGTCCACTCTGCCCCTGCCTCCAGGCTCAATCTAGGACTAAGACTCTTCCTATCCAGCTCTTCCCGGAGCCTTACTGCCTTCCAGTCCAGGAGCCAGCATTAGAAGTCAGGGTTCCTATTGCTTGCAGCTTCTGAGGAGAATGCTCCATTTTTACTATGGATCATGTCCTGATGAGTTTGCTACACTCCTGACATCTATGGGCTCCACATAATATGATTTGAGACCCTCTGCAAAGTTCAGGGCTTGGTCAGTCCCCAGAGAATCCCAACAGTCATGTCAAATGACAGCACCTGGGCCCTAGCGTCCCAGCTGCAAAGCATCCTCCAGGCAGCAGAGATAAGGCTTCACTCACTGTCGCCTCCTCTGACACAGCCCAGCGGTCGGCCCAGGAACTGCCCCTTGTGGAGAAACAGAGCACAGACAGCTACCCAGTCATCGGCGGGAAGAAGATGGTGCTGTCTGGCCATAACTTTCTGCAAGACTCCAAGGTCATTTTCGTGGAGAAGGCTCCAGGTATGTTCTTCAGGATGGCCTGGATGAGATCCTGCTTTTGGTGCTGATGGGAGCTGGCTCCTGGTTGGCAAGATATGGACTCTTCCCCTGCACGTGTGTGTTTGGTCATAGCATGTCACCTGACAGAGGTAGCCATCAGCCCACAGGGGCTCTGAAGAGCTCATGATTTCATCCCCTTTAGTTTTTGTGTTGCAGAAAGTCAGGCCAATGTTCAGCTTTGGGGTGCCCAGGGCCAGACTTTTGAAAGTATGTGTTAGGAAAGCCTATAGGCTGGGGTTGGGAAACACTTACTTGCTAGGGTCATCTGGTCACCTGGAGTGGGCACCAGGCCTGGCACCTGTTTTGAGCTCTGCCCAGCCCCTCATCCTGGCTTTTCCTCTCTCCCTCCCTTCCATGAGGGAGAGCACTCCCTTGGCTTCTCCAAGAAGCCCTAAGCAAGTGCCAGTGAGTACCAGAGTGGATATAAGTCTGTACCTGTTGACCCTCTGTGTCCATTTCATGCACACCACAGCCTATTCTCTATAAGAGAAGGTTACTATTCTCTTTGTCACTGGGACCTTCAGTGTCACAGCCCTCTGTGTGTGTGTGTGTGTGTGTGTGTGTGTGTGTGTGTGTGATCTCCATCTCCACAGACCCCCATACCCCACAAAGATCTCCATGAGAAGACAGAACATAGCACTGCCACGCTTAACTGTAGCTTTCTGCTCACAGTAGCCCACAGTGAAACTGTCTCATTGTTTGCAGATGTCAGGGGTGAGTTCAGAAGGGCCGGCGTCCTGCAGGGCTGTGCATTTTCTTTACACCTAGGGCCATTGTGTCTGCATGCCATTGGGGGCCAGGAGTATAGCCCCATGTCACTTCAGTTAGACATTGATCTTGGTTGCTCATCCTTTCTGGAACAGTGGGGACCTTTCTGGCTCCAACTTGGTAGAGCTATTCTGACAAGAGAGGCTGTTGGGCTCCAGAACACGGGGAAGGCTGGGCTACAGCCTCTTGGGTGGCTGTGGGCAGGCATGCACTGACCCAAAGGGAGTCTGCCCTCAGCTGCAGTAACTCCTGCACAAAGGTTGTACAGACTTTGGAATTTTGGACCCATAGCTTCTTCCAGATGGGGTTTTTTATTTGGGGGAGGGGTGCCATACCCTTCTCATGAGGGTATTGGGGCAGTATCTACTCAAGGCTAGTGATTTGGAGGCTTTTTCTGCTTTTCATTCTTACCAACTGGCCTTTTCTTGGAGGTGGTCAGTCCATATTTACCCTAATCATCAAAAAGCACTGAGGCATTCAATAGCCTCCATAATGGGGTCTTGATTTTGTACCATTCATGGGAAACGTAAGCACTTCAATCAACATAGGCTTTGACATTTAACTCAGCTCGCCTCTGTAATCATGCATATAATTGGAAAATATGTTGTAAATTATAAAGAAAACCCAACTAAGTGCAATGATAAAGAGAATTAGCAGTGCCCACACCCTTCTCTGGGGAGGTTAATTCTGAAGTCATTTGACCTTCTGAGCCTCAGGCATGCCTCCCTGTCAGACAAGAAGCACTAGATATAACGCTTTGCTCTCTGCACTGTAAGATCTCTGTACGCAAATCGAGGGGAGCCCCAGACCCCTGTGGCTTTGTCACAAGACAGCTTTCCTATCTGTTTATGATTCTTTAAGATGGAGAGACCTAGGGAGGTGCCTTCTACACAGCTGTAAACATGGTAGCTTGCAGCTGCGGCCTACAGTAGGCAGCCGGGTCTGAGCCTGGCATGGTTCAGCAGTAAGGTACAGTGGCAAAATGCATCTTCCTGACTCCTACTGAGTGAGCAGCCCACCACCATTGACCACAAGCCTCTGGCTCACTCTGCTGGAAGCCCCATCTCACCTTCACTGGATTATTCCTACCATAAAGCTAAGCTCCCGAGGCTGCAGAATGGGTCTCTGACCTACTCTCACAGGTTACAAGTGATGTCTATACAAAAGGCCTGTAATAAATGAGTAATGTCACACATACAGACAGCACGGAGAGCTTTGAAATGTGAGAACACTACAGTTCTGTGTCTAGACAACAATGTTTCATTTTTTTTATAATTAGATTATTTGCATATGCGCTCAGGTGTGTACATGCAAATGATATTTTTCTGAAAGAAGGAAACCAATATCTGCATGATTCTCTTCTTTGCCTTTGGTTTTCTAAGCAAATGTCATCCCTAACCTACCACACCATGCAAGGTACGTAGGGACGAGTTTTTTCTAGTTGTTTCTTTCTGACAAACCAGTAAAGCTCAATCTGAAATACAAGCACAACTGGACTCTCGTCTTCTGATAGTGTGTCTGGTTCAAGTTCTGTTTTTAGGCTGCCGCTTGCAGAAGCCAGCATTTGGATGTGAGGAGAAACAGATGTGTGGAGGTTGTGAGCTGGGCAGCTAGGGCTGGCCTTTCTGGAAGGGGCCATCCTTGTGGCTCTGACTGTTGTGAATATTGTTGACTCAGGCAATCAGGACTATAGTCAGGGATTTGGCTCTGATGTCTTCCCTGTGTGATGCAGGATATCTGAGTCACAGGTACCCTGTGGACCATTATCCAGTGCTCTGGGTCACAATGTTCAGTGACTCAAAGGTTCTATGCATCTGTTGTCAAAAGAGTTACCCTGCCAGGAGGGCCGTGGGAGTGAGTGCTGCTGCTGTGCTGGGGAGACTTGGGTAGGCATGGGTAGCAGAGCCAGTTGCTAGCTCCTGCACTATGCGCACTGCACCCTGCCACTTTACTCAGCAGCTGAGGAAAGTTTCTGTAATGGCCTCTGGAGCTAGCTCCTTCCTTAATCATCTGCTAATGATCTCCAGGTGGGGGGTGGGGGGTAGTGCCACAGGGCATCAAGCAGCATGGCCGAGGCTTATCCATAATGGTGAGGTTATGAGTTTTCTCAGACCTCCTCCTCCTGCCAGGAGTATCGCTTGATTACTGGCTGGAATGAGACTTTCTGTCAAGGGTGAAGGTCAAAAGTTCATCCCTGAGCTTCAGGGAGCACTGACTGACGATGGAAATCCTTGCAGAATATTTTTCCAAGAAGCAGAGGTAGTGAGGTCTGAGGGCCCTTGCCACACAGGGCCACACGTCCCATCAGATGCTCTTGCAGTGTTTGGGCCCATCCACTCCAAATGCTGCAGGTGCCTGGCCTGAGAGACGACGGGCCAGCACTTCCCCCAAGTGTGGCTGCCATCCTCAGCTCTGCAGACCAGATGGCATGTTTGTATGTGAGTGAGAGCGAGTCGGTGCCTAAGCAGTGGAATCATAGTCTTCCTCCTGAACTTGGCTCAGTCTTCTTGGAGTCTGACCCAAGGTGAACAGAGGGCGCTGGTTTCTAAGGGAACACCCAACTCTACTTGTTGGCATTGCATGTAGCTCTGTTCAAAAGCAAATTGAAGCCTATTTGAGTGTCTGTTACTACAGTGAAGCCAAAACCTAGGTGTCCCAAACCCCAGTGTGGATAGGTGACACCCGACCCTCCTTACTTCATCTTCTACACTTGCTCTGCAGTCACAGTGCTCTCTGGGATCCTGAGTTAAGTCTGTCCTCAAAACACAGATCTGGTGTGCTTTGCTGCCCACAGATCTGCTTTCCCAGACTGACCCTTCTCTCCCTCCCTCCCTCCCTCCCTCCCTCCCTCCCTCCCTCCCTCCCTCCTTCCTTCCTCCTTTCCTTTCCTCTCCTTGGGAAGGTTTAGATGCAAGGGACACAGGGGTGGGTTGGTTGGTAGTGGAGCATGCAAGCAGAAAGGTAGCAGTTTGTTGGAAGCAAAGGTGTCACTGGGCATAGGAAGACAAGATTGGCCAGTGGGATGCCCATATCTATCCCTCTGACATACAGCAGGTGCTTAGATGGAGCCTCCACTTCTTTACTAGCTGACTTCCCTTGTCCTTGCAGAATAGGGTGGCTTGAATACCTGTGGAAATGGTCTGTGACGGTCTCAGGGTAGAAGGGCAGCCGCAGAGCCTCCTGACTGTGACCATGTGTAGCAGGAAGTACTCTCCAGCCTAGCCAAGGGGTCTGGGAGACACCTGCCTGATCTGGAGGGTGAGGCACAGACACTCCATCCTTGGTGTGTCTCTGGGGACACAGCTGGTCCCAGGGCCTGCCAGAGGAGAAGGTGCTAAGCTGGGGAGAAGAAACCTCTGGGCAACTGGAGGCAGCAGGGCCCTGAGAGGGCTGGGGACCTAGACTCTACGTGCGCAGCGTACTCTGAGTCTCCCCTTGGCTTTCCACCTATTTATTAATTGTTATGAGTTTCAAGGGACCCCTGTGTGGCAGCACTTGCTCCTGGCAAGAACATAGCATAGCATGGTCAGGAACCCTGGGTCTCCAGCCAAGTGCAGTATAGCTGACAGGTCTTTGCTCATTTCTGTTTGTTTGTTTGTTTGTTTTGTTTTTTAAGTGTGAGCCTGTTCATGACCACAGACTTCAGAGTGCACTGCCTCATGACTAGGAAGCAGTCTATAGAGAGAGCTTCAAGCCAGCTTAGGGGATTGGAGTTACTGTACAGAGTTGTGTCCCTGCATGGGGCATGTGTGTTACTGTGTGTGTGTGTGCACATGTGTGTGTGTGTGACAGTGCATTTATGCATAACTGAGTGTAGGTGAATGTGTATGTATCTATCAATGTGTGGGTGTACATGCTTATGTGCAGGCATTGGTGTGGTGATATTAATATGTGCTTATGTGATGTGACCAAGTACCACTGGCCCCTTGTAGAAGGTCCCTGCCCCTTGCAATGCTGAGCCGGGGCACCTCAAGTTTCCTGAAATTCCATCATGTGGCTGCTACAGTTAGAGACAACCAGCGATGCTTCACCTCCCACGGGATGGAAGTGAAATCCCCACAGTGGATTGGTGGTCATCTCCTACCATGTATAATCTATGTGTCTTGGACCATGTGTCCACAGAAGCATCTTCTCATCTGCTTCCTCAAGAACTTGTGAAATCCCCAGATGCAGCTGCCTCGGGTTTTTTAATCCAAGGTGTCGTAGGGTCAGCTGTAGGAGCACACATACCCTGAAGTCACCACCAGCTGTAGGAAAATGCTTTCTTCTTTCAGTTCCCTGGCCATGGTGTTAGGGTGGGACAGACCGGATGGTGTCTGCTCCCAGGGTCTGGTCACCATCAGCCCTGCACACACATGCTAGGTTTCCATCATGGACATAAAAATACCGCCATGCTGACCTGGTCAGGCAAGATTCCATGTGGCTCCCATGCACAGTCACTCAGCAAGGTTTGGGGAGAGAGCACCCTTGAAGTTCCACCTTACAGACATACCCAGCTCTATGTTCCATATGGTCCCAGAAAGTACTGACCCAGTGAAGGAAAAAAGATGGGGACTGGACCCATAATTCCTTTTACAGAAGGCATTTCTTCAAGTCTTAGAAAGAAACGAATTTGGAAAGGCAGTGATAGACCCACCCTGGGCATTCAGAAAGTAGACTTGGCCCAAAGGAGGCCTGTATGGTAGGAGAAGTCTGCTTCAGATCCTGGTGCTGACAGGCTGGGTCTTCCCATAGGCTTCCTGGGCAGCTGAACTCACCATCTCAAGATGGAAGCCACATAGGGTCCCTACCAATGAGCAGCTGGTCCTTGGCAATCTGGTTCCTCTTCTTCCTAGACTATTTTAGGATTACTTTTGACAGTCACAGTCACAATCTCATGGACGGCACCTTTCTGCCTAGTTCCTGCAGTGCATACACATACAGATTTCCCACAGGGGACAGTTCCAGTGTCTATTTGCTCTGTGCCCAGGATACTCTAATCTCCATGAAAGAAGTCCCTCTTCCACGAGCACTGGCACAGGGCAGGTGTGGCTGGGTGTGGCTCTGAGGTTCCAGTACTGGAAGTACTCATCATAGTGGCCTTGTGGGAGATGCTGGGGCTTTCGGGGTGGAGTCTAGGGAGAACATGAGGTAGGTGTGTGTGTGTGTGTGGGGCAGGTCACTCTGCAAGAGATCAGAGTGCTAGTTAGCTGAGTGACCTGTTGTGAAGGGCAAGCCTGGCCCTCAGCCCTCTGGCATCCTACCTAACAGTGGAGGCTTTTCCACACACTCCTACCACATGGTGCCATTGCTACCAGCCCCCCTGCTCCCCGGGGACAGAGTGGTTGCTGAATCATGCCCAGCTTCGGGTATTCTATTTTAGCCACAAAGAGCAAGAGAAGCAAGCCGTCAGCTCTTCCTTCCCTTCCTCATCCAGATGCCCGCCATCCCCTCTCCGCACCTTGTGGAGTTCCCTCCACGGGATACTTTCGTCAGTAGATGTAGACAGTGGCTGTGCTTTGCTGTCTGGTGTCTTTCACCAAATGGCATTTTTATCCCTGTTGGTAGTTCCCAACTAGTTGCTCTTTGTTTCTATGACTGACCAGTACCCCGCGTGGCCAGGCCAGATGGGCATGGGTTGTTCGGCTCTCTGTGATTATCATGAATGAGTTTGTTGTGAATGTTCATAAACAAGGCTCTGTGCATGCCTGTGTCTTCCTCCTGGCACATACCTGGGTGTGAATCTGTCCTCAGCTATCCAGAGCCACCAGGCTGTTTCCCAAAATGCTGGGAAAGGGGATTGTCTTGTTTTACCTTGGGGTTCTTCTGAGGAGTGCAAAGCTGCCCTCCTAACCTGGGAAAAACAGGCCTCCAGGGCACCAAGGGTGAGAGACCCCCACATGCACACCAGGTTGACTACACTCAGAGCCCCTTTGCAGTCCAGCTCTGCAGAGCCTTTGTTGTCTTCATCTAGCCCCATAACACATCCATCCCAGTGCTTCACAGTGACGGTGTCTGGACCTGCCCCTCCCTTGAGGCTGATGGGATGCAGACACAGGGCTAGAAGGAGGAAGCCTCCTGCCTCACCCGGAGGAGGAGGCGAAACACATCTCAGTAGGCTTCTCCATTCCTGAATAAACTCCAGCTGCTTCCAGGTGTGGAAACAGTGTCTCAGCCCCTGCCCTAGCGTGTGACTGGCCCGTGGGCCTGTGGGCCTTGGTGGCAGCAGCGTCCTGCAGCCAGTGGAGCGGCTTCAGACCTGCAGGCTGGCTGTGTGGAAACCTTGGGCGGGTGTGGTGGGGAAGCCTTTCCGATGACTCACCCTGCAGGGAATTCCCTAATGATTTGGGATAGTTTTACTTCTGAACTGGAGCACAGTTTCCTACTGGGAGCGTAGGGAGCTCCTGATAAGATGGGACACAAAGGCCCTTTTAGGATGGCCGGCTGGCTCCCTGCCTGGTAGAGACTGAATTCTGAACAGCAATTGGTTCACTTGCCTCTGAGCAGGGAGGAGGGAGGGGTGTCTTAGGTGAGGATTCTGTGGACTCATCCAATGGTCTAGGGTACCCCTCAAGGCTGATACCCTGATGATTCCCTCAGGAGTATAAAGGGGTCATCTCCATACCATTTGGCCCCCTGGTCTCCAACCAGAAGCAGCCTGCTATGTGTACATCCAAAGGTCCACTCAGCTACTGTCAGAGCGTGAAGGGTGGAACAGAGTCACTGTCTCGTCTATTTGACAACTGCAGCTGGGGGACCTGAGTTTGGTTGGGAGTAGTGCTTTGAATGCCTGCCTGGTCTGGGAGAAGATGGTTAAATGCAGCGCAGATCTTAGTGGCCCCAAGGAACCATATTTCAACGGGAAACAGAATCTTATGGATGTTTGTGTCTTGGTGCAGCTTAGGGATGGAGCTCGATCTTGTCTGCTGGTGGTTGGCATGGTGCTGGATGGGAGCTGGCCAGTGTTGGCATGGTAACTCACAATGGTCCTTTCTCAGCCACTCTACTGGAACAGGGAAGCATCCCTCACAGGCAGCTGTGACAAAGGAGGGAAAAGACCCTTTTCATTTCCATACCTAGGCCCTCAATGCCCAATCCACCTGTATGTCTGCATTTCACTAACTTGTTGACACATGATTGGAACATACAAATCCCCTCCTTGGGGATTTGAACTTCTCTCCATTCTCAGAGGTGACAGGGCCACTGAGAAAAGTCTTACTTTCCCTCCACAGAGTGTCTCAGTCTCCTCCTTCCCTCTCCAGGCATATCTGATGTCTCTCCTCCTTAGACACAAAGCCAGCACCTTCTCCACATGGTTCTGAGTCTTGGCAGGAGCTTTCAGGATGTCAGGGGCCACACTATAGTTGGCATGTCTATGTACAGGCAAAGAAACTGTTGATTCAAAGGCAAGAGGCGGAGAGTAGCCTTGCCCTGGGAGACTTTAAAACTGTGTTCGAAGCAGTGCAAATATGCTGCCTCTCCCTTGTGTAGGGCAAGTCTAACATAGTATGCTGCCTGACCACACACCCAGAGCATGGTTAAAGAACCATATGTGGGTACTTTTAGTTTGACCCTTGTGACTATAGTTGGCACGTGTGGCTGAGGTTGAGGGCACTTCTCAGGTGAAGTCCCTGAGCTGCCAGAGTCTAGGGGTTCACTGTTTCTGACATTCCAATGCTCTAGGGGTGTCTTGTTGTTTCTCTGAGTGCCATGGATAGGAATGAGTTAGAACCCTTCATGGGCTCATCTGATGGCATTTGCTCAAGGCCTGGGGTGTCTTGGAAGCTGGTGTGGCCTGGTGAGGCTGGGTGGTTCTTGGAGCCTCTGGTGACTCACATTTCCACTCTGTGCCTCCACCCTCCACCCACCACCCTGTCCAGCACGGAGGGAAGGAGCTGGTGTTTGATTTATCAGTAATGTAGGGTTAGTGACAGACAAATGGAGTGTAAGCAGAAACTAAGCATGTGCCTGAAAGGGCTCATCTCAGGAACTGACTTCATTTTGGAGGAGATAAAAGCCAGGATGGATAGCCGTCAACTCAGTGGCCACCCAGCTGTCCCCAGGTCATGGGCCTGTCAGCAGGACTGGGGACTCAGAGCCTGTGAGTGGCAGACACCCTTCCTCTAATCACTAGGTCCACACCTCATCGACAGCTGAGAACAATAAGTTCTTTCACTGTGCCTATGAGAGCCTTTTAATATTTTTTTAACATGCAAACAGCCACTGGACTAAGGTTAAAAATACCATGTGTTTTGCATTTCTAGGTCCTGATGTGGCATGAAATAGCCAAAGAAAGGCTTCTCTTAGCTCCTCAGCATTTCCTCTGGACAGAGGCTGGGGCATTGCTCTGACTTCTCCCAAAACAAATGGGAGGCTGGTGGGACTTACCAAGTGGCAGAGTCGAGCTGTTCTCTAAGCGCAGTACATGTTGTGTGTTGCTGGTTTGCCGGGGGGCGGAGGGAGAGCTCTTCTTGCCTCTCCTCTCTCTGCTTTTCTGTGCCTTGGGAGAGACTGAGTAGGAAGCCTTCCCTGATGTGTGTTGTGGCCAACGAGATGACTGTAAGCATAGGAACAGGGATGGACCGTTAGAAACACTCTTGATTATGTGGGCCCCTGCTAAGAAGGTAAACTGAACATAGTCTTTGGATTCACTGAGTCCATAGGGCCAGTACTCTAGAGCAGGTCAGTACATGCCATCTTCTGTGTGGGCAGAATATCTAGGGGACCTAGAGCACTGCCCTATGACTTCACCATCTCTTCCCACTCTCTTTCCTGACCCTTGGTTTCTGGGTCACCTAGAACGATTTAAAGATACACTATCCCCAAACAAAGTGACAGATTTCTTCCTGCCCTTTGTTCCAGATGGCCACCACGTCTGGGAGATGGAAGCAAAAACTGACCGGGACCTGTGCAAGCCAGTAAGTACTTACTACAGGGACTAGGGGGCCAGTCTGGGGCTCCTGTTTGTTAAAATAAAACAATGCTTTTTTTTAAAAAAAAAATCCAGAAAGACAGAGGTGTTGAGAAAACACAACTGCAAATCCCTTGCCCAAACAAGAGCTACTAGGATAGAATGGAGACAGTAAGGATGACCACGAGGACAGAGGCTGGACAGGACTTGAGGCCTCTTCATTCTGGTTGTGTTTCGCTTTTTAAAGGTACCAGGTCCCATCTCCTCTCACTCTCCACCCCATTTGAGTGGCTACCCCTGGGAGATACTGGTGTTCTAAGCCTCATTCATGCACCCAGCACCTGCCCAGACATGCCACCCTGGCTGTGTGATTTGCCACCACCCTCTCCAGAGAACGCCTCAACTACCTTGCACTCTTGTTTTGAACTTGACGTGGTCGAAAGGGCAGACGGAACCGGATAGCTTAGCTCTGCTGGTTGGGTTTGCTGAGGAGTGGTGGTGCATGTGTAGCATCGTCTGTGGGTGACATCATTAGTCTGTCTCCCTCCCGCAAACATATGCACCTGCCCGTGCTCCCTCTTCACCTTCACATTAGGTCACTATTGTTTGTGATTGGCTAATTTTGTCTCAGAGACCTCTGCTTGCTATGTCTGCGACTGTGGCATGTTTCTGGCTGCTGGTGTGGTCTCATCATCTAAAGCGGTTGCTATTGGAGACCACGTGGAGTCAGGTCCGCTTTGCTGACTCCAGTCTGTCCCCACCATCCCTACGGTTTGCTCACTTGTTTGCTTGGCTCTTGCAGTGCTGGAAGTTGAACTAAGGACCACACATGCTGGGCAAATGCTCTACTACTGAGCTATAGTCCCTACCCCAGCAGTGTGTTTTAACTGGGCATTAAGCCGTGGATGGCTAAAGCAATTATAAGTTCAAACAAGTCAGAGAACTATCACTGAGTCCTGTGTGAGTTTGGTCTAGTCTCAAAAGAACATAACAAAATCCAGCAAGTAGGTTTTTGAAGACATCCGAAGCCCTCCTTAACTCTATAGCTCATTCCATGGACTTCTTTCCAATAGTCTAAGCAGCATTCTTGTGACCACAGGGCATGAGGAGCCTCTGGTGGGCTCTTAGTGTATGGAAGTGGGGTTTAAATGATTCAAAGACCTTGGGCAAATATGAGTAAAGGACTTTTTCTGTGAACATTGGGCAGCAAGAATCACATAAATAGGGTATGCTGGTAGTGGGGTTCACAGAGGGGACAGGCAGTCATGGCTCCCGTCAACAGAGCAGTCACCAGGGTGTCTGCTTCTCTTGCAGCAGGCACAGGCTGCCTTCTTGTCCTCTGGGTGAGTCTATCAGGATGAAAAAAATACTTTTCCTGCTTCAGTTCCTCTCAAGAAACCTTTCCAAGTACTTGTCAGGGGAAAGGTTCTCTCTGGCCAAAGTGATACCTGTTCACTAAGATGAAACATTAAACATTCACCCACAGGGCCAAGCTCCCTCCCTCCCACTGAAGATGTCTTCTCTGCCTCAGTCTTGTCTCTTGACTCATCCAAGTTGTCCTTAAGGAAATATTGAAGACAGTGGCATGTACACTCTTGCACACGTGTGCACACACCCACAGCACACGTGGAAACATACCTACACACACATTGTGTTTGTAGATATTCTAAAGATGGATTTCTGCTGTGTATGTGGTTATGCATTGCCCCCACCTGAGACTATGAACTTAAGAAGGTGGGTTTCCTAAGGCCTGTGCTGGCTGCAGCCTTTACTGTCTGCAGTGACAATGCTGACAAGCTCCCAACATATGACCTCAGGCCACATTTCCTCCAGCTTCCTCCCTGGTGTTTCAGAGCAGAGCTCCTGCAGAGGAGAGGTGTGCTTGTGGTATGATCTGTCTGTTATAGCATTGAAATGTGTTGGTCTGTGTCCATATCAGGACATGACCACGACCCTCTTTGGTCATGTGGGATAAGCAATAAGCCAGGGATACCCTATCCCTTTGTCCCTTTCTGCATTATTTCCATGGGCCTCAGAGCCTTCCCCCCACCCTCCATCAGCCTAAGCATCAACAAGATGTTGCTGTGTCTTCTCCTCTCTTCCATCTGAGGAACCCTTTCTTTTTTAGACTCCATAGTATAGCTGCTACCGCTGGGTGCCAGCTCTGCACAGGCAGCAGTGATACTTGCAGTCCCCTTCAGTGTCCTAAAGACCACCATGGGGTAGCCTCTTTCCCCTCACCTGACTGAACCAAGCTTTACAGCTAGACCACTAAAAGCTGGACACAGCCCAGGCCTGAGTTGCCACAGTTTGAGGCTGCTTCCTGCAAAGGTGAGCCTGCAGGGTAGACAAGCATTCTGTAGGCTCCATCGTCCACCCTTTACTTGCCTTTCCCCCACCTTTGTTTCTTACAAAGGAAGTGAAGGTAGGTACAACAGCTGTAGCAGGTTGATGGAGTGAGCATGTCTTGGGGGATGAAGCCCAGGGGATAGAGCCCGGAGGGTACCCTAGTCAGTCCTGCCCTGGTGCTGGTGTCCAAGGGCTGTCTACGCCAGGCTCTCTCTGTAATAAAAGAGACTGGAGCTGCCGTTCTTCTGGTTTCTGTTTCTAATGCTGAGGTTTTATTATTAACATAACTCAATAAAGTTTGCTGCCATTGATTTACTACCATTATAACAAGCTATGTATGGTTAATTACTTTAACAAAAGAAATGATACCATGGATTTTTCTGACACATTTTCCCTGGCCTGTTAAACTAAAATCGCATGAGGAAAGAAACAGAATGAAGAAACTTATGGATTTGAAATCCCAAGCAGAAATCAGGTGTAGCACTCAGAAGTGCTGACCTTCCTTCCTCCAGGTGGCTGCACCATGCTGGGGGTTCACATACGGTTGGGCACCCCGGGACTCTCCAGCTTACTATCGTCACTTGGGTGTTCCCGCTCAGTTCCAAGTACTCATGGCTTGCATTCTTGTTTGCCCTTGAAGGAACATGTAAAAAAACAAAACAAAACAAAACAAAAAAACCTTGCAGAAGGTTTATTTCTGTTTAAAAACAGGAAAGAAAAACAACAGCCACCTCAAGCTGTCCCATTTTATCTGCTCTGTGTTCTTAACCGTTCCACTGCCCCAGGCTGAGATCTGCTCTGTCTTTATTATGAAGAAATTAGGGATTCTGGTGGGACACTATGAGCATTGTCACAATGCCACTCTGGACATTGTCCACAAGGAATTTCACCATGTGTAACCAAGAAGTGCCTACTATACGTAGGCAGAATGCAGTTTTTTGTCTAAAGGTCACTGGGCCTTAGATGTTGGGGCAGGATTAGGCCTTGAAATCGGCTGCACCAGTAGCAGCGGGCAGCTCCGCTCTCTGAGAGACGTCCATAAAGTTTTTTGCATTAGTTCCACCATAAGGGTCACCCAGCCTCTAGCCATGTGAGAAATCAGTGTGCCACTTACCTGAAGAGTGAGTGCACACTACCTATGGGCCAATTTATGATCAAACATGTGAGCACACGTGTGCATGCGCGCGCGCGCACACACACACACACACACACATGCACACATAAGTCACCAGTCACCATCAGAGGCCCTCTCGGTGGCCAGAGACAGCTGTTTGAGTTGACAGTGATACCTCAGGACAAAGCGTTCCTGGTCTGTAAGGTCCTGACTGCTCCTTCTTTGCTGTTTTCTCACCAGAATTCCCTGGTGGTTGAGATACCACCTTTCCGCAACCAGAGAATAACCAGCCCCGTCCAAGTCAGTTTCTATGTCTGCAACGGGAAGAGGAAGAGAAGCCAGTACCAGCATTTCACGTACCTTCCTGCCAATGGTAACTCTGTCTTTCTAACCTTAAGCTCTGAGAGTGAGCGGAGAGGAGGCTTTTACTGAGCAACGAGGCTATGAGAGGATGTTGTTGTAAAAGCAGTGTGGCTCCTTCACACCGTGTGAGAGCCTATTCACAAGATCAAGTCGCCCACCCCCTCAAAGAAAAGCGAAGCCCGGGTCCGGGTGTGTTTTCCTGTGACTGGTGCATGCTGGGTAATCACGTGCTAGCCTTTTGCAAATACGCAGCGGGCCGGAGCAGCTCTGACTGTGGTCTGGGCTGATGCGGTCTGGGTATATATCTAACCTCTGTGAGTCTTTGGGTTAGGGAAAAAAAAGTATTTGTTAGAGCAGTTTTGTAAGTAGCTTCGAAAGCCTGCCGTGGTCATTGGGGAGCATGCGTGATGTTGTCCTCATGGTGATGGTTCCACACAGCATGCCGTGTGTCTCCACTGAACAATGCCGTCCCCCGGTGACGTGAGACTTTCAGATGGAAGCGCTTCTGCTCAAATTTACTCATTTGGGGAATGGCTTCTTTCATTCAGAAATGATCAGCTCACCTTTTCAACTTTCTAGGGTGTTTTATTTAAGAAAATACCTTTTTAAACTCCCCCGGCCCCTCCTCCAAGCTTGTAGAAAGGTGTGTCCCAGGCATCCAGGGTTTCCTGTGTGGTGCAGGCTATTCTCCTGTGGCAGGATGTGTGCACATGAGCAAAGTGGGTTGTTATCCTGAGTTCTATTGTATTTTGAGTAAGCTCAGCTATGTCAACAACCTTTTTAAATTGCTACTTTTTCCCCTCTAAAAACATTAAGGTATTCATATAATTTAAGAGGGGAATTATACAATAAATACTACCCGTGAAAGCAGCCACGTTGCTAACTTAGTAAAGTCAAGGTGGTTTTATTGTTGTGTTTTTGTTTTTTTTTTAAGGTTTCAGGTTTGTTGTTGTTTTTTTTTAAAGTGTAAAGGCATTTGGAACATCTTAGACAGTAAAAAAAAAAAATTGGTATTAAAATTCTGAAACCAACTGTCTTATTGCAAAAATCCTAGAAATGCCCTTCAAAACTAGAACAATAACTTGGTAACATTCTCATACAAGGGCATCAGTGTAATCAGCTGTCAGTACCGTGGGTGACCCCAGAACAGCTGCCCCCACCCCAGCCTCCCTCAACTCTGGAGCTTGTTTCACAAGCCTCTTCCTTTTGTGAAATAATGTACACTCTTTCTTTAAAAATATTTGGTCTTTTTTTTTGAAAATGCAATGATTATGTCCTACCTATACTTCAAGCATGGTTGATCTAACATTTTAAAAGGTCTCAACTTTGTAAAGAAAAAGAAAACATTCTCTAAAACAATATGGAAACATCATGTGGATTAATTTCCCTTCCTTTGATGCACACTTGAGTCCTTGATGAAGGTTTTGTAGGGTGCTCAACTAAAGAGCACTGTGTCAGAGGGGTCTGTGGAGCAGGCGTCCTGTGAGGCCCCAGGGCCTGGTGGCTGAGTATACCTCTGTCTCCCACGCTGCCCTCCCTCGGTGACACAGCACCCAAGCATGCCAGCTGCTCCACACTTATTTGCTCTGCACCGTCTGCCTCCCACAGTCCTCCCAGCCGCCCATCATCCTTATGTGCGGCACAGGTCTTCCTTAACCCTTCTGGGCTCACCCGTTTGCTCCTGACCCCTCTTTAGCCCATTCATTCTGCTGCCCTGACTCTTGCCTCCAACTCCAAGATGGCTGCCCACCGCCAGCATGGTCCCGGGGACCAACCGTGTTTCCACACCATTAGACTGTGAGCTCCTTCAGAGAGACCTTGGCCACCCTAGGGTTGGATCTCAGCATTACTCATTGCCTGAGCCTGGCTGGCTACCAACATGTGTTGTTGTTTTTTAAAAAATAAATAAACACACAGATGGAGAATCCCAGCTCCCGTGTCCCGTGTTCTGTCTGGTGTTCTCCCTCTATGCTCCATGGTGTCTGTTGCTCAGGGGTGTATCTCTGAGAACACCGATGCTGACCAATGGTTGTGTTCATAGCTCCCATGTTCTCAGATTGCTGCGTTTTGAGTCTTGGAGACTCTCCAGGGCACACGAGTGGCTCTTAATTAACCTGGCTTCATGATCCTTCAGCTTTTCTCCTTGGACACTGGCTGTGAAGTTAGTAGCCTCCCCCTGAGTCTTTCTGTATTATTAAGTGGGTTTTATGTATACTTGTATTTCACATATCTATGACCACCATAGACACTGGTTCTTATGGTCATCAGATATACTGTGTTTGAGAAAGTAGGAATAAATCCTTTCAAACCCTACCTGTGAAATTCATTTTTAACTGTAGATATATAACATCAAGACTCATTCAGTTTTCCTTCCAACTTAGTTGTGAGGATGTCTCAAGGGGACTGCATCAGACTCCTCCTCTCCCTCACCCCTGTGGAAGGAAGGGCCCTGTTCTTATACAAAACTGTCTCTTGCCCCAGGCCCCTTTGAGTTTCAGGGTGTTGAAAGTCAAAGTGTCCAAGGTATTCTGCTGCGTATAAGGCAGGAGGGATGCTGGCTTTGTGCACTCCTTTGTCACCGTAGCTGTAGACCCTGATACCTCTACAGCAGGTTAGCTCATGTGGTTGACACCCACCTTGGGCCATCCTTCTTCCTTACTCTCAGTGAACTGTGACAGTGGTCAGGTGGCAGGAAAATAGGGCAAGTGGCTGGGACCCCTGGGTTATGGGCAGGGGGATACTGATGTCTCTGGCACATGGTCTATGGTGACCCTGGAAGGGCAGCTTGGCTTCCTTTCCTCCTCCTGGTGTGTGTCTAACAGGGAAAGTTTCCGCTTGAATGAAAGGCAATGCGAGCAGACTGTGCACATCTCATTGGAAACCCTGCAGTGAGCCCTGTGGGTCTCTGGGATAGTCATCAGGCACAGATGCTAAAAGCACCTGCAAACTGAGAAGAGACTTCAGAGTGCCTAGACCCAGCCAGGGAAGGCCTCCTGGGCTGCCCGAGACTCTCGTCTGCCACTAATTTTGCTTTGCTCCCTGAAAAGAGACTGTGCTATCTTCCTCATTGAGCCATGGGGGCTGGGGCAGACAACGTCATGAGATGAGGGCTATGCCAGGAATGTCTAGGTCTGAGCCCTCATTCCAACATATCAATTATAATTCCAGAACGATGAATGGTTATGGGGATGTCTCCAGTTTGGGTTCCAAGATGAGCATTTCTGCCAGTCTGAGACCTCAGACTAGCTCTTTCTCCCAGTTACTCGTGGCAGAAACTGGTTACCTGTTCACAGGTACAGGGGTTCTTACAAAGAGAAGAGAGTCAATTTATTGTAAAAGCACATCCTGAGGTCAGTGTTTCTGTACAATGAAAAAACAAATCATAATAAACTATAGGATTCTGAGATTCTGTCCCTTCATCTGAAACTGTTTTAGCTAGTTAGAAGTCCCCTGGCCTTCCCAACCAGGACAGGACTATGAAGGTAGGAGTGACTCTTGTCCTGAGTTCAGGAACACCTACTCCTATCTCCCACCCAATCCCTAGCACTGGATACCTGTGTGAGGACAGATACTCACCTGGTGACAGAGACTAGTACATGACTATAGGACAGGAAAAGCATTTCAGCAGGACTGATATCAGTCAAGCAACCCCCTGAGCAGACAAGGTTCACAAGGACAGGTCAGCCCCAAGGGCCAGGCGTCCTTGAACCTCTAACAGCCCTCTCCTCCCCAACACACTTCTTTGCATGAATTCTGGGGGTGGAGGCATGAGTGATCTGGAGAATAAAATACCACAGAGAACTTTGACTCCTTCCTGATTATCAGTCACTGCATCTAAGATACATTTCCATCTCAGAGGAAGAGGAGGAACCAACTACTTCTGCCAGATTCTTGGTTGTATCACTAGAGTCTGGAATCATCAAGACTTGTGTAGACTTGGACAGAAGACTTGGGCCCTCCATAGAAGCAGAGCCCCCACTTTATGATGGATTCCTGGGCACCATGGGCTCTAGCTCAGTTACTGTCCTGACCACAACTCTACTGAAAATACCAGGCCTCAACTTGTAACTGCCTGAGTGCAGAGACCATGATGGCATGGCAGTATTGTGCACAGCCCGTGGCTGTCTGCCTGGGCACCCACTGCCTATCCTATGAGAAGGCTGGGCCCAGAGTGAGGGGCTGAGTGCTGCCCTACTCCAAGGGTATCTTTTGGAGAGATCACAGAACATAGTGGCCTGTTGGGATGAAAGCCAGGACAGTTTCTCCCACTTCCCATCATTCAGCTTGAGCCATTCCTTCATTAAAGAGCCCACGAAGGCTTCAAATGGCAGGGGTCACAATGTGGTGTGTGACATGTACAGTGATGTTAAGCCTAGGGACCCTGCTTCTCCATTTTCTTCCTAAAAGCTAATCACCTCAGCAACCAACTGGCCACTGTAGCTATGTGCCTCCATGTTCAAATGACATCGGTCAGTAGACATTTAGGAGAATGGTCAAGAGCTGCCTAGACCTCTGGATCAAGGAAGTCCTTGTCCCCTAAACTCTCAAATCCATCTCCAGGGAGGAGGGCGTCTTTTCTCACATCAACACTGATGTGTCACTGATAAGGAGCTAACACTTGCACCCATGCCAGCCCCGCTGCACCATGAGGAAGGTTAGGCATCAGAAGAAACCATTTCTGTGCTGTGTGATCTCTCAGGTCTTCCCAAGTATTAGAAGGCCTCAAGTTGAAGTGAGGGCATGCTTGTCTGGGTGCCAAGAGATGCAGGCCTCTGAAGCATATGCTGCATCCATGTGAGTGCCCACGTGTTGTACTTCTGTGGACTTTCTGTTTTCACATAAGGAAGGAGATGAAGGGTAGAAGGTTGGTTACCTGGGAGATAATTGACAAGGGAGAGAGCTAACCATGTGGCACCTGGAGTGCCCACAGAGGACGGCTGTGGCTGGGATGTTTGGGCCTTGGCAGGATAGAAAACCTGCAATTTACAGGGGCCTGAGAGGGAGGCCAAGGGCTGCCTTACCCCGTGCCTTCTTGTGGAGCGATCACAGAACACAATAGGCCATTAGGATGAAGGGCAGGAAGGTAGTTTTGTTTAGACATCGAAGGGCCATGTGCCACCAAAAGCAAACAAAAGTGTGAGTCAGAGTGAGCTGAACACCCAAGGAGGCTGAGCACAGAGGAGACATGCATGGGCAGGAGGGTGGGCAGGAGCAGAGAGCTCCGCCTGAGATCTGCCAATAGAACGCATGCCATATGCTGCCACCTGTGAGGTACTTTCAAGTCCCCGGCTGCCCCACCCAGCTATGTCCTAGGTAGTATGGCAGCCCCAGAGCCCCAGATGCTGGAGGGGGAGCTACTGTCAAAGGACAGAGAGCAGCTTCAGCAGCTAGTGGATAGAACGTCGCCAATGGGTGTTCTCAGTGTGGATGGCCTTCTGTGCCATCCGCTGCCATCAAGAGTAAATGTTACTTGTCAGTCTTCACCTGGATGTGTCCCAGCTGGTTCGTTTGGGCTGTGGGCTAGCGTGCACGGGCAGCAAAGCCATTCTCTTCCTTCTCTGGGCCAGGACCTGCTCTACTGCTGGGAGTTAGGACCTTGTGGCATGACTGACCTCTGTGCCCACTTTGATACTTCTGGAAAGGGGATATTCCCAACTCTCACCTGCCCACCAACAAATGAAAAGGCCTAATGAGGTTCTGAATAAAAAGGCCGGAGCCAGCAAGTCCTTGGTGTATGTTATTTCCGGTCCCCAGTGGGCTGAGATTTCGCCCGTCAGGACTTTGTATTCTACTGGAACATACCTCCATGGAGTCCTCCGCTGCACCAAATTCATCCCTTTGTAGATGCTCTAGGAAATAAGCTGTCTGGGAGACAATCCTTATGCTCTTACATCCCCAGGAAGCTGGGTACCACACACCTGCACAGCCACTGTGCATGCTGAATGACAGGTGTGCCCTTCTACCCGCAGGCTCACAGGTCCTGCAAGGATCTGAGGACGCTCAGTGGGAAGATGTGTAAAGCCTTTCTGGCTTGGGCTTGCGAGGCTCTATGCATTCTTAGCCCCTAGAGTCCTCTCTTGCCCCTGACTTATCATTGCTGGCTGTCTATGTTGATTGTGAGACTTAGGCTTTAATGTCACTCTGCCATGAAGACAATCTGACTTTTGTTTTATAGGAGTGTTAGACTGTGAACAAAACCTCTTTTGTCCAGCACTGGAAACAGCTGGTAAAATTAATTCAAGCCACAATGCTTGGGTTTACTTGAAAATGCAAGTGTGAAGTAACAGGACATGGACGGAAGACATCCTCACTCGTACTGAGCGTACTTCCTGTGAAGGCCGTGGGAAGGCATCAGGTCATTCAGTGCCCGAGTCTGCCTGACAGCTTTCACTGTGGACAAGAAAGGGGACCAATAAGGGTGCTGACCACCTGCTCCACTACAAGATGCCATCAGCTGGCTAAACATCAGTCACTAGCAACCCTAATGGTAGCCTAAAAACCCCATCTGCAGTTGTCTTGTTGGGGATTGGTACTTCAACATGAGTATCGGGGCATCCAACTTCTCCCACCTTCTCCATATGCATAGCTTAGGAAGTAAGGTACAGGCCATCACTGATAGATGCCCAGATGTCTAGTAAAGCAGGCTGTATACCCACAGCTCTGCCTCAAAATCTTTACACAGATCCTAACGTCTCGTAGCTAGTGAAGCCTAGGCTGTAGGAATGAGTTAGCCCAATGGTCATATATTAGTCATACAGGCTCTAGCATGTATTGTGTGTGATGACGATGTCTCTGTTTTGTATGCATCTGTGAGTGGAGGATGCCCACTCAGTATGCAGGAACATTCTTCACACTTAGGTCTGAGCTGGGCACAAATGCTTAGACAGAAACCCAACAAAAGCACCATCTACACAACTGTGTGGTTTCTCTTCATGAAATCAGAGATGGGTCAGATGCTGGGTCGTTCTCAGAGCAAGGGGACTGGAGGCACAGGTGTTAGATGTCAGTGAAACTTGATTGGCAAGGTTGCTCAATTGTTGTTGTTGGGTTTTTTTGTTTTGTTTGTTTTTTAACAAGTTGTCATAATTCCCCCAAAATAAAATGGTTGGATGTCCACGGTGCTGATAGCTGGTGGTACCTTGAGCTGATCACCCAGAATGCTTCATTTAAAATGAGAACCATTTGTTCTGTCTGCACAAAGGTCCATGGGATGTTTGACTGATGCCAGGCAGAGAAGTTCAGGGCCCGTCTGCATGGCTCTGGTCCATTATAGACACATTTAGGCTCCCTGAAGCACAGGTACATGGCCTGCGTATCATCAGCCTCATTTTGTGGGCAAGAAGGGCTAAAAGACATGTCCACATCACTCCAAGAGAGAGCCACCTTCTTCCACCTGCCCCACTTAGACGAACGTCATACTCTACTCTGCCCCCTGTTCTGGCAGTCAAACCTAAGCTGTCCTGCACCCTAGGCAAGCACTCTTAACCACCGAGCCACAATCCAGCTCAGCTGGAGGTTCCAGAAGCCAGTGTGAGTCTCTGTGACTGAGCCTTATTAGACTCCTCTCAGGAAGATGTGCACTGATAGTCTGAATGGGAACTGGCCTTGCCTCTCTTTCTCATCTAGGTGATTAGACTTAAGGTTCAAGGCCTAGCTATGAATCAAGAGCATCCATCTTTTCCTGGGTCCTAGTGAGGACCCTCTGGCTGCTCTTCTCTATTCCACGCAATGAGTGTTTGTGAAATATACGCCCAGATTCCTGGATGGGATGTAGGTGGTATGAGTCAGCTGTCCACCAGCAAGCTTGGATGCAGGGTAGCAGAGGGAGCTGGAGCAGCTGGACAGAACTGGTTCATTCTAGACATGCACTGGAGATGGCTTCAGAAGGGCCTGTGGCAGGCGGAGGAGTATGGGAATCTCCCAGAAGCTTTCTGTGAGCCCATATATATATCCCCAACAACAATAGGTGCTCAGCACAGACTTAATCCTTAGCCACACACTGGAAAGCTCCTCAAATCTGAGCCACCGAGACCCTGGCTCTTATTTGGACCTAGTGCACAGCAGGCAACCTTTGGAGAGTGCCTGTAAGCCATTTTAGAAGCATCATTGCTACCCAGAAAGAGCTCCCCAGCCTGACCTGGAAGGAAAAACCCAGAGGTGAACCTCTGTGAGGCCTAGGAGAGGAGTGTCAACCAAATATGACCTGTCCGGTGGCTCACAGATGACTGGCCACACTGGGAGACATCCTCAACCTGGTATTGTGGTATTGACATGTAGGAACAGAAAATGATTTGCTAGGCTTAAGGCTTAAGTCTAGAGTTAAGGAATGCTCTTTAAGGCTCCTTGGTCTGTAGACCACCATTGCAGGGTCTGCAGGAGATGAGACGAAGAAGGAACCTTCCCCATCACACAACTGAGCATGTGCCATTGATGATGTTATCCACACTTGGCTGGAGAAATCCTGGAGGTCAGCGAGTCCCAACCTGGGACACAAACTTTGAGCCAACTCCAGGTCAAACCCCTCAGCTGTCCTTAGACTCTGCAAGGAGTGGACTCACCACACCAGCACCTGCATGTGATCCCTGCAAGGGGCCTCGGTGTACAAGGTTGCTGGACTAGAGTGGATGCTGTGGCTGTCAGGTGCACACAGTGTCGGGCATGCACAATGACACACATCTCCCATGGCCACACAGACCCAGCATTGTGCTGTGCAGGGTGTAAGGGATCAGTCACAGCAGGAGCCAGCAGCCCACCTTCTTCATGAGGGCATGCTTTGTCTCTGACAGCTGGCCCAAAAGATTGTCATTAATCCTTCATGTGCTTGTTTTCCATAATAAACTCTGTATTATAAACTCACGGCTTTGCTAATGTGATGTTTTCAGTGTGCCATTCCATAGCATTGCGGTGAGCTCTGCTGCACTGGGTTCCCTTCCCTGCCCCCCACCCAGCCTAGCATGGAGACATTGCGTCACACCACTCCTGCTTCCCTCTGGCACAGGAGACAGACCAGCGCCTGGGGCTTCTGTGGAGCACACGTTCCATTTCCTGACTAATAGGAAACAAGAGGCCCCATCCTACAAGGCTCTGGGCTCCACATGAGAAATGCAGACACAGGCAGTCTTGAGATGTATAGCTCTAGGGTTTCTGTGAACACTGTGAGGGGTGGCATAAAACTTCAGTTGAGGAGGTACTTATGGGGGACCTCAAAGAAGGGCCCTCAGCACCTGACTCTTGGATCGCTCCTCTGCCTGATAGACAGGCCACTCTGTCTCTAAGCAGTTATCAGATGTACTGAGTGACCATCCAATGATCAGGGGCCTCTGTCTTTGAGTGGAGCTGCCTCTATCAGGGATGGACATCCATGTCAAGTGTGGGACTGTGACAGGGTCCCCTGGACAGGAAGCAGAGGCTTGCCACCTCGGGGTCAGCAGGTGGCAGGAGACATACACTATGTCTTCTTTCCCTTTGCACTGACTTGTGTGACACTGTCCCCCAAACATTGAGCTCCGAAGGTGAGAGACCTGAGCATAAGATAGTGTCATTGGAATGACAGGATTCAAGTCTCCATCCCAACCTATCCAGTTGAGCAGGCTGCATCCCCAGAGTGGCATCATCGTGATAATTCTTGAGTGGAGCTGCTGTCCCAGTCTCAGATATCCAGACAGAAGGAGGCAGAGGACAGAGTGGAAAGGGGTAGCCAGTACATAAGAGAGACAGCACAGGATCTATCCCACACCCCAATCCTGGTTCATTTTGCACCTCTGGAGATAGAAACTTGGGAGTCCAACTTAGAGCATCAGGACTCATGTCCTCGTGAAGAATCTGAGGTGGTCAGCAAGATGTTGAACCAATGCAGGGCAGATCCTAACAACAGAATCTACAGGGCTCCCTAGAGCAGCTACCACACCCACTCCCTGCCTGGCCTCTGGATTGCTGGCCCAGGTCCAACCAACGCTCCAAGTCCCTGCCCCTGTGTGGCAGGTAAATTACATTCTCTGGCATTTACTGGGCAGCTGTGTTTGGGACTGTGCCTTTCATGTCACGCTGAGCAGTTAGGGCTGGGTTTTACAGATCTTATAGGCTGAGTTACAGGAGGGTTGCATTGGCCTTGGGACCTGGCTGGGAACCCAGTGCCGTGAACAGAGCAGCTCAGTCTGGAAATAATTCACCTTCCAGTCATGTACCTTTTTTTTTTTTAAGTCACAAACTCTGAAAATGACCAGTCTCATTTAGAACTGAACCTTCACATACAGATACTGGCTTTGAATGGAAAGACTCATACCCAGGATTCTTCTTGCCGGCGTAGTTTTTGTTCTTAGTGACATCGGTGCCTATTTTGGGTCAGGCCTATGATCACAGAAACTGGTTGCACATGGTTCTACCCCAGGTACCTCTCAGGGTCTGACTTCTACTGGGTTCTTGCCAATCCTGGATTTACTGTGTGGTTGAGCCAGCTGGACTGATACTGAGTGGAGGTCGTTTCTAAATCATGGCTTACCCCCACAGAGCCGTCTAGACGGGCTCGTGCCTGGAGCTGAGTTAGTACCTGTATAACACATTTCATTGTAAGCCGTAGAACCCAGATGGCCAGGGGCTTCCTGCTTCTCAGCAGCTCCTGGAAGATACAGTCCACAGGAAGGGTGGGGCCCATAGCTGATCTCATATATTCAACTTTCTAATGTCAAAGGGATGGGTTTCCCTTCCTTCCGTTTTATTAAATGCCAGGATGTCCACCGTCCTTCTTGTTATTAGCAGCACCTCCCATCCCACAAAGCAGTCTGGGGACCTGCCCAGAAAAGAGCCTGCTACCTGCCTGCACCTACAACTCTCATGGCTTAGACAAGAGAACAGATAGGATAGTTAGTGAACTGAACTAGGTCTTCACTGGGAGGCTTTTCCAGGAAGCACTGTGTGTAAGGAGTACTTGCCTTGGGGGCCCATTCCTCCTTGTTTCCTTTGCCACCACAGCTCCAGAGGCAACTAATGTCCATTGGAGCTACGGACCTAGCTGCTACAGACAGGGAGTATAACAGGGAGGACTTGGGAGGACTCTTCCTGATCCTGCACTGATCAAATCACCAAGTGCTTGCCTATAGGCTACCTGGACCCTGAGGCACTCCAATCTCAATGTGTGCCTGGCCTTCTTGAGGTCCACTCCCCTGTCCACTCAGGGGTAGCTTGGAGGTCAGTCCCACATTCCAGGCAGGTGGACCTTTATAGACCTTATTGGGAAGTAACCCATAAAGCACCCTGCCAGGGACCTATGTCCCACCTCTGTGGCATCTGACTCATGTGAAATGATGGAAGCCCTCGGATGGTCCCCTGTTCAGCCACACAACAACCTGATCAGATGTGTGTAGCGTCTCTGGCAGGAATCCAGCGCAAGCAACCTGCTTTCCAAAGCCGTGACAGGCACCCATGAGCAGAGGCTGCATAGCCTCTCTTGGAGGGCTTCTGAAGTACCATGTGAAGATCTGTTAGCTGTTGCCCTTGGCTCACCTGCTCAAGTCACTTGAATGAGCCACTGTGGGGTCATCCTGGGGTCACACCTTGGGTCACCTGGACTTGTATGCAGAGTACTGACCTGGAGGACAGTGCTACTTCAGCCAAGAGTGGCTCCTGGGCTGAATACAAGGGTCTCAAGCTGATGGTCTAAGAGGCACTGCCATCTTCTGACAGAATGTCTGTCAGCTCCTTCTGAGATTCAGCCGTTGGAGTGCCTGCCTCGCCTACTCAAGCCAGGAGAAGTCCTAAAGACTAGGATAAAAGAAAAACCGGGCTGAGGGAGTCAGCAGTAGTCAGTGGCTCTATTGCCTTCTGTAGAGGCCGAGACACTGGTGCTTGTGGGTACCACTGAGAGGTGAGGAGAGGGCCCGCAGAGCAGCAAGCCACAACTTATCCCCAGCCCAAGCCTGGGGCAGAGCCTCCAGGCCTACAGTGGGGGCCGCTCTGTGCAGGAGGCTGCCCTTCCTAGGAAGCTCCCAGTGGAGCCAGGCTTCAGAAGAGTTCCATGTTCGTGGCTCACAGCAGCTGGTGGCGCGGAGGAGGCCTGGTCCTAATGAAGAACAGATGCACATTCCTGCTGGCTCAGACCATAGCTAAAGATTTTTCCTCAAAATGCAGATATGCTTTCATTTATTCACGGAGAAGCCGGGCCTCCCTCTGTGACATGTGTGTTTGTACGTGGAGTGTGTGTGTGCCTCTTAAAGAGGCCTCAGTGGTTGGGCAGTCCCTCACGTGGCTGACCTGCTGCCAAACCCACCCATGCATAGCGTGTGAAGAGGAGAGACGTATTAGAGACATCTGTATGCTTGTCATGCACGTGGCTTAGGCGGTACAGTGCTGCTGAGGGGTCACCTGCTGCCACCCAGATGGCTCTCTGATGGAAGAAACGAACAAGCAAACAGTGGCCAGGAAGTCAATGGGGAGAGTGGGGTTCCAGGGTCTACGTGGCACTTCTTCCTCTGCTTATGACACTCCCGTCATCCTAACTCTCTTGTTGAAACTGAGTCCCTAAGCAGAAACTTGGAGTCTGCTCTGGCCACAGCCTGGGGCTAGTTCCAGGCCACAGAGGTTACATCTTCTCTGTGGCTCTTCCCTGCACTGGGGGTCTTCTTGTTAAAAGTGGAGAGGGAGATCTAGGAGGCCCTATTTGGGGTTGTGGGTCTCCTGGGGCTGCTTGATCACCCAGGGCTGACAGGTCTCTTGTGTCTGTGGGGTCTCCTGGGTCTGTGGGGTCTTCTGGGGCAGGCTGCAGAGTCCTTACTTGGGTGTGTGAGCCAAGAGAGATACATGGAAACACAGTGCGCTTGCCTACAGAAAAGTGTCCTTCTATTTTAATGTGTCCTGTCTTCTCTGCTGTCTCAGATGGTCACTCACCTCTGGATTCTCACTGAAGCCAATGCAATGCATGCTCGGTTTCCACATTAGCAGAACTTACTAGAGTCGTCCAGTAGCCGAGTTACAACAATACCTCCAAGCTGAAGTTTTCACTTTGATTGCTACAAATCCACAGGCCCTCGGGCCCAAAGCTCCTACTGCCGTTTGCAAATAGATTTTTATAGCACGCTAGTGCTGGGGGAGATTCCAAGGAAAATAGTCCTCTTCGTATTAGAACCAGCTGTGACTTTCTCAGCCAGTGACGCACCCTGTTTTTAATTGGGTGGGAGAACTGGGAGAGACAGAGGGGCTCAGTCAGAACGCTGTTTGTTTTGCATGGGGTATCCTAGCCACAGCCTAGCCTACCCATCTGCAGCTTATGTTTATTTAACTTTTTCTTTCCTCCTCACAGTTCCAATTATAAAGACAGAACCCACGGACGACTTTGAGCCAGCTCTGACCTGTGGACCAATGAGCCAGGGACTTAGTCCTCTGCCGAGGCCTTACTATAGCCAACAGCTCGCCATGCCTCCCGACCCCGGCTCCTGCCTCATGGCTGGTTTTGCCCCCTGCTCACAGAGGAACACACTGATGCCCACACCTCCCAATGCAAGCCCGAAGCTGCACGACCTTTCCTCTCCTGCCTACACCAAGGGGCTCACCAACCCAGGCCACAGTGGTCACCTTGGACTTCAGCCACCAGCTTCGGAGGCCCCCACCATGCAGGAAGTGCCGAGACCCATGGCCATCCAGCCCAACTCGCCTGAGCAGCCCCCATCCGCCAGGCTACAGCCGCAGGTGAGTCCACATCTGAACAGTAGCTGTCCCCTTGGTCGCCAACAAGTGCTCTGTCCCAACAGCCCTTCTTCTCCACTTCCATCTGCTGCCCATGAGCCAACCTGCTTACAGCCCTCAGCTCTCCCTCCTGACATGGGCCACCAGCAGCAACAACTGCAGAAGGCTCAAGGAAATGAATCTCCAGCGGTACTGCCAGAGGTGCGTGAGGACAGTGACCATAACTTGGCCCCTATTCCTGTAGTGATCAAGCAAGAGCCTGAAGAATTGGACCAGTTGTACCTGGATGATGGTAAGTGCCCACAGCTGAGCAGGTGTGTGCACAGCCATTGAGTTGGGGAAGGAAGGGCGACATGGGTGGAAGACGGTTTCTACGCTGTGCCATGTATATAGAACCAACCGTCTCCAGCCAGCATGTCAGCAGTTCTACCCTGGTAATCTTGGTAAGCCCCGCCGTCCAAGCCAGATTGGCTCAAACTGAATTCTCTGACACTTGGTATCAAAAGTAAAGCAAATGATTGCCCAAGTCAACCTCAGGTAGTCTCACAAAAAAGGCCTCCCAGAGTGTGGCCTTTGTGGTCCGAGCACATACAAGCTTCAGAGATAGAGAGAAGCGTCTAAGTCAATGCCTGGTTCAAGGCAGTACAGTAGGTGGCCATATACAAATGTTCAAAAGGGACAGCAGTGTTGGGAGCTGAGCGGATGGGAGTGATGCCAAGGGGCCTCTCTCTATGATGGCTTTTGTCCTTCCAGTTCAGGACAGCTCACACTGGGCAGCGGCAGACATGAATGTAGGGTGTCTAGCTGTGCCTAGACTGTTTGTGGTGGACACAGACTCTCTGAACCCTAACATTTCTCCATGATGACCAAGGGTGCCTTTGTTGTTCCGCATGGGTTTATTACTGTTCTCCTGGACACCTTGCTGTCCCTGCTGAGTAACTAGAGTCTTCCTGACCACATGACTGCCACAGTGACCAAGAGCACTGCCCACTGGGAGTTGGTTCGGTGGTGTTTTCCAGCTTGCTCTGGTGGGTTGTTTGTGGGAGTTGGGGCTCCCTCTGAGCCCAGCTGGTCTCCCCAGATGTGGGCTGTTTCCCAGGCCAGGTGCAGAGCAGCTGGAACAGGTCCAGCTCCTCGCTGCACCTGGACTCAAGTGAGGCCCAGGATGGCGCCAGGGCTTGCTCAGCTCCCCGCCCGCCTCTGAGGCTGAGGCTTTGCTGCCTCTCAGCCACCCTTCCCGGTGATTTGCCTGTGAGCCTGACGACCCTTTCATTCCAAAGGAAACTTTGAAAAGAGCATTTGAAAGAGGGTGGTATGTCCCAGCTTCTGTACCTACTCCTTGATGCCCCAGGCATGGGGTAAGCTGGCTTAGGGATGAGAGAATATTGCACACTCCCTGTGGACAGGTCCAGGGTTGCCCCACCCCCACCTCAGGCACTTGGTTGACAAGGAGCTTATGTTCCAGGGCTGTAAAACTTCTGACTGATATCTCCCTCCGTACTCATAACTTAAAGCTTTGGGGGAAATGATTCATGCCAATTTTTTTTTTAATAAAAATAAAAATAAGTTCAATTCTTGAACCTACAACCGGGTACTCCTCTGTGATACATTTGTTGGCCACGTTCATCCGCCTCTGAATAAGCCCTCGTAGATTTGTGGGAGGCTCCAGGCCTCACTGGGTCTCTTCTGTTTGGATCCATGTCGGAGGACTGTCTCTGCTCTGAGTAACAAGCGTCACTTGTCTTTGACCTACTTACACATAAGTGCAGGGCTGGGATCCCAGGGAAGGTTCCCAGTGTCGCTGCCTTAGCATGAAGAGTCTATCTGTGTTCCTGGTACCTGCCCAAGTGGACACTGTAGCCAGAATGGACACTAGAGTCTGTGTCTAGAGTCCCGCCTTCTACTTTGCCTCAGGGAGTGCTGGTCTGGGCCTGTGGGAGCATTGTCATGTGGTCAGAGGCCATGTGACCAGCCAGCCCAGAACTCCCACATCTGGGCAGTGCCCTCTGGCCCAGAGACAGGAAGCCAGTCTTAGCCAGGTTTCCCACTGACCCAGAGGCCACTGTGGCCGACGTCACACCGGCTTTGTTGTGGGCATTGGATGTGAGCAGGTGAGCCTTCAGGGAGGAGGGGACACTGTGTCCAGGAAGCAACACAGCAGAACTCGGGATGAGGGCTGCCCACACGTGGCACGAGATGTACTTTGTTGAATTTTACTGTGTGCCCTGAGAGAACAATTCAGAGTCTCCCCTGTTGGGGCACAAGGGAAGGGTGCTGACCTAGAAAACAGGAAATGAAGGTTAAGAAGAAGAGCCAAGTGTTAGGCATGGGGACCTGTCCTGGATGCCATGTCCTTTCCAGTGGATCTTAGTTAGAATTCCCCAGGGAAGGGGCAGGCATGAGGGTGGGGGAGACAGAAACCACCTCAAAACCTAACTCATAACGTCAGACTCTGCTTTCCCCAAATTCTTGCTTAAAAGACAGTCGGTCTTCTTCAATTTACCCAACGGGGTAAATACACTGAGGAAGATACACTTTATTTGAACATAGGAAGGTTGGGGTGACCCTCTCCCAGTGATTAGGTTGGAGGCAAGGTAGAACAGGCCTCAGGCTTGGCTTCCTTCTGGGGTCTCCCTCGTCAGATAGGAGGGGTTACTCACAGCCCTCTCCACAGTACTGTGTGTCTCCCAGTACAGAGTCCCTGTTGGGAGGAAGACAGGGGTGAACCAGTGCCCTGAAGGTTCCCGAGCTGTAAGACACAGAGTAAACAATCTAGGAGGCCGATCCCCAACCAGCCCTTCCGCATCCAGGGGCCTCCTCTAATTACTCTGCCAGCTTCAGGGGTTCACACATGCCTTGTCATGGCTGCCTTGCCTGAAAGGTGGGAGGAGGAATGGGTTTTAACAGAAACTAGTTTTCATGTGGTTTTTGTTTGTTTGGTTGGTTGGTTTGGCTCTAGGTATTTTGATTTTGTTTTCTGGGAACATGGAAAGAAAGGCAGTTCTAAAATACGACACCCAGGCTTTGAGAGCCTGTAGCCCTCCGTACACACAAATTCTCAGTATTGGCATCGTGAGACATCAGGAAGTCAGTTCCTGTGTGTACAGCGCATGGTGTGACCCACACTGGGTTTGCAGAGCTACACCTTAGAATTTGAGGGTGGCACACTTTCCAAATCTCTCTTCATCTCAAGGAGCAATTTAAATTATTGATAGAAAACAAACCCTTTTCCAGGCGTCTTTTCTGTTTCTACTCTTAAGTCTTGCTGAAAATGTATCTGACCCATTCACAAACCTCAGTAATAACTTCTTTGTTCCAGCAGCCTGCATAAGACTGAAGATTTCAATTTAAACTTTTCATGTTTAGATTTTGAAGGTGTTGGTGCTGTGGCTCACGCATCATTTTAAATGCAGTCTTTTTTTTTTTTTTTAAAGTTTCCACCAAAGCTGAACATTAACTGTTTCTGTAATGTTTGCTTAAATTACCTGTCACGGGACTGAACTGCGTGACACGTTCTTCTGGGTCACACATATGAACGTGAGTGTCTCCCTTGCACAAAAAAGCTTCCACTTCAAGCAAGCACATCTGGAAACTCCTACAATACCACGAGGCATCTGTGCAGATGGGACCCTGACACAGAACTGCTTTGCTGCCACATAGCCAGCCTGCTGCCAGCTTTGTGGCTGGAGCAGCCTAGAGGCAGTACTGTCTTGGTCTGTTACTGTGCCCCCCAACACACACGCACACGCACACGCATGGTGACCGCCCTGCAGCCCTTGCCACAATCAAGCCTTTCAGCTCCATTGGTGGCTGCTGGGTGTCCAGAAGTCTAGATGTCATTAAAACAACAAGCAGGTAGACCAGGCTTCCCAGCCGTGTCTGCTGACTGCCTGGGTTTCTTTCACTCCCCCCCCCCTCCTTCTTTCCTGAGCTTAAGCTGCTCTGGAAGAGAACAAAAAGCTTTCCTCATGGAAAGTTTGACTAAACTGGCAGGGTGCCCAGGCCCAAGCCTTCCCCGTTGCTAGCAATGATGGCAAGAGCGATCAAACACACCAAGCCATGAATACTGCGGACACAGGCCACCCCATGACAGATAGGAGAAAGAATTCAACCATGCATATATCTCATTGGGTCAGTCCCTCATGCCCTGGGGTGCCTGCCTGTGAGTTGGAAGGCACAAGGATTATACTACACACCACCGGAGTCTGAGACTGCTGTAGGCAATATAGACCAGGAGGCTGCACAAGTAGCTCTTTGGAGTCCCCAAGGGAGGGTTCTCCCAACATTCATGAGTTCACAAGGCTCGGGTCTGTAGCTGCCACCCAGTGGGTCTTCCAACTGTTCAGTGCAGGGTAAGCAAACCACAGAAGGCTGAGTCTAAGCTCTTATGCATAGTACAGGGCACCAGGCAAGCAGATGTTGGCTTAAATATTCCAGTATGTATCTAGATACACTCCTGTAGAGCTGCACTCGATGTCAGGCAAACTCTCCCAGGAAACTTGCTGGGAAGTTCCAGAAGGGTTAGTGTGTGTTCCAAGAGGGAATAAAGCAGGGCTCAGGCACAGGACTCCTGCCATCTGGAGGCTCTCTTCCCCTTCCATGCAGGCAAATGGAGGCAGGTGGTGAGGGCTCTAAGCTGTCTGCTGAGTCAGACCTTCTAAATAGGATGTGTTTGGCCACTATGAACCTGTACTGGTCCTGCTGCAGCCTGTAACCTGCAGAGTCATGATATGATTCTCTGTGCTTTCTACACAGCAGGAAGGCAGGAGGAGGGCTATTCCAGTGGACAGCTGTGTCCTGAGGGATTAGGTTGAATGGTCTTCTGGACTCTGTGTGCTCCTTCTAGATACATAGCTTGGGCAGTATATGTTATATATAGGGTACTTGTGCCACCCCATGGTCCACGTATTCTACTTGCTGGGGGTGGGGGTGGGGGTTAGAATGCATCACTTTCAGTCATGACTAATCGTCTGCCAAGCTTGTTTTCTTCCTTAAATGAATAATTTGTGACATTGTTCATTTGAAGGAAGCCAGTAGAGTAGAACAGAAAAAGCCAAAGGCAAGAGCTAGAAAGAGTCTGTGAGCCTAAAGATTATACTGGTTAATGGCAAAGACCCTGCAGGAATCCGAGGCCAGGAGGATGCTCAGATGCATCTTTGAGGTGGCTGTGCGGGCATTTTCGTGCCACTTCTATTTCTCATCGCAAACTCTGAACGGCAGCCACATGTTCATGTGTGGCTGTTTTTCTTGTATGGAAACACTGCTGTCCTCCTCTAGACAGGTTAAAAACCATTCCAGAAAATTCCTAGGGGTGTTTCTCCACATCTGCTGGTTTATAGAGCAAAGCTCTGAGATCCACGCGGCATCTTTCCCACACGTTCTGATGATTCTGCAGATCTGGGAGCCAGTGAACAATGTGATGCTATGTTGGCTCCAGAGCACAAAACCATCAAGCATGGGTGGCATTTAGAAGTATGTTCATCACATTCCAGGAGGTCAGCGGCTGGTAGCCATCAAGTGTGGCTGACGCCCTCTGCGATCTCTGTCAGAATTGTTCCTGGAGACTGGCAGGGCCCCTTACCCACCAGGCATCTCTGTTTCTGGAGCAACAGCACTTGTCTGAGGAACCTTCACGATGTGACAGTGTGTTCTTGCCTCTGTGATCCAGAGGACCCAGGGGAGATGAACACTGGAGAAGAACTCTGGTGTCTGGTCTCATAGTGAGGGCCCTCCCATCAATGCCAAAAACATCCTCCGTCCTGTTTGACACATGATGCTGACACACAAGAAACCCAGTATCAGCAATGAGTGAGTACTGTGGAGCAGCTTGTGGGACTCTTCACACCTGCCCCTTCCTGAGAGCAGAAGATGCCATTTTTTCACCTCCCTGGGCACAAAAGGCAACTGAAGCTTCAAGAGATGTCATTTGACAGTCGTGAGTGGCAGATGCAACCTACTGTCTCCCTAAGGCTCAGCTCCACCATGGAATATCCCCCTACCCTGAGACATGCAAGCAGACACTTAGATCTCTGACATGAGCTGGCCTGAGGAGCTATGGAAGGGCCTGCTATGCATTGTTTTCTTAACCAGACAATTCCTTCTGGTTCTCGAGGTACTCTGGTAAGTGACAATAGCCAAATGTAAGTGGAAGTTCTGAAACAAAGGGAGGGGATCTCAGCATGTCAATTGTCCCCAAAGCATCAACAGTGCTGGGAACATGGCAAGTTGAAAAGCATATGCTCAAGGAACCTGTTTAAGCTCCAGGTCATCTCCCCCCATCCTTGTCCCATGGAGCAGCACCAGGAGGAACTGGCATCTTACCACAGTGGGAGAGGCTGGACTTCCTTGAGACCCACTGCGCATTCTGAGCTCAGGTTGTTCCCTAAGCTCACTGGACAAGTTACAGTCTCAGGTATGTTGGAAAACAGCTGCCACTAGCTATGCTCACGGTGATGGTGATGCTGAAGCTGATCAAGACTATGACGTCAGTGAGCAAGCAAGAGACTAGCCAAAGGAGCCAGAAAAAAACCTTACCATCCTCCGTTGCCTGGATAACTGCACATGTGCAAATGGGTGTGTATGCTCAGGAAAAGAGGCCAGGTACTCACTTCTGCTGTCTCAAGACCACACAAGCAGAAGAGAAGTCATGCTGGCCCAAATCCCACAGTTGAGGGTGTGGCTGAGCATGCAGCATTTCCTGATAAAAGCTGGAAGATGTCATGGCTCAGCACCTAGAAAAATGTCATGAGCGACTGACTCTCCACAGATCAGCAGCTTGTCAGACTTATGTCTGATCCCCAGGAAAGAGGCCTACCAAGCAAATACTTTCTAGGAAGGGAGCAGAAAACTTAGCATCACCACACTGCAAGGAATACAGAGTCTAAAGAATTAGTCTAGGAAAGTCAGCAAGCAAATAAACAAAAGGGAAATGTCTTCACAGCAACAGTTCTTGAAAAACGAAAGCTTTATCCCAGAATTGCTGTTGTATGTTACCTATTGTACCTAATTTTAAAAAGAAAAAAGTTAAAGTTAAAAAAGAAAAAAAACTATGCAAACTAACAGAAAAAAATGTCTCATATATAGGAGAAAAACACACCAATAGACAGTATCCCTGTGAGGTCTCAAGTCTTCAACTAAGTAGCAGAGGCTTCAAATTGGCTATTTAAATGTGTTCAAAGAACTAAAGGAGATGATATTTAAATAATTACATTGAAGTATGATAACCATGTCTCACCATATTGAGAATATCAACAATAACAGAGACTAAACTTTTAAAAGACCCAAGTAGAGAATCCTGGGTTCTTGGATTTTCAGAGGTCAGCATTCAAACATTTCCTCAAACGGCTGAACAAAAAGATTTCAGGTGGAAAAGAAGAGTCTACAAAGTTGAGGAAAGATCAAACCTCGATTAACTCCGAAAGAGTGACTAAGGCTGAGCAGTCCCTTGGCTCAGTGAGTAAGGTACGTGTGCCACCAGGCCTGAAGACCCGGGTTCCAACCCTGGTACCCACAAGGAGGAAGGAGAGAGCCGACTCTTGCAGGTTCTCCTCTGACCTCACATATACATGCTGAGACACACGCATACCCCACAACCTCTGCATACACAACTTGACGTCGGAAATGTGAAAGCTATTGTTTTGAATAGAGACTTGGGGATAACCTAGGCATATAGACAAAAATGCACATGGAGAGGGACAGGGTCTGATTTTGATATCGTTATGAGGAATAAGATGCTTATGAATAAGTTAACTAAAGTAGTGAGGGCCACATAGTCACCAGCACTGCTGAAGGGAACTTCAGTTCTGCAAATGCAGATGGACTACGTGCCCATCAGATAGTGACAACATGGTAGCCTTCCTCAAGCCAGTCTTAGAATCAACATAGCCTCTACCAGACCACAGAAAGATTGCCACTAGAAATTGAATAAGTCTGAAAATTAGAATTTCCGAAAGTCAGAATAGCTCAAAGAATTTTGAAACTGGAAAACAAAGTTAGAGACCTCACACTTATAGACTTCAAAACTTGCTGCAAGCTATAGAGGTTGGGAAAGCAGCTCAGTGAGTAACGCTTCTTATACAAGCGTGAGGACCTGAGTTCAAATCCCCCCAACTCCAGACATAAGATTTATACACTGGTGGAATGGCATCCAAAAGTATATCCTTAGGTTTATGGTAAAGTGGTTTTTGGCAAGGTTAGCAAACCATTTGATGAAAATGAAGACTAACCTTTTAAACAAATGTTACTAGATCACTTGCATATTTATATATAAAAAAGCAAACAAAACCAAACACATCAGTGCATGTGCATACAAGCACACAAACTCAGGGTTGATTGTGTACTCAAAGCTTTTTAGATTTTTTTTAAAAATCTTAAGACTTTCAACTGGACTAGTCTTAACTATGACATTAAAAATACAGACCATAAAATAAAAACCTGACAAATTAAGCTTCATCAAAGTTCAACACTGTTGTTTTTCAAGACACTACTGAAGGAGAAAAGACAAAGATGAACAGTGGCTGCCCAGGACTACACAGCAAGCTGGTCAAACTGTCCACAAAAATCTATAAAGAATGCTACAGTTCAGCCCCAACTTCCAGATATCCGAAAGCCATTTCTATATGTGGTCATGGGCTATAAGATGATATTGGGCCACATATGAGACAGTGGTCCACAAGGTTATGTCACTTGTGGATGTGATACTGTGGCTCCTACATAGGTGCATTCTATAATGTCCTCACCATGGTGAAACTACCTGAGGACACATTTTTCAAAATATCTTCTCTCCTTATGCCGTTGAGTAACACATGATTACATATCATTAGACATTAGGAGATACAAGTTAAACATCACAGCAAGATTTCATTAGTGTGGTTGTTAATAGCAAATTTTGTAGAAGACATTGGGAAAATGGACTCCTGACATATTAAAGAGTCAGGTAGAACAGAGACTGACAGTTTCTTAAAAGCTAAAGTTTACCATATAACCCAACCGTTTACTTCTTAATGGTACAAGAGTTCCTTGGAGTTCTTTAGAACAACTACAACATCCAGCAACTGGTGAATAGTCAGAAGTGTGGTCCTCCCACAGATTCAGGAAGTGGGCACTGGGTCATGTTGGGCTCAGATGGACTTGAAAGCTTGGGGCTGACTGAAGGATGATAGGCAAATGGGTCAGTGCTCCATGGTCTGTTTGTGTCGACTGTCTTTGATAGGACAGTGGACAGAGATCCACCTCAGTGAGAACAAGGGAGCCTCTTCCACGGATCTTCCGAATCACTTATCAGGATCACATAACTTTAAGCTGGATGAGGTGGCTCATGCCGGTAGTCTAGAAGGCTAAGGCAAAAGGATTACTGTGAGTTCAATGCCAGCCTTGCCTACACAGGAAGACCCCGTCTCAAACAAGAAAAAAGCAAACAAAAATAAACTTGTCAATTTACTAAAATATTATTGAACAATGCTTCTGAAGCAAGAGAATTACACTATATGTAAAATATGTTTTTGAGAGTCTAATGGGACCAGGGTTGCAGATCAGATGTGTAGAAAAGTTCACTGTGGCCTTGTGTGTGTGCCATAGAACACCTTCCTGTGGTCCTGCTTGGAGTTTGACAGCTGTGCCTCATCATCTGTGTCTTTCCCCATACTGTTCTCCATGGGGTCTCACGAAACCAGGTGGGAACCAGTGGGAACCAGTGGATGGAGAGGATTGATGGACAGCCTCTGAGTGCTTTTCTCTCTTCCTGAGCTCTGTCAGCCTTTGCAAATGCTCAAGGCCAGAAGAACACGGCAAGTAGACTGTTTCCATGCAGTCTCCATGCACCACACTTCAAAGAGAAACAGCCTCAGGGCAGACATTCTCCTAGGGAATGAGTTTGGGGGTCATCATCACGAAGTGTTGGGCAGACTTAAGGATCGCTTTGGAAAGCTAGGCAGAGGCCTGGGCTCCTCATCTTAGGTCCCATGGTATGGGTTGATTGTGAGCTTTCTGAGTCCAGTCCTGGCGCCTCTGTAATGTCACTTTGGTCGGCTGCACAGTATTTTGAAAAACCCCTTTACTGTGTTCAGTTATAGTCTTGAAACAGGGCTCTTCCTTCCTTCCAGATTATGGAGTGGCCACTGACACTCAAGGGTGTCTGCTCCAGCAGCCCCCAGGTCCAGCAAGTCTGATACACAGGACAATAGGCCAGGCATCCAGACCCCCTAGAGGTTATCTATCACCAAAGTCTTTGTTCCCAAGCCACAGGCAGCACAGCCCCTGGGAGGGGAGTCTTATCAGCCCCGTTCCCACACTGTGAAGTGTTCTCAGACGTAGCCCGTTCCTATCAGGTCTTCCAGCTGTTGATTCAGATATGGTAGGAGGTTGAGGTCTGGAAAACACAAGAGGCCAGGCTCAGGCTCCTCCCAGAGCAGGATGGGGGTAAGGAGAGAAAACTCACAGCTGTGCCTGATTCAGGGAACTGGGAGTGGTCCCAGCCTGTGGGTATTGGGTCCTTTGATGGTAGCGCAGGTCATCATCGGGGCTGTGCTCCAAAGAGCCAAGGCTACATTCACACTCAAAGACAGAGCTGCTCTGCCCCTCTCCCCAGCCCAGGGCTCGTGCTTTTAAAGCCACTGGTTTGTTAATACCCCTTCTCTTGTTTCTGCCGTCTATGGTTCAGTCTCGGTTGTCTCCACAAATGACTTTACCAGGCTGTAAGTTCACCCAGCAAGGACTGGAAAATCCATGGCAGAGGCTCAGGAGCAGAGTCCCTGCAGCAGATCATGGCAAGAGTGTTTGAGCTGGGAGGGGCCCTTCACCCAGAGACGAGGGTGACTTGCCAAATGACAGGCAGACTTGGTGCTGCATTCAACTGTGCTTTCAGTAGAATAGAGGTTGAGGAAAGAGGTGTGTGGTGTGGGGTGTGTGTGTGTGTGTGTGTGTGTGTGTGTGTGTGTGTTCTGCATGCTGTTTGCTGCCTTTGGCTAGGCTCCCTGCTTTCACGCATCAAACTTAGACTCTCCTGCATGCGCCCTTTCCATTCTTTTTTCCACAGTAGCTTTTGCCAGCAAGCTGCAAACTACTGTATATCACTCCAGTTTAAGAACCTAAACTTTAAAACAAATTAAACTCTTGTTGACATTGTAATAAAACTCAGAATGAAGCTGAATGGCTCAGTAAAAGTGAACTTCAATTATTTTTGTGGATTTCGGACGGTTTTCTGGGTTTCTTAGACTCCAGCGTAGAGAAGTCATTTCCTCTTGGCAGATGGCTGGAGAGAGAGAGAGAGGAAAAAAAAAAGGTGAAGGAATGGCTGGGCTGAGGTGGCAGTCGCTGGTGAGGGCTGGGGAAGAAGCCAGTCTCAGTCACCTGGATATTTGCTCTGGCCTGATCCGTATTGTCTAGAGTTAGCGGGGACAGGGTTGGGTAAGGAGCGATGGAGTGTGAGTCTTTGGTGAGTTTTAACTGAAGAAAGGGGATGGGAGTGTTTGTCAAATCCTGTGTGTTTACTAAGTGGTCATGTGGAATTCCAAGTTAAAGGCAGTCTGCCTGCCTTTCTTGCCCAAACCTCAGTGAATGGATGCAATGGCTTCTGGCCTCTCCCCCCTCTGCCTCTCTCTGCATCTCTGTCTCCTTCTCTGTGTGTGTCTCTCTCTATTTCTGTCTCTCTCTGTATCTCTGTCTCTGTGTCTCTGTCTCTCTGCATCTCTGTCTCTCTGCATCTCTGTCTCCCTCTGAGTATCTATCTCTCTCTGAGTCTCTGTCTCTCTCTGCCTCTCTGTCTCTCTCTGCCTCTCTGTCTCTCTCTGC